>NC_137874.1:5919547-6319547 GCF_963924005.1 Protomyctophum bolini | reverse complement strand
TTGCACTCAATGTTAATATCTTCGTTGGTGGTGATGTTAAGGAACTTGACGGCAACCAAGGGCTGAGAGTAGTTCACCTGGGGGGGGGGGGGAACAATAAGAACTGTCTCAATGAATTGTATCTTTTGATACATTATCAATGTGGTGTTACTGATTATGTTCATATTTTAATTTCAGTTGGATGAATAAACGTTCAGTACCTGAGCTTTCTTGCCATAGTAAGGGTAGTACATCAAGTTAAATGTGCCATTGGGTGGGAAGAACATCATCTCTCCAATCTTTTCAGTGTCTTCTTTCTGTGGGTGCAATTAAGGCAAATGTGTCAGTTAACTTATGGCCTTTACAATAGGCATTTAAAATAGTCATCATGAATCACACATAAGCTAAGAACCTAACAGTGGAATATCTATAGGCATATGATGAAACTATGCGTACTGTACGAGTGCTATACGGTATGTCTACATAAAATGCTAACTAGTTACATGAATTGAGCCTTTGCATACATACGCCTGTAAGGTCGGCAGGGTGCTACGGCTAGTGCTACGGGCTACGATGGAGTTGGGGTGGTTGAGGTGGGACTACGGCTGAAGATTGGGGGTGAGTCTGCAGTTCTGATTGCAATGGGAAGTGCATTCCATAGTTTCGGAGCCAGAAGAGGGAGAAGCGTTTGGGACGTGTGGAGCTGCATTTTTAGTGAAGGTACTTCCAGCCCAGCGTTGGCTGATCTGAGCGTGCGGGAGGGTTCGTAGCGTTCAATCAGACTTGCAAGATATGGGAGTGCCATACCTTTGGGGGTAGCCTTAAATGCCTCTCAGCAATGGGAGGCTTTCATAGGAGTGGAGGTGGGAATCAGAATTTTGTTAAAAATCTGGAATGGATTACAATGTCACACACTTCACATAAGTATGCCGATAATCTACTTCCAAGTCTTTCTATGTTCTATTTTTTAAAACATAGAAAGAACACACATTCTATTTTTTTGTCTATACACACAAAACCCTGTGGTGCATTGAGCCTATAATTTATATTTCGTCCTACCTGATGCGTTGCCATTTCTTAGTTAAAATGGTCTGTTTTCTGCGACAGACACTGTTAGTATGACGAAGTATAAACCGGGTTGTTGGAAAACTACAATGTACAGTACAGTGCTGCTATACTGCATCTCACAACATATAATTGCACAGGGCCACAACATATAATTGCACAGGGCTAGTGTATACCATCCCGTTCTTACCCAATCTTTGCCTTCTTTGTATCTCTGAGTGAGAATACACAGTGATGTTAAAAGATAAGGTAGCATATGCCAGACAGATCACTAAGTCGTGAACCAAATGATACATTTGACCAAATAATGTCGACGTATTGTCCTTAAGTATAGTACTGTCTGCGATCACAAATGAGAGTGAAAAAACAAATGGTCACCTTTGCCCCGCAGGTGACAAATGGAGCCTGTCCATCCCTCCCTGGCAGCATGCCAATCACCTAGTGGGAAAGACAGACAATGCATAATAACATAATATGCTAAAATTAACATTTTAGCGACATGTATAAGCGGTCGCCCCTCCAACGTCCGGCTTTCTCTCGTGACGTCGCGTGGCAGCCGCCAGCAAGGTCTATGGACTTTTAACAGTGGGCACCCCTCACTTCACACGACTATGATTTATTTTTTTAACCATCCCCAGAATAGGGATGCTATAGGGTGCATGTGGTGAAAGGACCACTTCACCACTTTTCAACCTTTCTTCATATAATAGGTCCTCACTAATAATCATGATAAAATGGCACGATTTTTCTCTACTCAGTCTGTGTCTCATAGGAGGGCTGTGGGCAGATTAGAAACCGTCTTCCAGTGACATCATCATTAGGCAGATTATTCTTTAAACAAGATTATTTCACAAAAATGTTTAGATTTTCATTATCGCGAGAACGATGGCTTCCATTTTCGCATTGCAACTTTTCAGGACCAGAAAGCCTGCAGTTTTTATTAGCTTGTATCCCCCATCGATGATGTCACTGGACTCATTCATTGCTGTCACTAGTGTGATTCATTGTTTATCCCAGATTCCCCCCCCCCCCCAAAAAAATGGATATCTCAGTAAATCCAAGTCTCCATAGCAACACC
Organism: Protomyctophum bolini; assembly: GCF_963924005.1. Taxonomy (NCBI): domain Eukaryota; kingdom Metazoa; phylum Chordata; class Actinopteri; order Myctophiformes; family Myctophidae; genus Protomyctophum; species Protomyctophum bolini. The sequence continues at coordinate 6,317,425 of NC_137874.1, read as the reverse complement.
ATCCCCCTTTGCCCTGCTTCGCGCCATACCCGATTCAGCTTGATGATGATGCACGGTTTGCCTTCTTGGAATCCATAGTAACGATCTTCGAGTCCAGAGCACCAGTCCAGGATGGTGCGGTTGAACTGACAGGAGCGCTTTGGGTTGTTCTTCACATCGCCGCTGTCGTCCTGCTTGAAGTACTGGTCCGGTACGCACTCATCGCTCCTCTCCATCTGGACCGAGTTGTTGTAATCTGCAAAGGAAGAGGGTATATAATATAGGCGTGATTCAATGAAACTATAATGTTCAATCATCAAGCCCCACCTAATTCAATTAAGAATCTTGGCTATAACTCAAAGCAGTATACACCATTTGAAGTGAAGCTCATCTGGAAAAAAGCCAGAGAAGGTGGAAGAGAGAGAGAGAGAGAGAGAGAGAGAGAGAGAGAGAGAGAGAGAGAGAGACTCACCAGCAAGGAACCTGTCCAGGGCTGTAGTGTGCATGTCCCAGCTCTCAGTTCTGTGGATGTTGTAGACAATCTCAAGGGTTTCAGGTTTGGGCCTGATCATGAGACCTGCAGTGCAGAGAGAAGTGTGGGTGGAAGCAAACACAACCAGGTTTTATGACTGTTGATTGATTATGGTGATCTGTATGCCCAATAAATAGCACTCAACATAATAGCAGATGCAGATATATAATATGAATAGCAAGCTGGGGGGTGGGGGTAGGGAACTGTGATGGACATTGTGAATCCGTTTGTTTAACTGTATGTAATGTGTTTTATTTTCGTTTTTCGTTTTGTCATTATTTATTTATATTTGTTTTGTATTATATTATTGTCAAATCATTTCGTGGTAAGATTTTGTTTGTATTTGTGCTGCCAGGGGGATGTGTGTGGGGGGGGGGATATATGTCAATTGTTGAAAATACTTATGTGTACTGTAAAGAAAATTAATAAACATATGTTAAAAAAAAAATATATATATATATATATATATATATATATATATAGCAGATGATTATAATAAGCAAAAGCCCCGCATGGTGATTATCATTAAAGGACAACCATGGTGGCCAATGGGCAAGTGGCATTCCAACATGTTCAGCAAAAACATGCCATGAGAATGCCATGGATATAGTTAACTTAATAAAGCTGTGCTATTGTCATTTGGTGGAATCTGTATATGGTGGATTGTGTTAACGCCAGGGTGACGGCCATATATGGAGCGTGTCTTAAGTGCACATAGGGTTTGATGTGGTCAGATCAACATTATGGAATGTCAGAACAGGTCAGCTCCATATATGGAGATCTAAGGGTGGGCAGCGGGGGAAGTGTGTTGAGTGAGTGTGCAGGGTTTGATGAGGGGGGCCGGTGGGCCTGAATTTTCAGGCCTGTTGAGAACTCAACATAATGGAATGTCAGAACAGCTGGTCAGCCCCATATATGGAGGTCTAAGGGTTTGAGGTCAGATGTATAGAGTTGCTGGCCCGGCTCCATATATATCCAGATCTATAGGTGATGATCCAGTTTTCTCTTTGTATGGATATCCAGGGTTTGATGAGGTCAGTGTCGTGGTCTTCATATATGGAGACGGCCATATATGGAGCGTGTCACAAGGCGTGATGGACTGGACTGATAGCCATATATGGTGGTGTGACGTGTGACGTGTCACGAGGCGCAATGGACTGACAATACATGGAGGCGTGACCTGACCGACAGACAGGTCTTTCAGGTTTCATAGTAATCTGTGACCTACAACCGCAACAATATATAATTTATACAATTGGGGGGGTGGGTTCTATATTGGGTCTCCCTGCTCTTTTATTGATATTTAGGTCCTGTGTGTGTATGGTTTATCACAACAGGTTGACAAGTGGTACGAACTGAAGTTGAAAATGTAATTTCTCCCCTGAGAAAGCAGGCAGGTGCTATTAGCTCAGTGTGGTTAAAATGTCAGCACTTGCAAGAGACCCGGGTTTGAAATGAATCCGGAAAGTCACAGAGGTATAACTTTAACAACTTTAAACCATATAAACTCTATTGATCCCCCGCAGGGGTCTATTGTTGCCCTATACTTTTTTCCCCTCTACACCGAAAATAGCTGCAGATGTTTGCCTATCGTAAAATGCATACACACAATAGGGACGCCATGGGGTAATGTGGTTTATAATGTATATACACAGTGGCTTGTACTGTAGATAGCTATATACTGCACCTGGAGTGGAGAGCCTGTCTTGCCAAGTCGGTTTGTGTTCATCCAAGGTTTGCAGCATAACGTACATGGTGAGGGCAAACATGCCCGCCAGGAAGATGTAGAATACTAAGTAGAAGAGCAGGATGAGACCTGTTGGGGGAAAACAGAGAAGGATGTCGTCAACCGCTTGCATCGACCAATGGAGAAACATCACAGAAGTATACACTGTATAAGAAATATACATTCTTTCCATTTTCATCACAGAGCATAAAAGAGTTCAATAAAAATGTAATTCAACCATCATTTTTAAAGGCCAACACGAAGAGCGAGACTGAGAGAGAGAGAGAGAGAGAGAGAGAGAGAGAGAGAGAGAGAGAGATGGACGTAATAAATCAGCAAACGTATGAAGGAGATCAGTTAATCGCATACAATGTGCATTTATAAACCTATAGTTTAAATTTAGTCTCTTCTTTCCATCAGCACCTTCCCCGTGCATTCCCACTCGTCATGAACCACTTGCCCTATGTGCACGGCCTCCCACGCGTTCTGGCACGCACGCACTCACACACACACACTCCACAACCAGCACTGCAGTATAACATGCTTTAATAAACACTCCCAGCAGTGCCCAGCAGCTCCGCCATTATCGGAAACAGTATGAACACATATAAGCCAACGAATTGGTCTTCGTCCAATTTAATTATCAAATTGCACTGATGACGGAAAGGACGGTCGGCAGAGTGGGAGGAAGGACGACAGACGGCGTCAGAATGGGAGGGTGAATGAATGGAGACCTCCTGGGGGATTAGGGCAGAGGGTTCAGGGGAATTACGTATATTAGCAGTGTAAGCACCAGGGGCGTGCACACATAGCTATCAAAGGGGGCTTCAGCCCCTGCCCTTTTTTATTTTACCCGTCTGTAAAACAACTGCCCTCTCCGGACCACGAATGCAGCATTTCCTATACACGGTGAAAGAAAAGCCAAATGCCACTCCTCTGGTTTCCTTTCCATGCCAATGCCGGAAGGCATGCATTCAGGAGAACCGTTTTTTTTTTTCCCTGAACTAATTTGTTTCCAAATCCATGTCGCACACCGCATCTCTCAGTAGATATTGAGTGCAGGGTTGTGAACCCTGAAAATAGCTGATCTACAAGCTCTCAACGTGTCGCAGCGCAATGTGTTGTGAGCTTGTAGATCTGCTATTTTCGCTATTTTGGGCCGACAGCCCCCTGCCTCTCTAATTATCACTCTCTGCTGCACGTGCCAGGTAAGCACCGCAGTGCAGACATAGTAACAGACACAGTATAACAGACATAGTAACAGACACAGCACAGTTCTATGGCATCCTGGCTGCACGAGGTGTCGCTTTAGCCTATATAACATGCAGGCGAATCGGAAATTACCGGCCGTGTGTACACTGTCTATTACCGTAAAGGCTCTCGTTCCCTAGTTGGAAGATGAAGTCATTTCAGCCATTGATTAATATACAATAGAATGCAATTACGTTTTTTTGTAACTTATTAAAATTGCCCTTTTTTTGAGGCGCGCTATCCCCTTCCCATTAGCTATAGCAAACAAATGAACATTCATTACTTATAGAAGACTTTCACAAAGACATCTCTCAACCATATTACAAAACCGCATGACATATTACGCCTCGCATCGTCTCATACTCAAGGAGCATGCAGTAACATGAAGACAATCATTTACTTGTATCATTTTGGTCAACAGATCACTTCCATCTTTGGTTCAATTCAGGGCAATGCTTTCCAGCATCTCTGCTCAGGATTGTGTAACTGCTTTATTTAATTATTAGATTTTCGGTTTATCTGTTTTATAGTTCTCGGGTGTTTTCCGTCTTTCCGATCCGTGTACTGTTCTTATTCTGTATGACATACTGTACAGCGACGTCAAAATAAGAACAGTATACATTCGCATACAGCGTGATGACTGACGTGTGAATGTCATTTCTGTTTGTTATTATTGTATCTCTGCTTAGGGTTCTTTCCGATTGGATTGGGTGATCGGAAATTGGGGCCGATCACGTCATTTACAACTGATCGGAATCGGATCGGGAGCCCAAAAACGTGATCGGGACATCCCTAGTATCAACATTGTATCCATATTAGACTGGAAATGGTCTGTGATCACATACATGTCAATAACAACCATGGGTGACATTTTAAACAGTCCACGCTTTTGTCCCATGGTTAAGGCAGATGACTCACCACCAGACGACCCTCGCCATGTGGAAGGGTGGTCGTGAGTCTCTGTGAGATATACGTAGTGTCACCAAAAAAATAGAACACTGCATGAATGCTCTCTATGTGGCATCAGGACCATGGCTTGTGCCTTATAGCTCTTGTCCACAGCGCCCATGGCGTCTCACTAAAAAACACATTCCATGGCCTGAGGCCAACAGTCCTGTGGTCAGTTAAGGTTAAACAGTGTCCTCCAGACAGTGAGGTAAAGTTATTATAGCCAGTCTACACACAGCTCTTCAAATATACAGGTCTAATAATGCATGTGAGTAATCATATAGCTTCTCCATATGTGGGCATAAAACCATAACAATACCCGTTGTGCTCGTTGTACCCGTTGTCAGAGTACTTAGAGTAGTAGCCTACACATTATAGCATACTGTAGTGCTTGATAGATAGACTAGTATGCAATCTTTGATCTCGTCGCAAAGCAGGTGCCTATAGTTCCAAACATTGGAACTATCCCATTGAGATAGAACGAGCACTTCCGCATTCTGTAGTTACAATGGGAGTCGACGCTAGTGTCGCCACTCTCTTACTATTCCACTAAGGTCTGGGGTTGCCATGGCAATCAATTGGCGGAGGCAGAGGCTGGGAATTCTACCGGTGTGGGGACTTAGGCTCATTAGGTCCACTGGCAGAGCCTGGCCAGAGCCTTTTGTGGCGGTTCCGGACAACCGTGTATCCGACAGACTCAAGGCCGGGCACTGCTCTCCCTGTGGTGGTGTGGAACGCGTTTGTCAAATTCAAAGTCGGTGGGCAGAAGGGTTCTCGAGTTACGTGGATTACAGACAAACACACGTACACACACAGAGAGACGTGGTGCATTTATTGTACAATGTTTTGACCGCAGAGCATTCGTTAACGTTGTAATGTCATGAGAGGCAGTGCAGAATCAAACAGGCAAAATCCAAGATACAATGAAATTAGGTTTATTTTCCCACAGGTTCATAACTCAGATAGGCCAACATGAGGCAATTTGCCAAGGCAATGAAAAACAACCCAAAGGAAGAATAATGTTCTTAAATTAAAATACTGTCCAAACAGAAAAGTTAAAAGAATGTCCACACTGTTACTTAACACTTAACAGAGTCCTTTTCCCAGTCCTTTCCCATCCTCGGGTCCAGCCCTTTGTCTCTCTCATGTCCTTTTTGTTTGCTATGCATGTAGTCTCTCTGCAGCTCTGCCTCAATTAGGTGCCTCACACACCTACACCTGTGTGTGTGTGCTGAGGCACCCTGGGAGTTGTTGTTCCAGTAGCTATTTTGTGTATGGGAATATAGTACCCATTTACCACCTGTCCCCCTCGGGATGCCACAACGTATATATGAGAAAATGTAGTGTGCAATGCCAACAAAATGACATTTTATCGTATAAAAGAAATTTCCCTCCACCATGAGCTCAATGCAGGAGAGCAGCACAGTGGTCTATATAGGCCTGGAGCTCTGCTGGGGCCCCCAACATAGAGCCTTATATAGCTTCACAGGGAGGCCTCCAACGAGGAACTCACACAACTGAACACTGTACACTGTACAGTATGTGGACCGTGGTGACATTGATCAATTCTTGATTAAAAAAAAAGCTTCTAATATATTATTTAGGCCCCAAAATCTAAAAAACTCACACTCTTAAGGCAACCGGCCCGGTTCCACGCGCTGCACAAGGTGCCCTTTTTTTTCACTTGAGCACCTGCCCCTCTAAATGTCTGTGCACGCCACTGCCTCCAACTATCTTTGCCACGAAGAACCAACCATCAGCGTGTGTGTGTGCGTGCGTGCGTGCGTGCGTGCGTGCGTGCGTGCGTGCGCGTGCGCGTGCGTGCGCGTGTGTGTGTGCATGTGTACATGTGCATGTGTTCCCGGTCTGCATGCTCTTAACAGTATAGAGTACCGTAAGTATGTAAATCAAATACCACCTACAGTAATGTAAAGCTGGCGCCAGCAAACGTCTCGTCCATCTAACAAATAATGAAATACAACCTGATGAGTCAGCCAACATAATACTGTATAGGCCAGTGCATGGTTCCCAAACTTTTTCATGTCAAGGACCCCCCAAATTGACACTAATTAGCTCGCAGACCCCCCATTTGAAAAGACATGCTAGGCAGTGGGCACCCCCCATGAGAGAAGATTATTTTTACGGCTCTAGCAGTGATTCTCAACCTTTTTAATGTCAAGGACCCCCAGTTTGACATGCACTATAGGCTACAGACCCCCATATAATGACATTTCTATCTCTGGGGACCCCCGATTTATATTGTAAAATCTATGTTGATTAAACTCTGAGAGTGTACAAATGGAACCAAATGGACCCGTCCATTTGGTTCCATTTGTCCACTCTCAGAGTTACAGACCCATAAGGGTCCATTTGGTTCCAGACTATCGTTTAGTTGTGGACCCCCTGGAACTCCCTCAAGGACCCCCTGGGGGGTCCCCGGACCTCACTTTGGGAACCACTGCCACTGCTGACTCCTGACATAGGCACCATGTATAGGAGACAAATGAGATACAATTAGATGGGACTGTGACACTGTGAAACTCAAAAATTCAACTATATTCTCGCAGTCTTGCAGGGAAGACTATAGCAAGGGCTCCATTTTCGTCACCGCTAAACGCCTTATCCCTAAACTTCTTTGCCCCCTTTTTTTTATTTTTTTTATTTTGAAAAACATTTTTGAATAGTTCAACTAGCCAATCTATACATTGACACGTTGTGAGCTTGTAGACTGGCCATTTTAACTATTCAAAAATGTTTAGCAAAATAGTAAAGAAAAAAAAGGCAAAGAAGTTTAGGGATAAGGGGTGTAAGCGGTGATGAAAATAAATATGCACACGTGCAGGGTCAAGAAGAGTACACACGGGGTGTCCAGTTCACAGGCTGATGATGGACATCTCGCTTTGATCTTCATTTTCCTCCCAGCACAAGTTGAACAAAAAAAAGAAAAAAACCCACACATGAAGGCTGGCCGGGAGGGCCCTTGCAGACTGGAGTCAGCATCCGGTTCTTTCATGCACAATAATGGTGGAGAAGGGCTCTTTTCTTCTCTCAGAACTGATTAGAACGTCAGGTCGCACATTTTGGCCTTGAATGGTTGCTGGAAAAAAAACGAGCTTTGAAACTGGAAATGAAGGGTATTGGATGAAAGGAATAGGCTCTTTGAATATTTATGCCGCTTTGCATGTGGGTGTGTGTATAATCTCATGAGAACATGAACATACTGTATACTGTTAAGTGTATTATCTTAGCTTCCCATTGTCTGCACGCTAAACTCATCTGTGGCTTTTAACTTTTGAATGTGAATTTAAGCTTAATTTGTACACTGTCACTTGCTGAAAATAACTGATTTACAGCAAGCACTGTGATGGTTGGAAACCAGACAAATCTGACACAGGAAAAAAAATCCCTGGGGAGATTATCTAGGTAGTGATTGGAAGCAAATGGACCCTTATGGGTCTGTAACTCTGAGAGTGTACAAATGGAACCAAATGGACCCTTATGGGTCTGTAACTCTGAGAGTGTACAAATGGAACCAAATGGACCCTTATGGGTCTGTAACTCTGAGAGTGTACAAATGGAACCAAATGGACCCTTATGGGTCTGTAACTCTGAGAGTGTACAAATGGAACCAAATGGACCCTTATGGGTCTGTAACTCTGAGAGTGGACAAATGGAACCAAATGGACCCTTATGGGTCTGTAACTCTGAGAGTGTAACCAAATAGACCCTTATGGGTCTGTAACTCTGAGAGTGGACAAATGGAACCAAATGGACCCTTATGGGTCTGTAACTCTGATTTTACAAAATAAATTGTGGGTCCCAGAGATATAAATGCCATTAAATGGGGGGTCTGTAGACTAATAATGGATGTCAAACTATAGGGGGTCCTTGAAATTAAACGGGTTGAGAATCTCTGCTAGGGCCGTAAAAATCCCTGGCATATGTTTTTAAATGGGCTATAATACAATAATGTCAATTTGGGGGGCCGTGACATGACAAAGTTTGGGAACGTGCATGTATTATGCCTCCCTCAAATGGAGGGAATCGTTATACGACTAGAGTATATACTACAGTATGCTTTGGTGGAGTCAGTCTGCATTATTTTTATAACCACTGCAAAGAATCCATATACCACTAAAGGCCCTGTACAAAATTAAAAAGGTATGCCTGTACATTTTGTACCAGGAATGAAATCGTATAGTAAGTATAGCCTTGTATAGCGTGAGGCAGCTTTGATGTACAAGTACACCCCTTGGACATGACGCTAGTATGTCGCAGGGACTTACCCCCCTAAATCCAACCCTTGATACTGAGTGCCAAGGCGACACAGTCTCAGGGCGGACACTCTAACCACAAGGGCCAAGGCCACTGACCAAGAATGACATGGCCTTTGACTACCTGTAAATAACACTGTACTGCTGTAGATGGCCTGGGCACACATATACGGCAGGTTTGTCCTTTGGGAGTGCAGGGGGAAGCCATAGGAAATGTTAAGTCGAAAGACCAAGGTCTCCACAGTGTGGCTTACTACAGAAATATCCCAATTAACAGGCCTTAGTTAGAGAGCACGGCTTAAAGAGGCCACTAGTCCTCAAAGCACCTATGGTCTGAGCTGGATTAAGCGATGCATTGTGGGAGGATTCTCCTGCATAGATACCGTAGATCCAGTCAATGGTTCTGATGCATGCACACACACAGTATATAGGCTATAGCCTATAACTGGAAGATTATTTGTCCTTTTGTGATGCAGGGACATGCAGGAGGATATACAGTATATCATGCAGGATGTCATTTTATATACCTAAATTCTTTCCAGTTATTGATTCAAAGGCCATGGAGAAAGAAAATGGTATAGTAAAATAGTAAATGCGGTTGTCATTAAAATCATGTTCACAAACACAGATAAAGTGGTTCCGGGAGGTTAGTGTAGTGCTACTGAATCGATACGTTCCCTGTCGGCCAATGAAGCCATTAGATTAGGATTAGAATCCCTCACTGATGTACTCACACTTGGGAGGGGTGGGGTGGGGTTTGGAGGAGGCGATACAAATAGAATTTGGCCCTCGGATTTAGCCAGATTAAAACGCTCCAATGTCATTTGAACGCCGCCATATGCGCTCAATCACTCCACGAACATTTGAAATGGATTCATCATGCAGCTATATAGGGGTGTGTGTGTGCGTGGTGGCAAGAAAGAAATGTTAATGTTACAATTAATTCGAAGAGTCTGGGCTCGCACTATATATTATGTTTCCAAACCTCTGCAAGATAAAGCCAAAATGACGAATGGAATGCAGTTGCGAACCCCTACATTGTGCGATCGATGGTTTAACGCCAACAAAATAATGGCTGCCTCCTCCCGTTTAAGTGATTAGCCTTTTCGCTCCTCACCAGAACCAGAACGCTAGATAAAGAGAAAAGAGATGAACAGTATAGGCTACAGCCTATTATAGCCTATTATAGGCTATAAAAGAGAGGACGTAAAAGCTATATAGTCCCATTTGAATATATAAAATGTAATATTTGGGCACTCCCGGTTAAAAATAAACAAGGCATATATAAGCCTCCACCCCCATATTAAGCGCATTGCGCAGAAAACCCATGCAGTGACATAAATTAATAAATAAAACACGGCAGGGTAGCCCAGGCCTACTATACATTTCGCCGGCAATCAGCACCAATGCCGCATTTAATGATCAGCACCGCTGTGCAGTGGACAGCGACCCGTGCAATAGCGTTCAACACTGAATTATATACGCACGCAGGAATTGCTTTAACACGCCAGACACCATCAGACACACATATGTTATATGTTTAGATTTCTGCTTAAATCTCCTCCTTAATGAAGCATATTTTTTTGTTCGGCATATATATGAGGCCGAGACGTTATATAGGGCCAGAGGAAGAGCCATATTTGCTGCATTGCTCTGTATTAACCATTATCTCTTATATTTGATGTCATATATAGGCTAATAACCCATTATATGGTGCTTCTGCTGCATTGCTGTAAAGGTAACCGTATAGAGGCTATCTACGGTATATAGTTTTTGCTGCATTGTTGTAGGATAATAATTATAGTAATACAATACAATAACAATAACAGGTTATAATAGTAATATTATTATTATATATTTCCACGGTATAGTTGTAAGGTAGACTTACCCCAGCTGGTCGCCGTCCTGCCCATAAATTCCCGCGTTCTGGGGTTCCATATAAATTCACCCCATCCACCACCTTTTTCTCCATCCTTTGCCATTTTGATTTGATGCTAAACTTGATATAATAATTATAGGACAAAGAAACACGATCGTTGCTCTGACAACTGAGCAATAATCAGATAAAATGTGTGTGTGTGTCTATATATATCTAGTCAAAATGAAGACACGCGCATGTAAATGGACGTTTCCGAAGAAAACGAAATAAAAGTCCAGCGATGTGGTGCCTACTACAGCCTATATCTAATAACAAAATGTAAAACAAATGGACGGAGCTATAGTGATCCTATACACTCGGTATACAGACCGGCACAGACCTAAATATCAGCCCTCCCCCCCAGCTCGTGTCTGCATGCCGCAGCGATTTGATGAGTGGTGCAGAAATCTAGTGATACTGCGGTAAAGCGGTCTCTCCCTCCCTCCCTCCGCCTCCCTCTCTCTCTTCAGTTCAGCATGCAGTCAGTCGCTCATCATCCCCCCTCCTCCCTCCTCCACTCACTCACTCAGTCAGTACTCACTCACCCCAGCCCCCCCCCCACCCCCCCCCCCCCGCTTCCGATACTGTCTCATCACCAAGAACGCAGAGTCCTTTTACTATAGCCAATCATCTGCTGCAGTGCATTGCATGCACACTCTTCAAAAAGCTCTCCATGTTGGGCCTGCTGCCATGCCTGCATGCCTATACAGATATCAATACTATAGGCTAGCTGAAGTATAGCCTAGTATAAGAAACAACGCAGCTAGGCCAATCACCCACTGTCACTTGCTATATATCGCTAGGTATAGACATTTTGCCATGGGCCAGGTGTCCAGCGACAATTACAAGTTCAAAATAAAAAAGTATCAGAAGAGATAACATGACTCCAGAATTACATAGCGCAATCTAATTATGCAGATTTGTTGTATATTCCAGGCATCATATACTTACAATGTCTTGAATAGAATAGAAGAATCATTAAGGTGAACTATATAGAACAGATGATTGCAAAGCTTTTTACTTTTTAAAATAATCGATGGCTTGGCTAAGTTTATCTCTGCATTGCGTGACTCAGTCAGACCACTGGTCTCCTCTTCAGCCAGCCAGTGTCTTGACAGTTCAGGGATTAGATTTAGGCTACAGTATAGGCTATGCAGTGATACTTTCATATATATATTTTTATTTTATTTTGTTCCTGCACTCATGGTACGGGTAATCCATGTAGTGCATGGTGTTTTTATTAAAATTAGTGACATTATTATTAAATCCATCGATTTGAAAGAGTATAGCCTTATATTATATTATATTCATATATTATATTATGTTTACAGTCACCGAAGAAGCACATTCTTCTAGAACTGAGTCAAGTCTTAGGAAATTAAAATCCAAAAATCCAAACACACGGTCTAAATGAATTGCTCTGGGCAAGTGCCTGGTAGGCCCTAAAGGTTCCACATTGTGCCACGCCAATGGGGAGGCTATAGGACGAAGTGGTGGCTATACATTTCATCCAGCCATAGATCAGGAATGTGAGTTGTAGGCCGTTTGACCAAAACAAGAGGATTTAAGTATAGTTAACAAGTCAGTCACATCACACACCACCACTCCTTTAACGCACTAACCTGCAGCAACCACCTAATAATAGCATGTACCATAATAGCTACACCAGCAGCAAATGGGGTGTGTGCATGCAGGTTGACTGCGTTACCCCAGCACTGAAGAGTGGAGATAGTGCCGCCAGGTGGAATGTGGCGAGATTGCAATCTGTGTTATATTGTATCTCTGGCCATCCATAATCACCAATGTGACTCAGTCTCAACCATAGACTGTAAAAAGGTCTCAACCCAGATATGTCTGACTCTCAACCATTGTTGGGCAACTTGGGCCAGCGCCCCCCATCCAATATCCAGGTCCCTTAGTTAACACCCCCACACCTATAGCCATAAGCTTTATTTTTATTCCGTATTGTGTTGCTTATATACTTGATCTAATTGATTTCAATATCATATTTGACATGAAACTGGACTGTTACAGTATGTTGTTATTATGTAATTCATTATTAGACTACGTTTTTTTTTTTTTTTTTTAAGCATGAGTATAATTGTATATGGATCAGGCCCCTCTCACAGCGCTGAATGACAGGGCTCTCATGGCCCTGACACAGCCCTGTCACAGCCCTATGGATGTCAGGCCATGTCACAACCCTGTCACAGGGATGTCAGGCCCTGTCACAGGCCATGTCAGGACTCTATCATGTCAACATATTGGTCAATGTCATGTCATGTATGATGTCAGTTATGGTCAGAATCATGGTCAGTATCATGGTCAGAATCATGGTCAGTATGATGGTCATAAGTATATGTCAGTATCATGGTCACAAGTATATGTCAGTATCATGCAAGCATGTCAGTATCATGATATAATCATGGCCATTATCACGTCAGTATCATGTTACCATGGCAACAGTGTCTTCAGCAGCCTGTCCATATATGCTTCCACCACGTGTACAAACCCCATTCAACACTTACTGTACAGATCTAGACAATCATCATCCCAATAAACACCACACACAATTCAGAAACCACGCCTCATTTGAAAATGTGCACTTGAATAATAATATTAAAGTAGAACTGCACTCTGTCGAGTGCCTACTTGCTGTTGCTGTTGTTACTAGTGCGCAAGCAGAGCGCGCAAGTACTGTCGACCACTACAAACTGTCAAATCTCAGCTTCTCTGTGAAGGAACGTTTGAAATGTTGAATTATTAGGTTTAGCTATTTGCTACCTACCTACTTTATGCATGTAAAAAAGTAGTATTATGAAGTATGGTACAAGTTTCTATCTATAAAAGAAATACAGTTTTATCGATTTAGAATTATTCTGGATCCCTTTTTAGTTTCTCAAAGAAAAATAAATCATCGATATCCGATAAAAAAAAAGGTATATAAACTGAAATAAAATATGTTATCACGTATACCAGTGATACTCATCCCGCGGGCCACATCAGGCCATTATGACTGGCCGACCAATGAAAATCTAAAAAAAAGAAGAAAAAAAAATCTGTAAAATGAAATAAAAATAAATAAATCTGAATGAAGTTATCTTTAATTACATTATTATAAGTAATACTATTAGAGTTTTACTATTACTCGAACGAAAATAAAAGCTTGGGGGGGGGGGGGGGATGCAATGCAAATGAAAGACATATACTGTGTATCCCTATTCCCTGACATAATTTTATAGCTAAACGGACAGAATTCTATTTTATTTGAATGATGAAACCCAGCTGCCATTAATAGTTGGAAATGGAAATGGAAATTGCGGAAATTGCGGAAATGGAAATTGCGGAAATTGCGGAAATTGTAATTGCGGAAATTGCGGAAATGGTGGAAATGGAAATTGCGAAAATTGCGGAAATTGCGGAAATGCGGAAATGGAAATTGCGGAAATTGCGGAAATGGTAATTGTGGAAATGGTGGAAATGGCAATTGCGGAAATTGCGGAAATGGAAATTGAGGAAATTGCAGAAATGGAAATTGCGGAAATGGTAATTGCGGACAGCCAGACAGACAGCTACTCATGGACAATTGGACAGGCAGGAAGGCAGACAGCTACTCATAGACAGGCAGACAGACAGCTACTCATGGACAATTAGGCAGGCAGACAGACAGCTACTCATGGACAATTAGGCAGGCAGACAGCTACTCAGACAGGCAGACAGACAGCTACTCATGGACAATTGGACAGGCAGGCAGGCAGACAGACAGCTACTCATAGACAGGCAGGCAGACAGCTACTCATAGACAGGCAGACAGTAAGACAGCTACTCATTGACAGACAGACAAATAACTACTCATGGACAGACAGACAGACAGACAGACAGACAGACAGGCAGGCAGGCAGGCAAAGAGCTACTCATGTTATGTTATTATGTTATTATAACAGCTACTCATGTTATGTGCAATAATTTGTGCAGTTATGGAAACAGCTCTTTGTGTTTATGCAAGAAAATGTAACACATTTATTTATTTACATATTGTGTGCATGCACATCGTACTTTGATACATTTTGCGAAAATAAAGCAATTGAAAGAGAGAAGTTATCAAGTATCATTAATGTCGTAATTTTATCTACTGGCCCCTGGCCCCTTGCCATTTTTGTAATGTGGCCCACAGGTAAATCTATTTGAGTATCCCTGCATTACGTCATTTGCAGAGACGGTGCATACGCATCGAATATCGCCCTGGGCGAAACTAGTACTTGCGCGCTCTGCTTGCGCAAGTAATTAGTGCCCACCTAAGAGGACCCTCAGCACCCTCTCCCTTTAAATAAAAAATATGGCTTCCAGTGATCCCCCAACTTCTCTTTACACCCCCTGGGGGTATAGTACAGCCCCCGTTGAGAAACACCAAGGCAGACTGATAGGCATTGTTGCATTTCAACCAAAGATGCTGTGAAATGACATGAAAGAGAGGTACATGTAGAAATTCTATTCGTTGTATAAAGTTCATTATATAAAATTTATTTAATGACAATATCAATGCAAATATAGCACTACAGTGATTTCCAAGGTACACCGTATCTTATACCATATCAATATAGTATGGCACTCATATAATGGCCACTGTTTTTAGTAGACACACAAAACCAACAGCTTCTGTAAACTATTTTGGAAATGATGCCTATAGTTCAATATCAGTTGTTCGAAAGACAAAATCATAATCAGTTGTTTATCGGTTACCATAGAGTGGGCTCAATAGTTAGTATCGTTAGAACAGCTTCAGGTGAAGGAATCTCTTGCATGCATTGCACTTGCCCATTTCCCCAGCCTTGTTTGTTTTGAAGAAGAAAAAAAAAGACTTGATACGTTTATCAACCTGGACTCCCAACAAAAACAGGTGGTATTAAAAAGAAAATTGAAAAAAAAGGAGAAAACAAAACAAAAGGCGAAGCAGTGTTTTTATACTAATCCGAACATTGACCTTGTCTTTTCCACTGTGTTCACTGTACAGCTTGGTGCTAAATATCAAAACGACGACGACCAAGAGACATTCAAGTGCCTTAATACTAGTACAGACTAGAGGCTTTCACCCTTCAAGGTACAAACCTCATCTCACGTGGCTTTCAGAAATAAAACAAATATATAATATGTAACAATACTCACTATACGGATAATGTTAATCATGGTGACTCCATGTATAGTTGAATGAACACCGGTAGTTCAAGATAGCAGCAAAAATGTCCAGACAATGAGCGAATCTCAGTTGTTGAAATCTGTACACAAAATAAAAATCGAATGTAGAAAAGGAAAGGATAAAACAAGTGTATATACCGCTTAAAGGGAGTCTTGCATAAATATGATCGGACAACTGTTGGACTGTACCTTTTGTTCAGAGGGCTTACTGTGTATCGGTAGATCTTTAAGTGACCAATGGACTGCCTGCAGCAGAAAAAGTACCTATAATCATTTTAGAAAAGAAAGAAAAGAAAAAAAAGTTAACAATATAATGCTACATAATATGTATCGATTACGAGTATGAAAATGGAAATAATTGCTACATTTTCAATACAGTTTTACATATCTATTTACAAGTATACGTCAGGGTGTCTGTTTTTCCTAAGTATATTTATGCCATGTTTTTGTGCAGATTGTTCCAGCATTTTGAGGTGATCATTATTCACAGTCCTATCAGTTGCACCAATTATTCTACAGTCTGTGGTGATTGTGGTGTTTCAGTGCTAACTTCTCATGGGGTGGAACAATCACCTGTGTGTGCAACTGTAAATAAGCATGACAATATTATGAAAGTTTTTTTGTACAATTAAGCTATGTCTGTATTTGGCTGGACTGCACAGTATGTGCTATCTGTCATAAAACCGTCTCTAATTATACCCAACTCAATAGTTTTTTGTTTTTTTTTTGTTTTTTTTAAATACAACCACATGATTTCATTATCATATTAACAATCTGATGTGTATGTAAAATTCTGACATGATCCTCTAAACATTTTTTTTCTTTTTTCTTTCTTTTTTTTACAATACTGTATGTCTATTGTGACATGCAGAGAATGACACAGTAAATATGACTTGTTTCAAGTCTTAGATATGTTAGGCTAGTTGACACAAGTTTTAATTATGTTGCTCCAACATTGGGAGTAATATTGCTATAAAATTGCAGAAACATTGAGAAAGTAAATATATTTACATTACAAATATGCAAACAGTTAGGTAGCATTTACTCCTCCGTCATGATTACTGGCATCCACAACGACAACCTATATGGTACCAAGACACATCAGGGACCTTCACGTTTTTCTGGGAACAATACATACGTGTATTTTCTGTCAGACAGCGCTTTAAGTGTGCCATAATATTATTGTGTGCATTCTTTCAAGATACTCTCCTCATACAGAGAGAGAAAACAGGATTCCGTTCATGCCTGAAGTCATCAGGAGGGAATTTTGGCAACACACCAATCAAAGAATACTGTCTGTATTATCTGTGTTAATAAATCTGTATTCCGTCGATTTATATTGTGGCAATAAATATTGAAATCATTGGCAATTAGAACACGTCACGAAGGACATACATAGCAAATACAATGGACTTAGTCTGATTGTAATGCTTATTTTTTTACGTCATTCCTTTTTTTTCCTCAAGAAAACGTTGATCAATCACTGCATTTTTTGCCTAAACAACACGAAAGTCTTTAGGAACTTTCATTGATGATAGTTCTCTGGTCTGGGAGTTTACCATATAGCATAAGATAGAGTTTAGTTTCTCATCCTCATCATAGATGTGCTTCCTCTGCGATGGTTATACCACTGGGGACTTCCGCTTGAGATATAATCTCAATATCTCCCATCTCTCCGGGCCCATTTTCCACTGGTTTGTTTTTTGGTTCCAACCATCTTCACCGACAATACCGCGTTCTCTGGTCCTTGTGTGTCTCTCCCCCCACACACACACTGATGCTTCACAGTATATCTGGCCTGCCATTATATAGCGGTGTCCCACACCACGGCCTGAGGCCTCTGGCAGGGTGGCGTCATGCCAGTCTTTCCGGGCTCAGGTGTCCGTCTCCAGCTAGGGAGGATCGGCATGCTGTCCTGCTTGCACAGACTCCGGTCGGGCCGCCGGTGGGCCTTGATCTCCTTGCACAGGCAGCGCTTGCGCTCGATCACCTCCAGCAGCTTGCCGTCCCTCTGGCTGATCTGCGCCGCGGACGAGGGGGCGCTGTTGCCCCCGGCGACGGCGGGCCCCTGCGACGCCAACTGGGCGAGGTGCTGGAACTGCAGCTGCAGGTGGTGCTGCTGCTGCAGCTGCTGGAGCTGCTGCTTCAGCTGCAGCTGCTGCTGGTGGAGCTGTAGCTGCTGCTGCTGCTGCCGAGACACGCTGGGACTGCAGGGAGCTCGAGACTGCG
Source organism: Protomyctophum bolini (assembly GCF_963924005.1). NCBI lineage: Eukaryota > Metazoa > Chordata > Actinopteri > Myctophiformes > Myctophidae > Protomyctophum > Protomyctophum bolini. The sequence continues at coordinate 6,299,375 of NC_137874.1, read as the reverse complement.
GCTGCTGCAGCCCGCCGCCGTGCAGCTGAGTGGGCAATATATATAACGAGACAAGCAGTGTGGGAAGAAGCATTGAGTTTTATGGTATTTAAAAAAATAAAAAAAATCGAAATGGCATAAATATAGCCTACGGCAGTGGTTCCCAAAGTGGGGTCCGGGGACCTCCCAGGGGTCCCCTTGAGGGAGTTCCAGGGGGTCCCCAGATAAATGATAGTTATAGGGACCAAATGGACCCTTATGGGTCTGTAACTCAGAGAGTGTACAAAATGGAACCACATTGGTTCATTTGGTTCCATGTGTACACTCTCAGAGTTAAATTAACTTTGATTTTACTAAATATAGATTGGGGTCCCGAAGATAGAAATGCCATTAAATGGGGGACCGTAGCCTAATGCATGTCAAACTGGGGGTCCTTGAAATGAAAATGGCTGAGAATCAACCGTAAAGATCTTCTCTTATGGGGGTCCTTGTGGCATATATTTTCAAATGAGGGTCCACGGGCTAGTGAGTATTATTTTGGGGGTACTTGACATGAAAAAGTTCGGGAACCAGTGGCCTACGGTATTATGTTATGAATTTGAAAATGAATAACAAAACAAAAAATAAATACTTCAGACTGAATGAACCATATGCACTCCAGCTGGCCTGAAAGGTGGAACCTCTGTTATAATAAGCTGTGGTTCTCCGCCTCAGCCACCAGGAGGCAGTGCTGCACTGTCTGGCTGTGCTACGGTATGTGAGGGAGGGTCGGCCAAGCACACGCAGACAGCTCCTGCAGCACACTCAAACTGCGTCAGCATTTGTTACGCTGCCAGGACTCTGGGTAAAAATGTGCTGCCATTGGACTGCAGCTCGCGCCACTCCAAAATACAGTACGGCAGGCATAATATACTCCTTCAGCCTCACTCACATCTGCTGTTCCTATCTCTGCTTACGTCACATTATAGCGTCTTCTCTTCCCATATTCTTTTAAGGCTGCATGGCCACAACCTTATTCTGCTCAGTGGACATATCAACCAGCTATAAATAGATCTGCAGGAGCATTGTCTCCCGGGTGTGTGTGTGTGTGTGTGTGTGTGTGTGTGTGTGTGTGTGTGTGTGTGGGGAGGGGGGTACTTACTGCTCTCAATTGTATCAGTGATCATAATGATTGTGTTTATGCTGTAGGTCAGTGGTTCCCGGGGACCCCCAGGGGGTCCTTGAGGGAGTTCCAGGGGGTCCCCAGCTAAATGATAATTTGGAACCAAATGGACCCTTATGTGTCCGTCACTCTGAGAGTGGACAAATGGAACCAAATATAAACCCGTATAAACATTGATTTCACAAAATAAATTGGGGGTCCCAGAGATATAAATGCCATTAAATTGGGGCGTTCCGTAGACTATAATAGATTGAATTTAAACGGGAAATTAAACGGGTTAAGAATCTCTGCTATAGAGCCGTAAAAATCTTCTCTTATGGGGGTCCCTGGCATATGTTTTTAAAGGTTAAAATTAAAATAGTGTCATTTTGGGAGTCCGTGACATGACACAGTTTTGGGGGGAACCGCCAGCTCCATGCTGGCCAAGATGACCCCTTGCATATTCACCTGAGTCAAGGCCTCCCACGCCGGTAGACTGTTCTGCCTCTGGACGTCCCCTGACCCCGCCTGCCTCACGCCAGAGGTAGAAGAGGAACGGCCCAGCCGCCCCACTTCTGAGAGAGGGAGAGAGAGAGAGAGAGAGAGAGAGCCAAACAAGTGTTAGCCTACATGTGTTCTCGTTTATTCATCATGGCACCATAATGCATACGTATATGTGTACTATACTGTAGGCATAGTTTTGAATGTATGTATATGTCTAACTATAGCCTACAAATACACTGCTGCTCTATATCCTATATATATACTGTAGTGCTACTATTGTACCTAACGAGGCTCATCTGTGATATAAATTCATCTTTGGCAGAAATGTCACGTCAAGACAGACAGACAGACAGACAGACAGACAGACAGACAGACAGACAGACAGACAGACAGACAGACAGACAGACAGACAGACAGACAGATATAAGGGTTTTAGGTTTGAGGTCAGATGTAGAGTTGCTGGCCGGCTCCATATACAGTATGCAGATGATCCAGTCTTCTCCATGTATGGATGATGATGTCACGTGATGTCACGAGGCATGACCATATATGGAGGCGTGTGGTGGGTGGACTAACGGACGGACGGACGGGCGGGAAATGCACGTTTTCATAGTGAATGCGTCACGCGGTCGCAACAAGTACAAGTATAGCCTAATGTCAAATCTATCACCTTGCACCAGTGAATAATATACGGTACGCATGAATATAAATCTATCACCTATGAATGGATATTATGATATATTGATTATCAACAGTGGATATACAGTATGAGAGTGATACACTGTGTTGTTGAGCCTTCGATAGTAGACATCCAGATAATATATTATTATGATGTATGTCTATCAACAGTGATGATGAGTGTATACAATCTCTCGACAATGAAACAGTTATTATCCATAACAGGAGTCTATCATGGTTCTGTAATGTGCACCCATGTGCAATGTGTGTGTGTGTGTGTGTGTGTGTGTGTGTGTGTGTGCGTGTGTGTGTGTGTGTGTGTGCACCCCTTCTAGGGGGCGTGTGACATGAAAAGTCTAATGGTGGCGCTATGATTTTATTTGAAATATATTAACATATTATGCCAATATATGGCAAGTAATGCAGAATATAGCCTATGATGCTGCATATAATTATGCCATATTGAGGTTCATATAATGTGCATATATGTGGATAAAAAGGAAATATATGTCTCTATATATATATATAGCTTATGCAATTTATATTTCCATGTGGGGGAGGGGGGGGGGTAAACAGGGAGGTAACAGGGGGTGCACGGTGTGTGTGTGTGTGTGTGTGTGTGTGTGTGTGTGTGTGTGTGTGTGTGTGTGTGTGTGTGTGTGGAGCCTAATAGCAACTGGAACAAAGGACAGTTCAGATCTCTTTGTGCTGGGGGGAGTCTGTGACAGAATGACACACAGACTCATCAATTCAGTGTTGCAAAAAGACTAACTGCATAGCAGAACCAATGCAAAGACTCTGGTTCATAAAATGTCAGCCTTCATGTGGAGAAGTGGACTTTGTTTCTGTTCCTCCCGAGGCAGAGACAGATCCCTACAAGGACTAGGAGCTATAGCTAACCATGACCTACAGCCAAAACCAATACCGTTTGCAAAGGATGTCACGTCATGTGAGGAGCATACAGATACACTAGTCCAGGTGTTCCCAAACTTTTTTGGACCAGGTACCCCTTTTGGGGTAGATATTTTTCCAGGTACCCCCTCATCCTCGCAACACGGATAACAATATATTTACAACCACAAGCAGTGTTTCCTGCAGGAAAAAGCTTTGGCATGGTGCTGGGCACAGGCCGCAATTTAGATTAATTAATTAATTTGATTCATTAATTAATAAGATTAAATGTAGACTTCTAAATGTAGACGTCTAAATGTGTACGTCTAAATGTAGACGTCTAAATGTGTACGTCTTCTCTTATGGGGGTCCCTGGCATATATTTTCAAATGGGGGTCCACGGGCTAAGTAGTGTCAATTTGGGGGTCCTTGACATGAAAAAGTTTGGGAACCACTGCTTTAAACACTTTAGCACTTTATGAACATGAACAAAATAGATGGGTCCCCCCTGGAACTCCCTCAGGTACCCCTGGGGGTCCCCGGACCCCACTTTGGGAACCACTGAACTAGTCAAACCGTTTATGGAAAAACTTCACATCTTTGACTATGCTTCAACAAGTACTGTATATGGCCCTGCATGTATTCATGAGTGAAGGGGGTATATAGACTTCAATATCAAGGGAGGAAGGAGTTGAATGCAGATCCATCTCAGCCTAAAGATTGATAAGACATGCAGAGCTTCAAAAGCTCTTCTGAGAAAGAGCAGCATCTCTCTGGAAGATTGACTCGAGGCAACGAGTTGGAAATTATCTATACTGCATCGTCAAAACGAAAAAGAAATTGCGCAGAATCTGTAGGAGTAATATAAAAATAAAAAAAAGTTTTTTGCAAAACCCGGCCACCATATATATGTGAAGATTTTGTGGCAATGGTTCTTCCTGGACATTTTACATCCGGGAGCCTGTAGTGGTATAAATAAGGATTGTTATGACATTAACAAAAATCCTCAACGGAGGAATGGAATGGGATTTTTACTTCCATAAACTCACTGTGAAGCTCTATAACCAGAGGGACATGCGTTCCCAATAGGCAGCGGCGTATATATTATTTTTAAACATAGGATTTTCTTTTTTTTTGCACAATGTGACTACCAAACTAAGCACACACGTGTGCCATACAGAACTATGATGAGATCACCCTGTGACTGACAGGAGTTTGATGAATGCACTTCTACGCATATTGCCCCCAAAAGTCTTTAGGATAATAAAACAACTGCTCAGATAGATAGTTATGTTTAAGTCACTCTATTGACCACATAGTTGATGGTAGGAACAGCACAATCACACAGATGATCCCACGGGAAGCTAACAATACAGAGATATAGCCTACTGTAGGCCTATAGGGTTTTGTTCCAAGACAGGCACCGACCGCCTTGCACTGACTTCCATATTAATAGTTAAAAATATGATGACTCATTTTGGCTGATGTAATTTTATGCAATCTGTCTAATTAGGGGCACACATGCTAATGTTAGTTACGCAGTCTTTTTGTAAAAAAAAAAAAAAGAATAATCCCAAAATACATTCTCACAAATCTCTCACAATACAAACACACACATTGAGCCTAACAGTGTTTTCTTTCTCCCCACATTAATTTCATTGTACAGCCACTCACACAGAAACACAGATGCACACACCACACACACACATACGCAACACATGTATAGGGCCTAACAAACACACACACACACACACACACACACACACACACACACACACACACACACACACACACACACACACACACACACACACACACACACACACACACACACACACGACATGCACATGTACTGTATGTGAACACACATGTATGACTTTTTTTTTTTTTTTTACTTCTATCCAAGACCAAAATAGCAAGACATGCCATCTCCGATTTACTACCCGTATCTGCGCAAAGTAGATGGACACCGGAAGCAGGTTTAGGAGTCTATTCATTCCAAGAGAGTGAATGTGAACACAGCTTCTGAACCATTCTTTATCCCCATTGGTCACTGAGCTAATTATTGGACCTGATCGTCACAAGCCGCACAATATTCCCAAGATTTTCATACTAAAATGGCTTTTTTTCCCTCCCCGACAAATCAGAAGAAAATGTGCTTTATCATCAACCTTTCTCTGTCCCAGAAACACAAACGCAAATCGGCATATGCATGTCGGCGGGAACCCCTTGGCCAATAAGGGACCACCATTCTTGATGATGATGTACGATGATGATACGTTGATATTTATTTCTTTCAAAATAAAAGTTCACACATAGTTTTTTCCAAATAAACTGTGTGTTAACTGTTAACCCATTCTGAACGGGAACCCATTTTGGTGTTAGCATCGTGTTATGCTTTATCTATTGAAAAATAGCAGATCTACAAGCTCATAGCGCGCCACCGAGTGGCGCGCTACGAGCTTGTAGGTCTGCTATTTTGAAAAAGAATCGAAGAACGACTGACATTTTTTTTAATCTGATCTCAGGTCAGAATGGGTTAATCAGACCAGTGTGTGTCCAGTGGAAACCTCGTATGAATCTGATCTCAGGTCAGAATGGGTTAAATTACTGTATCATGAACATCCAATCAGCCTCTAACACATTTCTTTCCCTAGTAGTGGATTCCTTGGGTACTGACTTGCGTCACGGAAAACTACACTTGCAATTTCTCAAAATGTAATTTAGCTTTAGTTTAGTTAGTATGGTTTAATTAACTTCAGTAAAATTGTACTGGAAATTTCAGACAGCTTCAATACCAGGGCATAATACTATTGTTGTACTTGTCCCTCTATATTACATATCGGAATATCATTATCATAATTGTATAAACTAATTATAGATTATTTTATCTAGGGGGGCGGCAGTGGCTCAGGGCAGGGTATAGAGTGGCTGGATGGCAACCGCTATAGGTTCCCAGTTCGAACCCTGTGGGCTCCCCCAGACTTAGTGTCGAAGTGTCCTTGAGCAAGACGCTGAACCCCTAATTGCTCCCGATGAGCAGGTTGGTGACTTGGCATGGTTTCCTCCATCATCCGTGTGTGAGTGAATGGGTGAATGTAATGCACAATCTATACGTGAAGCGCCTTGGATAAAGGCGCTGTATAAATGCAGTACTGTAGGTCGATAAGATCGTCTTGATAAGTAACCTATACTGGTGATTATCGGGTCGATCACATTCGAAGTGGGTGAGTACTGAGTATAGAGGGATTAAGTGTATAGGGCTAACAGTGTTTTTGCCTACCTCCATTGCGACAGGCAGGGAAGGTCTGACATGGCAGAGGGAGCCCTGCTCTGGGCAGTGCTCTGAATCCCGGGATACTGTCCATGCCGGCCAGAGACTCACTGTGGCCCCTGCTGCTCCCGCCGCCGGCCCTACCGAAATGCACCGGGATGCCATGACGAGAGTGGCCTCCTCCTCCTCCTCCTCCTCCTCCAGACCCCATACCGAGCTCTTCTTTATCCGTCCTCAGCAGGGCGTCGGCGCTGCCGTTCCATGCCCGACCGTCGTTTTCTGAGAGAGACGACGAAAAAAAAAGTTACAAATAACAACTGGGAATATTTTATTCCTCAATGTCATATAAAGCCTTAATTCCCCCCCCCCCCCCCCCCCTTTGTGTGCAAAAATATGCGCTCTCATTCTCTCTCACATATACTCTCCCTTTTTCGTCATTCTGAAAAGTTGAACTATAGAGTGACATAGAGTGAAGTATAGTAGCGTTCTCTCGTAAAACAAAAGACCTCCGTGTTTGAAACAGAAACAAACTTACTCTCTCTCTCTCTGCTCCCGTGGCTAAAGGACAGTTTCCTCTGCATGGGCCAATAAGATCCATCATCCGCATTAAAGGCCAGACCAGCGCCGCTGTCCCACGGCATGAAGCCAGCCTTCGCCTGGATGGAACTAGATCCCGCATTATTTTTAGCCGCCCCACCACCACCGCCGCCGCCGCCGCCGTCCCCCCCGCCGCCTCCTCCGAGAGAGAGACCCGAGGCTTGGTGCAGGAGGAGGGCATGAGAGGGCGTCTGAGAGATCGCCCGCAGGCTCTCGTAGGCCGGCGGTCTCCGGAAGCCCCCCGACGGGTAGGTCCACAGCAGGGGGCTGTCGGAGGAGGGGGGCTTGTAGGCGGGCAGCCCGTGGGGGGTGTGAGAGCGGAGGTGTGGCCGGGAGTGAGGCCGTTGTTGCTGCGACGAGGACGACGACAGCGGCGTCGGGGTGGAGCTGGCGCTGCTCTGAGACGCTTGGCTGCTGCTGGTGGCGGTGGCGCTGTGGTCCATGTGGCCTCCTCCTCCGTCCCTGTCGCGTTCCCTCTCTCTGTCTCTGTCCTTGTCCCTCTCTCTGTCTCTGTCCTTGTCCCTCTCTCTGTCCCGGTCCTTGTCCCGGTCTTTGTCTCTCTCCTTGTCCCTGTTTCGACCTCTGTCTCTGTCTCTGTCCCTGTCTCTGTCTCTGTCCCTGTCCCTGTCGCGGTCGCGGTCTCTCTCTCTGTCACGGTCTCCGTCTCTATCTCTGTCCCTGTCTCTCTCTCTGTCGCGGTCTCTGTCCCCCCTGTCCCTGTCTCTCTCTCTGTCCCCCCTGTCCCTGTCTCTCTCTCTGTCCCCCCTGTCCCTGTCTCTCTCTCTGTCCCTGTCTCTGTCTCTCTCTCTATCGCGGTCTCTATCTTTGTCTCTGTCTCTGTCTCTGTCTCTGTCTCTGTCCCTGTCTCTGTCCCTGTCTCTGTCTCGGTCTCTGTCTCTTTCCCTCTCCGCTTTATCCGTCTTCAGGAGAAAGCTGACCGACTTCCCGGGGGCCTGCTGTGTCTGCGTCTGCGCCTGCGTGGTGGCCTGAATGGCCGCCTGCGAGCTGCTCTTGGTGGTGGGGGCCGGCGAGTCGCCCCGCTCCGGCTTCCGGTAGTGATGGTAGTGCGAGGGCCGGTGGTGCGGGTGGTGGTGGTGGTGGTGGTGGGAGAACGGCGAGGTGGACTTGGAGGAGGGAGGCAGCGGCGTGGAGTGGCTCCGGGCCCTCAGTCCCGGCGCGGGCCCCAGCTGGCTCTCCCTGTTGCCGTGTTTGTCCCCCCCGGAGGACGACTCCTTGGAGGAGCCCGACGACAGCAGCGCCGGGAGAGAGGAAAGGGCAGAGGTGGAGGAGGAGGAGGTGCCGGCTTGAGCCATGGCGACGCCCCCGGAGGTTTGAGTCCCCGGCTTGGCGGCAGAGGAGGAGGAGGAGGAGGCCTTGTGTTGGACCCCGACCCCGCTGGAGGCCGCCGCCGGCTGGGGGAAGGCCAGCAGCGGGGGGCGGTGCTGCAGGAGGTTGGGGAAGGGGGCGGGGATCTTAGTGGCGCCGCTGCCGCACGAGGGCTCCGCCTCCGACTTGGTCCCCCCGTGGGGCAGCAGGTAGGGCGTGGGCGCGCGGGGGGTGTGCGGACTCGACGACAGGGGCACCGGGGTGCAGGAGGACGACACGGAGGAGGAGGAGGGCAGGGGGGAGGAGGAGGAGTGCAGGGACGCGCCGGAGGAGGACGCCCCCGCGCCGGACTTAGACTTGGAGCACGAGGGAGAGGAGGAGGACGGGCGCGGGAGCGGGGAGGAGGAGGACGACGACGCCCCCACCGCGGAGTGGAAGTGTTTGGAGGACTTTGACAGCTTGTCGTGTTTGACGGCGGCGGCGGGCCGCCGGTGGTGGTGTGTCGTCGCCTCCCGGTTGTTGTTGTTGTCGTCGTGCTGCTGCTGCTGCTGCGACTGCGTGTACTTCATCTCCTCGTAGATGGCCTCGCTCTGGTCCGAGTCCGAGTCCGGCGTGGTGGCGCTGGCGCTGGCGCTGGCGCTGGCGGCGGCGGCCGCCGCCGCCACGGGCGTGGTGGTGGTGGCGGGGTGAGGCGTGGTGGTGGTGGCGGCGGTCGTCTGGCTCTCTCTGGTGAACACCTGTCCCACCATCTCTATGTAGACGGGCTCCTCGTCCCCCCCGTCCCCTCGCTGAGGCTTTCCGCCGCCGTCCGCCGCCGCCTGGAAAGGCAGCGACGTCGTGGTGGCGGCGGAGGAGGAGGAGGAGGAGCCGGCGGGATTCGACCGCGAAGAAGGAGGCGGCGCGTCGAACGACAGCTGAGTGCTGGGGCTCCTCTTGGGCTTCAGCGGAGGCACCTTCTTCCCTCCCACGTCTCCTCCCGATTCGGATTTCTTCATGGCTGTAGCGGGGGGAGAAGCAATGGGTTAATAATAACCCATTTTATTAGACCTGAGATCGGATTCTAAAAGAAATGTCTTCTTCTTACGTCCTGACAGTTTGTCTGAAAAAGCTATATGTTTCTGTGTCAGTGGTTCCTTCGATTTTTTCATTTTTTAATTTTTTTCATGTTTTGCTAAAGCATAACATGATGCTAACACCAAAAGGGCCCCAAAATGGGATAATAATAATAAATATAGCTGCAAGCAGCTATGAGACGGGGGTCAAGCCCAAAAAGATAAAAGCTATAGATGCATAACATATTACACAATGAGCTATATATAAACATTGATAACTGATATTATTTGACAAATAATAAATAAAAATCACATCCGTGTGTCAAAAAAAAACCACTCGTTGGGCTAAAAACGGCCATAGCCACTTACCCAAATGTGCTGACAGCATCATCACACCGTTTTTTTTAGCCCAAGGAGTGTGTTTTGTGGAAAACTAATGCTTGGAATGGATTCGGCATCATGAAAACCCCCTAGTTTGACACGTCACATGCTACTTAAAGCATGATGAAATTTAGATATATATCTTTTTCATTATAGGTTATTGTTCTTATCTTATGGTCACATATTATGCGTATGCCAATTGTGAAAATTGCTCAACATTTATGTAATTTAGCATCCGGCACTTTCTACATGCTGGGGACCCACACATACTCAACATTTCTAACATAATCCTTTGGTGTATACTCAACATGCCTGCGTTCACATTCTGTCAGGTGGACTATAACCAGAGTCAGACTCCATTGGCATGTGTACTGTATGGAAATGCAATTGCTGTGACCTGGTCAAAAAAAGGCCGAAAGATGGGATCGAGCAAATCATAAAAAATAAAATCAACTGGAGATCTAAAGGTCAGAGGTCTAATGAGGACAAAATGAGTGTGAGCTTCATTCAGTTCCTGAGGGAAAAAACGATATCTCAGAACTGCCAAAACTGCTAAAACGGCGGAATTGTTTACGATAACAAAAGATATAATAATCTTCATCGTCATGATGATGAAAAGCACTTTTAAAACACAAAGTTACAAAGTGGTTTAGAAACTGTGCAATAGTCCAAATGTAAACAGACGTCTATGTAACAATTAAATATATATATATATATATATATATATATATATATATATATATATATATATATATATATATGGGTTCCCCATCTCTGCCCTCAGTGCCTTATCTAAAGAGCATAGCAGTGGTTTTCTACTGCTATCTGCCATTTTTCCAATAGAGATTTACAAAAATATTCAATTCAATATCAATTATTTTTAAAACCTAGAATCCAGCCATCCAGGATCCTGGTGAATGATTACCATAAAACCCTTGATTCTGTGAAGAAAGAAAGATGAAAACGGCTAATCAAAGGCTATTTATTAAATGTAATATATTATCATATAATGAATTATTCAAACATTTTCTTCACAGAATCAAAGGTTATGGTCATGATTCGCCAGGATCCTGGGTGGCTGGATTCTCATAGAATCACTCACACTCACACGCACACACACACACACGCACGCACACACACACACACACACACGCACACACACACACACACGCACACACACACACACACACAGTCACACACACACACAGTCACACACACACACACGCACACACGCACACACACACACACACACACACACACACACACACACACACACACACACACACACACGCACACACAATAAGGGCGCTCTTCTGTCATGGAGGAAATATTTAGGCAGTTCTGTCAACATTTAGATATGGGATTACACCTCTAACCCAATCCAACTGTCAAAACTGACATCCCCCCCCCCCCCCTCTCTCTCTCTCTCTCTCTCTCTCTCACACACACAGAGAGTTCAGGTGAGTTTATCAGGTTCGACTTTCTCCACTCATCACAAAACTGCTCAACTCAGTGTTTATGGCAGGGCAATATTAGCTGTTCAAACACAACATTTATAAGACACATTTATTGTTTATGAGAATGCCAGAATTCCTGAATAAGCAATAAACACCAACAACCTCCAGTAGCAGAACAAAATGAGCCAGGTCAATTAAGACTTCTTCTGGCATTTGGGAAAGTTCAAGGACTCACAAAGAGCAGATACTGGTAATATCTGCCCATTTCCTTTCTCACCTTCTCGCATCTCAAACACATTCCACATTTTCTGCTGCCATCCAGGAGGAAATCACTGCTGTCTCACACAGTACAGTGTGATTTCATTCAGCAGCAGTCTCGGATATTATTTCGACTTTGAGAGGGAATTTATAACAATTTAATTTAACAAAAAGGTCTGTAAAAATCTGTAAACAGAGAACAGAGAACATATAAAACCCCAGAGATATTATTCTCATAAACAACCAAACCCCCCAAAAGCCCTTTCTTTAACTTACCGTTCTTCTTATCTGAATGTTTGGCTTGCGAGGAGTGAGCGTGGGGCGGGCCAAACGACGACGAGGCGGTCTCCAGGCGGTCTCCCCGGTGGTCCGAGGAGGAGGCGGTGAGTCGGGTGGTGGGGTGGCGCTTGGGCTTGGCCGGGGGGCAGCGGCCTCCGTGCTGCGACTGCGTGTCGGAGTAGTCGTCGTCGTCGTCCCCGTTCTCCAGGCCGGCGTCCCCGCCGCCTCCTCCTCCTCCGGCGCCCACGGCGTGGCAGGACTGCGAGCGCGGCGCCATGGCCGAGGCGCAGGAGTGCGGGGAGAGGTCCTGGGAGGCCGGCATGGTCATGAAGCCCATGCGGAAGTGCCGGCGGAAGGAGGCCAGGTCGCGGGCTTTGCCCACGGTGGCCGAGGGGTCATTCTGAGCGGAGCTGCAAGAGGAGGTGGGATGGAATTCGGGGGGCACACACGGGGGGGGGGAGAGAAAGGCATTCCAGCGTTTAGCAGTTGCGGTTGAAAGTAAACTATAAAGAACGAGTGTAACAGTATAGCCCCCTTTCTGAAAACAGCTCCTTGTCCCTCGCCTATACACACTTGCCCTCGATATGCGCGTTCACGCGAGGCTGCGCCATATTAAGTGTCGTCCGAAACCAAGCAGCCTTGAGTGGAAGTGGCTTATAAAGCCCTCAGGAGCGAGTCCGTGGCGATCTAGACTCCATTGCCTTGTGCAGCCCTGCTCTCTGTCCGCATGGAAACCGCCACCTACAAATGGAAGTACCGCCACAAATAAATGATAAATAAACTCCTCCTAAACAATCTTCATCTGATGCAGAATAGGCAACGCTCCAACTGATGTTCACAAGGGCTCTTTATTTACCCCACCGTGAAAAACTATAAATGAAACCACACAAGCAAAACAACTTTTAACACAATGATTTATAAACACCATGGATGTACAGTATATGACACATGTCATGCTGTATTTCCTTTTTCCATATTAATGAAATCCACATGTCACACAAACATACACGATGCAATGCAATATAACTGTACAAACAAAATAAAACAATTGCATGATGGTAACCATGGCAACGAATGGTGTCTGTTTCCTGTTTCTTCACAAGGAGGGCGAGTGTATTACCAAACAGCTTTTTATACCCATGCAGCACCCTAATCAAGGGAACTTGATTCAGCTGGAGGGGCACTTCCTGACGAGGGAACCTCCCGAGAGCACTTCAAGTCAAGGGACTGGTTTCAGAAAGGGCCTAGTACACTGAAACACGTCCCCTCCTCTCCCCTGCTAAGACAAACCCTAGTTGACCTCGTCCCTTCCTCTCCCCTGCGCGCGCGCGCACACACACACACACACACACACACACACACACACACACACACACACACACACACACACACACACACACACACACGCATACACTCACTCACTCTCTCTCTCTCTCTCTCTCTCTCTCTCTCCCTCTCTCTCTCTCTCTCTCTCTCTCAGAGAGTTCAGGTGAGTTTATCAGGTTCGACTTTCTCCACTCGTCACAAAACTGCTCAACTCAGTGTTTATGGCAGGGCAATATTAGCTGTTCAAACACCTATTTTCAACATTTATAAGACACATTTATTGTTTATGAGAATGCCACATTCCTGAATAAGCAATATAACACCAACAACCTCCAGTAGCAGAACAACATGAGCCAGGTCAATTAAGACTTTTTCGGGCATTTGGGATTTGGGGAAGTCAGGGCTTAATCCACGGTGTAAGGTTCAAGGAAACACAAAGATTCATAAAACCAGCAGATACTGGTAATATCCTTTCTGATCTTCTCTCATCTCAAACACATTCCACTAAACTGAAAGCATTATTGCTGTTTTCTGCTGCCATCCAGGAAGAAATCACTGCTGTCTCATACAGTGTGATTTTATTCAGCAACAGTCTCAGATATTATTTCAAGGTATGTATTGATCTATTATTATCTATTGCCTCAGCAGAGCGACGGGGGAAATCTAGATATCTATTTCAGTGGGTACATGTGTGGGTGAAATACGATATTTATCCTTTCTCGACATCTAATCAAATCCTTCATTTATGTGGTTATTATTACATTGCAAACACACTTTAGGGCTGGATCTTGTGTGTAGCTTGGTTGCTGCCAGGGGAACGCAACAGTATGCAACGTGAACACTTCGGCTCAATTTACCACGGCACTGTTAGGTTGAAGAGCAGTTCTTATCTGCAAGGACGGCGATCAATTGGGCATTTCAGGGCAAACAGTGCTGTTCTTTCGATATGCCTACTCACTCAGATTCACTCTCTGACACAGTGCTGCTCACCATGGACACATTATGGGAGAAGGTTTGTGTACAGAATGTGTATGTACAGTATGTGAATGGGGTGTACAGTATGAATCATCATAAATACAACAAGGCCATATTTCGCCGACAAAAGAGGCCGTGGCGCTCAGTAGCTACAGTATGGTTCTAGTTTCTAGTTTTTTTTGCATCTGTATATCATATTCTCTCCCACCAACCCAAGCTCTTAAGTAGCACTTAAGGTCATTACACACTGGCGAATTAGCGACGCGATGCGAATAAGCAATCTGAAAATGCAAAATATTGCATGTTGCAGTTCGCCTGCGAATCTCTGCAAAATACGACACCAGAGCGAACAAATAAAGAGCGAAAACGGTCGCATTTTCGCACATTCGCCACTGATGTGGAAGCTTGCATGGACTTCAATTGTTTTTTTGCGAATTATTCGCACAAATATATCGCGTCGCTAATTCGCCAGTGTGTAATGACCTTTAGAATCAATTAACCACATGAAACCCTAGCATTCCTATGCTGGGCATGTCTTAGCAGGTGAACGTTCAGTGGAAATAGCAGATCTACATACCAGTTCATAAAGTGCACGAGGTTTAGTGTATAGAGTTGAATTCATTACTATAGGGTTTCAGATGCAAAACAACTAATGCATTATTTTGCATTATGTGCTGAGACAGATAAGGTGAAAGAAATCTTTCAAAGCCGTTGAAAAGGTTTTAACCACATCTAAAAGTGCCTTTGCTTGTGTGTGTGACTTACAAATAGTCGTGTGAGTTAAAGGGTGTTTTAACAAAATAAACACTGTTGGAGGAGCCAAGACTGCGTGCGGACTTCTCCTTCTCTGTATGTATCTACCTTTTGTCCGGCACCAACAACAAGGAACTGGATGTGTGCAAGACATGAAGCCTACATGATTTTATCAAACAGCATAGAATCGTTGGCATGGTCTACGAGCTTGTAGGTCTGCTATTTTTTGAAAAATCGTTAAAATGTGCTTGAAATCTTTCAGAAAATTGTCAAGATTTAGAAAACTTTTTTTTTTTAATTTCGACGTCAAGCCTAAGCGTGTCCGGTCTCACAAATTCATTGTGGTAGCGCAAAGTCACCACAGTGGTGACTTTTGTGATGCTACCGTTGCAATATTCTGGCCAGTATAGTGCAGATTACGGCAAATGCAGACTTTTGCATATTTAATAGATAATCTACTGGTTAACCACATTATGGTTAAGTGCCGTGGGCCACATTAAAGGCATGAGTGTCACATGACTAGTCAGCCTGCTCATCCATTATAACTCAGCATTTCAAGGAAAGGTGGTGATAAGATTTTTACAAATCTCTGACGACTTGGTTGTGATTGCTATAATGCTATGAAGAATCAGAAAACTCTATTTTGTAGTAGTCCTCCTGGCCCACATGGTAATAATAGCTTGAATTTATATACACGCTGACATTTTGTTTCACGAGTATAGTGAATACCGCAATATCCTAATCCAGTTGAATGCAGCTTTGTCCCAAGTGATTCTAATAAAGACCTTACATTTACCAGGCATAAATCAGGTGTACATTTCATAATCAAACTCAATCTCTGCCCTTCACATTTTGCTGGGAAACTGATCAATTTGACTACATCAAAGACTTTATTAATGTAATGGTAAAAATCTGGAACTGATGCCTCAACACAGCCTCAGCTACAATCCAGGATTTATTTGTATAATGAATAAAACATCATTTTAACCAATCTGTATACGATAGAGTACAGTATGTTAATACAACATACTGTACTGTACAGTAACTTCTGTAGCACGTTTGCAGTGGTTGCAGGTGACCATCCCTACTCTTCCGTTGAGAAACGTAGACCCTGGAGGAGTCATGGTACAGTAGTATACAGTACCTATACTGTACTGGTTGACAATGCCAGTAGAAGCATTTGAAGCAGACAGCACACTGCATGCGCTGTCATCTGTAACGTATAGGGTGAACGTAGCTGGAAATAATCACCTCTCTCTGTCAGGAAAGACATACGTTATGGATTGTAGCTTTAAAAGGCTTCAGAGCATTACTGTAGCTGTCAGAAAACGCTCCAATACTAACCAAACTCACACAAACCTATGAATCACAGCGCGGCCATGAACGTATATATATATATAAATTATGCTACATACTGTACATACGCACTACACTCTATAAGATCATTAGTCTCGTCTGTGCAGTCCAGCATTCAGCAGCATCTCAACATGCACCAGGGCAACCTCACAAACACTTTGCACTCAGGAAGATGACAAAAGGCTTTAAAACAGTTTTTATGAGGGGCTGACAAGAGTACAGATGTTTACGCCCCGTGGCTCATCCGTGTAAAATGTCTGTGCTCTTATCAAGGCCTTATAAAAACAATTTAAATGTCTTTTGACTTTCTTTTAGTAATGTTTTTGAGTGCAAACCTAAAGCCATGCAAAGTATTTTAGAGTATCCCGGTAGAGTTGCACCATAATGTCTTGAGTGCAGACAAGTTCTAACTTTTCCCGGGAAACGTCGCTATGTTGTGGAACTTGTGGCATACTTGTGGACGCTCATATTATTAGTGCATCAGAAACTCTTTCTAAAAGCCATCCAAACGTCTCAGCGAACCGCCTGTGCGCCAGTGTTGATTTCGTCGAAAACGGAAATTGTTCGTCGACTACCTTTTTTCACTGGCGAAAACTAAATGGAAACTACGTAAATGAAAACTAAGCTATGGTGACTAAAACTAAGACTAAATCTACTGACAATTTTGTCAACAAATAAAAACTAGATTAAATGTTAGGAAGGGACTAGTGGACAAGAGATCCAGTATAAGTCATTTTACAATTGGTTGCATGTGGAAAATAGCTGGCTATGTGTAAAAACAGTCATTACGACGACACCAAGAACCGCCAAAACACATATTAGTCGACTAAATCAACTGTAGATTTAGTCGACTAAAACTAGACTAACACTAAGACATTCCAAGTGACTAAAATGTGACTAAAACGAAATGAAAACTATATTCAAGAGACTACGACTAAAACTAAAATCAAAATTTGCTGCCAAAAACAACACTTGCTGTGCAATAATACATCCTCCTCCAAACCTACACTGGCCCTGCAGCTATTGCTGCTCCTCCCCGTCTGTTCCAAGACTAATGCCCGTTTCCCAGGCATTCTGCAATTTCCTTGGTGTGACCCGGCACTGTTCCTGACCACCACTTATCCTGTCCGTCGTGGCTCATCCCCAACGCCATGTGTCCGTGCTCATAGGTTGGTCCTTCATGCTGCCTTGCTACGCCCCTGACTGTAATCCACTTCAGTGCCGTCCTGAAGTTTGACTATATACTGCCAACATAAGTGCTATAACACTTTACAGTTTGAGTGAATCTGTCAGCACTGCATGGCCTTCTTCTTTTTAACAAGCCATATAAACCCCCCAATTCATCCTACTAACCTGCCGCTGCATCAATAACCACTTCGCTTTCGTCCTTTGTGGATTTCATTCACCGTGTAAAGTTATACCGCGTGAAGAAAAGTTTGCTATTGTGAGAAATGTCTTCAGATCCGATCCGATTCCAAAATGAGAAAGTTCTTGTGTTATCCTTTTAGCCTAAATGTCTGACTGTACTGTATACCTTGTGCTGTTTATATTTCTGACTAATAAAGTAGTCAATCAATCAAACATACTGAGTGTTTCCATCTCTTTCTGTAGAGGCTATAGAATTTGATCATTTCGACTGTCTATGAATCTACGAATGTATTAGCAGCACATAAATGCATTACACCCATGATGCTAATTAACGTGTATACTACACCGCTGGGTGCCTCGCTCGGACGTGTATCGTCTTTAGGTCCTTTTTAATGATATAAAATGCGAAGAACAATTAGCTGTAGTTGTGAAGCTATAGGCTGATTTGGAGCAATGCGGCATGTTTAAGAATAACTCGCTTCCAACGGAAACAGGATGATGCCGATATAGGGCTTCATCTCAAATTCTCATCCTCTATCGATACAACAACCACACTGACATGTCCTGCTTATCTTTCAGTATACCATCTTTTAATTTATTTGGAAAAGGTGTTAAGTTTAAGCTATCTACATTTTCCTTTTGGTTGAAATATTGCTATACAGACATTAACCTGCAGCATGACCTGTTCAGCAGAGTTCTGATGACAGGATATGGTTTTCTTTCCTTATTTCTTTGTTCATTTCTGTGCATGTCTGTGCGTATAATGATTTGTCCAATGACTGTTGTTCATGGGCATTGGTTCTCTTGTCTTCATGATCCGTGCTTCATGAGGTCAGAGCAGGACAGCTGATTGGTCAGGGGATTGAATTCAACTTGGACCTTCAGACATTACATTAACACCTGTCATCCAGTAGTGGTCAGACCCTACCAGATGATCTACATTTTAGACCAATAGAAGAGCAGGGAGACTGAATACAACAGAACCAATAGGGAAAAAAGCATCCGTGTCATTTTAGAGTTTTGCATTGGCTACGCAATAGTAGACGCAATGTGTCAATGCGTCACTTCGGTGCTACACTGCAAGCTTGCACATCTGCTATTTTTAACTACTGGTTGAGAAGGCATATGTAGACTCGGTTTTCAGGTTTTAACCCATTCTGTTCGGGAACACCCTTAGGTGTTTTAATACTGTACAGTATGTACAGTATTTAAAAAAATGAAGGGTTTAAAAAAAACTTAGGTCAGGATTTAGAAGGCGTTTTTAGAATCGGCCTCACAGTCTGAAAATAAGGGAAAAAAAGGCTCCATATGCACTTATGCATGCAGTGATTAATTTGATTGATGTTTCCGCCTGTTTGGCCTTCCTCAGAATCAACCAATGGCAGTGTGACACACACTGGTCTCTTCTAGGCCACATCAACAATGACACACCAACAATGACACACCTGATGGGGATTAGACGATCCTATGAATCAAGGGGCCTTTTCAACCCAATAAAAGTGTTAACAAATACAGCCTAAGCAAATGATAAAGACATACAATTGTCCAACTTTACAATTGGAGAAATATTGTATTGCATATTGCATTAACAAATTCCTATACCATACAGATTGGTCAAAATAACATTTTATTCACACACCAAAAAAGTTATTATATAACGTGGCTTTGAGCTTCTGGAATTGAATTACTTTATTAGGGGAAATTTAATTTACTTTATATGGGGAAAGGAACTGGTCGGACTCGGAATAACGTGTTCCGGCACGCGCTACGTCCGGCCCGGGGAAACTCTCCCCTGTCAGGTGAAAAGAAGCAGCTTGGACTCCTCATGCATAGAAGGAAGCATGAAGTCAGTCCGCTGCCCCTCCCCAGGTTATTTTTTTAAAGAATGAATTTAATTACTAGGTTTATATGTACGTTATGTCACGTCATGGTCATTCTAGCCTCGGAAACCCAGACGTTTTTATTTCCAGGGAAGTAAAAAAAAAAAAGTCTGGGTCCACTTCAATTCGGCATAGAGTAACGCAAACGTCGATCACTCTCTGCTGATTTCTGATCGTCTGCACCTTTGTTAAATTGACGCTTCTCACCTCTTTTTACTGCCCTCTTGGTCCCTTCCCTGGTGCCTCCAGTCCAAACGACTCTTACGATACAGCAGGTTCATGTCGCTACGGGAGCGCTCTTCCTCGCAGCCTATCACAGCACAATGCAGCCGCTTGCTCCGCCTCTCTATGTCACGCAGGAAATGCTCGACTGCCACATCCTGGGAGGAGCCAGAGTTCATGGTATGGAAGACCAGTCGGTAGAAGGGTGTCACAGCCGGCCTCCTCCGAATCACCTAGAGAGAAGATAAGAGGAAACGTTAGTTAGAAATGGTTTTATATCGTTGCTGTCGGGAGGAAACCACCTAACTCCATTTTTGAGGTTTTCAAAAAAAAAAATGTTGCAAAAATCAGTACTATTGGACACCCTTTGCATCCGTGTGTCGTTTCGAAAATATTTAACCGATGAAAAGTAGTAACAAAACGCTTCGGAGAAAACCTCTTAACTCCATCGGACCCTCAAGTTGTCTGCTAAAGCAGCTAACTTCACCACCGTTTCTGCTTTCATGGAAGTAATTGACAATATAATAAAGTCACAACACCAACTTTGATGAGGCAGTATTGCTATATGTTTTCAAAATAAAAGGTTTTCATAATTTCCTGAAAAATGTATATTTTTCATTTCCTAAAAAAAAAATTAGTTAGGTTTCTTCACGACAGCAGAGATATGTTCTTTAAAATCACGTGGGCAAGAAGACAGACGACGCAAGCAGCTGTTTCTAACCCCCCTGCTTATATTGACCGTTCAAGTGTTCTGATTAATACATTGATTTTGAAACAATAGCCTGTGTTGTTATACAGGCTCTCTGAGACCATTGCATGGTTAAATCAATGAATATTATATTATTTCACGGAGGCCTTTCTTCCTGGTCTGGTGGGATTAAAACTCAATTTCTAACCACTAACCAGACAATTTTATGTCATGCTTATATACGCATGCATGTTACTGTAGTAGTCCGCGTAGTGTGTACTTTAATGCATTACTTATTAACTGTGCATATTGTTTGTGGCGGTGAGTGCATTGAATAGAATAAAACAAATATAAATAGTTGTTCAAAACATTTGCCTTCGCAATTCTCAGCCATTTATAAATTACATTTAACCAAACGTTTTTTTTTTGTTAAAGGAAAACTAAGCTATATAGCTCCAAATTATATTTCAATTTGCTGACTATATCTGTTTATTGTAAATACTTTGCATAGAAAGAGATGCACATAATGCAGATAAAATAATGCATCACTCTTGTTGTCCACCAGCCAAATAAATGTCTGTTAATTTGCAATAATGTACCGTCCAAATCCATCATGGTTTGTTGTTGTTGTTGTTGTTTGTTTGTCACACCAGACAGAATCAATCTGTCTGATCCCAAAGTGGGGTCCGGGGGACCCCAGGGGTCCTTGAGGGAGTTCCAGCTAAATGATAGTTTGGAACCAAATGGACCCTCGTGGGTCTGTAACTGTCTCTGAGAGTGCTCAGAGTTAAACATTAACATTGATTTTACAATATAAATTGGGGTCTCAGAGATAGAAATGCCAATGGGGGTCCATAGACTAATGGGGTGTCCTTAAACGGGTTGAGAATCACTGCTAGAGCAGTAAACTTTTCTCTTATGGGGGGACAATTTGGGGGACCTTGACATGAAAAGGTTTGGCAACCACTGACTTAGGCTACGCACAACAAGCCACAACTCGCTACACAGTGTAGTATCAAAGAGCGTTCAACGCACATTGTTTGCTCCAATAAAGAAGTGTCATTGTAAACATTGTAAACAGTTGGTTTTTTTTTTCCCTATGATTTGAACACAGATTTGTTGCTTTAATATAACATTAACAGGGTACACAGTGTGCAATGCCCATGGGCATGACACCAGAAGGAGCACATCTGGCGCCGTTTCCCCAAAAACTCGGCTCACACATGGGGGGGGGGAAATGCATTGTATGGTGCCACAAGAAAGAACATGCCGGATGGAGCTAAATGCAGCCTACATAATGTTTATTCATTGCCACATTAAGACAAATTTAAAAAAGTGGAAAGACCTACCAAAACCCATTAAAGGCATGCATCTGTTAGAGTTTTCATATACCATCCTGATTGGCTACGATTGACATCTAAAGTTTTTCAGGAGTGGCCGCTGTTTTGTACAAAATGCCGCAAATCATTAACACAGCGTCCGATTGCAGTGAAACTGTGCACGCATATTCCCAATAGGCTGAGTATAGTATATGCCACTTGACATTTTTTCCAAAAACGCTCCTATCCTGGTGGAGACCTGTGCCTATGGGGCACAGGAACATTTTAAATATGTTCTTCAGCATATACCTCAAGTATCTCAAACATGTCATATCCAACTGTCCAACCTGCCTCTCTGCACGATTAAAGTGGGGGTGCAATGGCTTTTTCAGGTCATTTTAATTCTAAGTTTCAGTCTGAAACGGAAGACTGTACATTTCTGAACCAATCCGAGCGTCGCATCCCTTCAGGGAAGTTCAGGCTATGGGATGTTAGGGTATACTACGGTACATCCGCGCGTGGCGTCTATTTGTTTACAAACTTTACAAGTGAGAGACAGACTGCCAGCTCAGCATGTCTGCTGCTACGTGGCTTATATTTCTAACCTATAATGTTTTCAGATACATATTTTAGCGTGCTGATTATGTTTAAAATAAGTAATACACTGTCATCTTGTCATCTTGAATGACCGAGATTAAAAACGGTGTAGTTCTGTAATCAAAATCAGCTGTGTTTGGACTTTGGATGAATGTGCAGCGATGAATCAAACAGGTGAATGAAATCAAGGTACATTTTTATTCATGCAGGCCTCGACACGTCACCATGCATCACATTTTCGTTCAAAGGAAGTAATTAAGATTGGCTTTTTATGGACAAAAATGCCCATTCCCATTGTTATCTATTGTTAGGTATGCCAATATGATGACTGATGATGCTGTAAAAGTGTGAAAAACATATTTTCATTTCACTACGTCCTGCACAGGCAGGCGCTGCGAGTCTGCATCATATCCCAGATCACCTGCGTTCAGGTGACATGACTGAGACTAATTGATTTTAACATGACATCATCAAAACTATTAACAGCAGTGGGAGAATCATAGCTCATTAGTGTCAGTTATCGCAGGCAAGCCTGCCCATTACTCATATAGGCTTCTAAGCACAGTTACAGTGATGCAAGTTGACAGAGGTTGCATTTTTGTATTTTATCCCAACCTCCAGTGTATCACATGCAAACTATTTATATTTTCATTATCCACTTATGAATATTTGAGTAAGCACAGTAACTCAGCTGCAGCGCAGCTCTGACTGCAGGCCTTGGGGTGGCCTAGCTAAGGTTGTCCGCCATCCAGACGGTAATGCGGTTTGTCATATGTAGTGCATGCACAGCTTCCTACACACGCTCACCCCATGAGAAGTCAGGCTTGTTGTGGGGCAGATATTTTGAAGGCCCAACTGTGTTGTGTTCGTATTGGAGACAGGAGATTGTGAGTGTGCAATGCAATTGGCTAAGAAAAGAGCAGCTGTCAGCTGATGCATGTTTCCCAGTATTTTTCCATCCATGTTAAAATGGGAACAGAGAGTTTGAAGTGTTTTTCGGAGGTGGGCACTAAGCTGGGATGTCTAAAATTAGTGCTCCTGGCATTAGTTTGTTTTGAGTTGAACGGCATTGTCAAAACTGGATCAAGTACTTTGAATGTGTTCCGCGGGGTATCCTGGCACTGTAACTGACTACGGTTCACTGCTAAAGGCACTTACAACTTTATGGGTTTAAAATGAAAATGGCTGATAGTGTTTGTTTCACACAATCACTCTGATTTTACAGAATCAGAGAACAGAAAAACTTTCAAACATAAACATTATTACTTTTTTATAATGAATTAACACAAATGTTTTTATATTATATGGCAATGTGTATTCAATTTACAGTAGAACAGCAGAGTCAGACATGACTCTAGAGTTAAAGAGTTTTCTACCACACACACACACACACACACACACACACACACACACACACACACACACACACACACACACATTCCATTACATAACTCTTAAAACGTGCATGCAATATTAATGCTTGTGCGGTGCCACCAATTCAAATTGTCTGTTATATGCATGCCTTCTTGCCATAGTACTAGATGAGAGCTAAATCAACCACATGAACTGGGCCATATGCATTATGTGGAGGTGTAAGTGTAACGGTGTGATTCCAACATCAACGTGTGTGTGTAATCTACTATGTCAGATTGGACCACTATACCGCTATTCCTGTATTCCACAGGCCCGACCACATTACAACCCCCACACACCGCTGTGGCTTCCATGCTGGCTAACTCAATGTTAATTAGGTTAGGGAGCCGAGACTGTAAGTTGGGGCTTTTGTTAGACATCGGGCTTTGATTTGGGTTTCCAGAATCTCTACAGTAGCAGCAGCTGAGTGGAGGCAGATACTGTATGGGCCACAGTCACAATGTATATATACACACACAGTAAAGTCCTTAGGGTTCATTTTTTAAAACTCTGACATTGTAAATCCATTTGGGTCCATTTCTCAGAGTTGAATTAACCATGAGGATGTTGCTGTGTATGTATGTTATATAGCCCAAGTTGTTGTAGCTGAAAAGAAGTGAAGAGATCTTCACTTCATCTTGAGCTGTCACCTGCAGACAGGCTCTTCTCATCAAACATGTGAGTAAGTGCTTCTCTTACAGGAACATGTGGTTTAGGTTAGGTTAATATAGTGTAAAAGTGGTTTCTTTGGGTAGTGTTTCACGCACGGTGCACACACACACGCACACACGCACGCACACGCACACACACACACACGCACACACACACACACACACACACTCATTCAAACCCCCCTCATTAGAGTCATATTAGGGCAGATGGAGGCATGATTCATGTCGCTGGATCTGAATGCAAGGCTGCAGAGTACCCATTCATGCACGTAAGTACACAAATCTCGCGCGCACGCACACGCACACGCACACACGCACACACACACACACACACACACACACACAGTCAAGCTGAATAATCACAAATGCTCTGTAGTTGACTTGAATGCAAATAACTGATTGTAATAACATCATATTAAATGAAAGATCTATTAATTGAACTTAATTACCGTTAACTATACATGTGAAAAGGTTATAATAATGTAATTAATATGAGCATCTGGTTTGTACGATATCTACAGTATTACTACACAGACATTTAAATCAGCGTACATTTAACTCTGAGTGCAACCTATACATTTTGGTTCCACGTGAGCTCTCAGAGTACACTCAGGACTGTATATAGTGTACGCTATACTCTGTACAGCAGTGGCTCTCAACCTTTTCAGGTTGCAGCTTTTCTGTGACCCCCAAAATAGTCATAATTATTTGAACCAGGGACCCCCACCCCCACCCCGACAATAGTAGGAGTCGAGGCATTCAATTTGGTTTGAGTCCGTTCCACAGAGAAAATAGTGACAATAGCAAATCTACACGCTCACAGCGCCTCGCTTAACCTCAATAAAACTATGCCTAGACCTAAACGTATTCCCAACCTTAACCTCAGTAAAACTATGTCAAGAACATAGCGCACCGGTGAGTGCCAGCCAACGAGATATAAACACTGAAAAGAAGGCAGCTTGTCTCTCCGAAAACGTTGGTCTTGTCTCTGTGTCCACAATAAAACATTTGGCATTGGCAGCTGCGAGTGTACGGCTACATACATTATTTTATTTTTTTGTCTGTGAATATATAGATTTCCATATCATGCCATATAGGGCCATTTACAAATATTACATTTGCTCAAATTCAATATACCGTATAAACATCTCTCCCTGTCACTAGTTTGAATTATCATCAGTATAAATGTGTTGAAGTAGTATACTATTGTGCAATACCATTTGACTGTATTTGTGTTCACACCACTGCGTGCTATTATAATAATAACATGGCCCTCATGGCCACTCTGTAAACGGACCTCTGATGTCAGACAGCCCGACGGTGCTGCGGCTATAAGACTACAGTAATGGACCAGGAGAGAGAGAGAGAGGAGAGCTATACTGTAGGTTCAAAAACAGAGCGGTGCACATCGAAGAGAAGAACGAGCAGCTGGAGACACATAGATGGAGAGGAGGGGAGAGGGGGGAGATGGAAGGGGGCAGTGGAGAAGAGAAGATGGGGGAGGCCAGCAAATAGGCAATCGAGGGAGCAACCATGCAGGCTGCAGGAGATAAATGTGATTAGTCTGAAAACGTAGCCGAGACAGACAGACAGACAGACAGACAGACAGACAGACAGACAGACAGACGAGACAAGACAGACAGACAGACAGACAGACAGACAGACGAGACAAGACAGACAGGCAGAAGCCAATACTTAAGACAGAAATTTTGAGTGTGCAGAAATAAGCAAGGAGTCAGAGAGCGAGATAGAGAAACGGTGAGAGGGGAGCTAGACGAGGCGAATGGGGGAGGGATGTGAAATCAAGACTCTCACACTACTAGTCACTGTGTGTGGTCTCCTAGCAACACTGTCAGCAATGCATCTCTTCCTAGCCACTGAGTATATGCACAAAGCAAGATGTTAGCCTTGTCGTTCATGATTATCTCCGTCCGTGTAAAAGTTAACATGCTGCAGATCTGATTTAACACTTCTGAGCATGTGTTTGAACTCGCCATGCCATTATATGTTAATTGCTATTAGCGTCGCTAAACGGTGCTATAGCCACAAACGCCATATAGCCATAGCATCCACGGCATACTGAGCTACAATGCACACTTTCCACATGACACGTCACCTTCCCATTCCATTCCATCTATTCCAAATTAAATTAACAACAATGAAACAATAATGTAGTCGCTATGCAAGTAATTTTATTATGTGGCAATTAAAAAAACATCCCAGCACTGCGACGATTGGTCTCCGGAGAATGAGTATTTCAGAAGTAGGCTATAACATTTTTAACCACACGAGACCTATTCTGGACATACAATAGTGGAACATTTGGCAGAATTTGGAGAAAACAGCAGATTTACAAGATCACAATGCAATGTGTTGTTGTGTGCCAATATTCATTAACCCATTCTGGGCGGAAACCCCTTTTGGTGTTAGCATTATGTTATGCTTTAGCTATTGAAAAATGGCAGATCTACAAGCTCATATAGCTACGAGCTTGTAGGTCTGCTATTTTTTTGAGTGGTGCAACCACTCCAAGAAACAGCAATGTCCGTGTTCATGTGTCGGTTCACCTATGTGACATTAATGAGCACCAGTATGACTATGAGTACCAGTAGGGGCGCTGTTGTGACAGAAACAGAGAGAGAGAGAGAGAGAGAGAGAGAGAGAGAGACAGTGCTGCACAGTTGCCTGCCAATGAGAGAGAGAGAGAGAGAGAGAGAGAGAGGAGGGGGGAGAGGGGAGTTGCACCACTCAGTTCACACGGTGTGATTTTTGAAAAATCGAAGAACGACTAACATAATAAGAAACATAGCTGTCAGGATGTAGAAAACATTTTTAGAATCTGATCTCAGGTCAGAATGGGTTAAGTCTAGAGGGGGAAAAGGAGGGGGCCCAGGAAAGCCCTCTGATGTACAACCACACCAATTTAAAAAAGTTATATTGTATTAACATACTCTACCAGATTGGACAAAATCACAATTAATTCATACATACAAGTTACATAGTGCCGTTTGAACGAAGCACCAATTTTAGGTTAAATTGTTGAGGGACAGGCATTTGATACCAGAACTGCATGCAATGACAGGACAGGCTACATACTGTTTTAACCCATTTTGGGCGGGAACCCCTTTTGGTGTTTTAAACATTATGTTATAATTTAGCTATTGAAAAATAGCAGATCTACAAGCTCATAAGCGCGCCACCGAGTGTGTATGATAATAAGAGCGCCTCTCACTTCACAAAAGTGTGATTTTTATTAAAGTTACAGGCATAAAGCTGCAGAATATGAAAGGAGTGTCAAGATATAGCGGTTCAGGCCGCTATGCTATGACGGTAGCAAGGCTAATAATTGAAGCGCCAATTATAGCAAAATCACACCCGTGTGAAATGAGTGGTGCAACTCCGTGTGGGGGTCCCCGGGGGGGGGGGTCAGCTTCCAGTGCCGGCCCGGTTCCGGCGAGCCGAATTAGCAGACAACATTCTCTCTCTCTCTCTCTCTCTTTCTGCATGCATGCATATATATCACACATTTAGTTATACAAGCATTGAATAGATTTTTTTGAATGATATTTAGTATTGATGGAAAGGGGGTGGGAGCAATAGGCTATGCTTCTTCTCACTTACAATTATTTTGTACCGCTTGTTATTCTGACGTTTCTGTTTATATTGTTTTTTTCTTTTTGCTTTATTCAAACAAACATTTCAATCAATCAATCAATCAAAAATCTCTCTCGCTCTCTCCACATTGTAATTAGCAGGCAACAGTGCAACACTATATCTCTCTCTGCTTTTAGCACAACAGCGCCACTTTTGCCCCTATTGGTACCCTAAACATAGGGACACACACACATAGGGAGGGACGGACATTGCTGTTCCTTGGAGTGGCTGCACCACTCAAAAATGAGGGAGGTGGTGGGTCAGTTCCGCATAAATTACTAGAAGCAGTGACTCAGTTATAGCTGAATTTAATTAAACCAAAAACAAAATAGCCACTAAAAAACAGATCAAAATAAACAAAACAGTCCTCAAACGGTTTACTGTAAATCAAACATTCAGCAGTTGTTGCATCCTGGCACTGACCATAAAAACTATAACAACTGTTTTTTTAGGAACAGCAGCACCCTGTTAGGAAGTGCTATAGTTTCTCAAATGGCTAACACACTGCACTGTTCTCGAGTTCACTTCACTGGCAAGAAAGCAACTTCACTGGTATACCTATTCCTTTATAAATGTGTTTAACGTTAACTGCCCTCCATATTTGAACCGACTCTGGAATCATACTGTACATCCCCGTATCCACTTAAGACATTACATACACAACATCCCTATACTTCACTGTTCCCAAAAGAACATTTTCCGAAGCAGGTCATTCCACCACAGATGACTGAACACAATCTTCCTCTTTCTCTCAAATCTGTAACCTCACTTGACCGCTTCAGGACTTCCTTGTATTCATATTGATCATACTACTGTTTATTTCTGACTCTTGTACTGTTATTCTCCATTTCTTTGTCTAAAATGAGTTGAGGGCTGGGGGGGGGGGGGAAAGTGTTTGTGTATTGGTACTGTATATCGTATCTGTGTACATACTAGGGACCCCCTCTAAAATAAGATCAAAGGGCTATCCTCTCAGTGCATTCTGACACAATTCTAAGATATTTTATGTCTTAATGTTGCGTGATGACGTGTCGAGGCTCACACGCATATTAATTCATCTTGATTTCATTCACCTGTTTGATTCCCATTGCTGCGTCATCCTCCAAACACAGGTGGTTTTGATTACAGAAATACTCATGCATGGCATCCAGACCAGAGTATTACTCGTTTTAAACGTAATCATCGCGCTAAAATATGTATCTGAAAACACTATAGGTTAGAGCTATAGGCCATGAGCTTAGCTGCAGGTCTCAGTGTCACTTTGGGCGCGTTCGGAAATAGCGCACTGAGCGAACTGTGCAATGCAAACTAATAGGGTTAGTGCGCTCCCGGTGCGCATTTCCGAACGCACCCTTTATAAAACAAACACTCTGCATGTCCGTGCATGTGTCCGTGCATGAGATGGAGCTACCGGTATGTCCCATATAGCCTGAAGGGATCATGCGACGTTCTGATTGGTTGGGAGCGTTCAGACCTGGCGTTTGAGGCTGAAAC
This sequence comes from Protomyctophum bolini, assembly GCF_963924005.1. NCBI lineage: Eukaryota > Metazoa > Chordata > Actinopteri > Myctophiformes > Myctophidae > Protomyctophum > Protomyctophum bolini. Next base: position 6,269,842 of record NC_137874.1, on the reverse strand, counting down.
TTCAAAATAAAATGCCCAAATTAACAATTTCACACAATGGCTATTTGGAGCATTTTATTTTGTAGTTTCACTCTGAAACGGAAGGCTGTGTGTTTATGAACCAATCAGAATGTCACATGGGACGTAGCTCCGCTACGCGTGCGTTGAGTTTCTTTGTTTTCATGCCACGGAGACAATCTAACCTATAATGTTTTCAGATACATATTTTAGCGTGATGATTACGTTTAAAACAAGCAATACACTGTTTGGACGTCATCTTGAATGAGATTAAAAACGGAGTGGTTCTGTAATCAAAATCACGTGTTGGAGGAACGAGCAGGGACGGGAATAAAACGGGTGAATGAAATCAAGATTTCATTTTTATTCATGCAGGACTCGACACGTCATCACGCATCACGTGTCCGTTCAAAGGAATTTATAAATGATAAATTTAGATTTTTAGGGACTTTTGCTATAAGAATACACAAAGATGGAAATGTCCCCATTGTTTTGCCATAGATTGTATAGGTATATGCCCATATGATGAAAACAGATATGCTCTTAAAAGTGTGAAAAACGTATTTTTCATTTCCCTACGTCTTTAACCTCAAAGCAACACGCAGCTTCCTGTTTGTTACTTTCTTTTCTTTTGTACCTGTCCCCTTCACGCATGTTTACACACAGTAACTATCTTATGCAAAAGCCCCCCCCCCCCCCCCCCCTTCCACTAGTAGGACGTAATAGGACACAATGCAGGGTCGGGGAATTCTCACATTATAATACAGCTCGAAAAAAACCCAGTCTGGCAGCCAGCTTATTGGTATAATCAAAAGTATACTGTCAAACCAACTCAAAAGGTTTCCGACAGCAACGTGGTGTTTGTGTATACTGTATATGTGCCAGTACAATGGTCCCCAAAACGTTATCTTGTTTGCACCATTAAGGACTTCTCGAAGCAGCAGCTGCCTGCGCGGACAATTATTTTTTATGTCTTTTACTCGTGCTGCACCAGCGACCTATATGAATGTGCATAACAATTCCCTTTTCAACTGGTACAATGCCCACTCAAATGTCTCTTTCAGTGGGCTTCCTGCACCTTTCTCAAATTGATTCCGTGCTTTGCACTTGAATCTCACATGCATGCCTATAGCCGTCGTTGCAGAAGGAATCCCCTATCCTGATGTCAGGTAAATCTTAAATGCATCATGTCTCTGTCAAATGCATGAAGAATAACAATTATTCTGTCAGGAACCCCCGGAATGTGTTTTGGACCCAAAATGCAGTAACTAAGGAAAGGTATAAGGTACTATGTTTACCCAGGGTAACTGGACTAAGCTCAAGAACTTGTTTACAGCCAGCTGGCCCTGCATGCTCATAGAACATTTCATGGTAGAGGTTCAATGCCTTGTCCAAGGGCACTTCAGCGGTGGTAATTTTAACGTGCCAGTCCGGGGATACGAACTAGCGACCTTCCGATATCAAGACCGCTCCGCAAACCGTTCGGCCACCGCTGCCTCTGTATCATATCGAAGTAAAGTCAGGAGACCCCAGGAGGACAGAATAACGATTTCTTTACTTAACATAATACCAAACAAGGTATAAACAGGACCCGGAAACATACAACGTGGCAATACAATGATCCAGCACAGAGATCAAAAACTAAAGGTCCCTGCACACCGGACGTGTGCAACCACCTCAACAGTCTTAAATAGTATCTGGCCAATATAGGCAGTCATTAGGCCAACAATTCGCACCTGTGAACCCGGGTGGAGCCCAGACTGTCAATCATGTAATCGCCGAAAAGGGGAAAACATCACAGGGGAACAAGGGGGGAAACATGAGGGAGGCGTGACATATTCAGAGCGTGACATATTCAACAAGATTGAGATCTAAACTCAGTCTCTCTCTACAGTAGCCGCTCAGATTATATCCAACGTCATAATGTTTACACTGTGGTCACACTGTGTGTGTGGTGTGGTGTATACTTTACGCATGGAGTTATGACTGATAGCTCTCCTACTATAGCAGGCAGGCAGGCATGTGATTACGTTAAAGACACAATCTATTGTTTTCCCTTCTCCAGCAGACATGCTGTAACTGAAACCCATAACTAAAGGAACGTGTCAAGAAAACAATATGTCACAATCCGTTGTACAGTACAGTACAGTACAGTAGCATCCAACAGGAGCAATAAATCTGAACTCTATAAATAACACAATGTGATGATCGGTAGAGGGGTAAATATAGTATTAGATATTTTTCTGTGTAAGGCTAAGAAAATCGGATGGAAAAATCAAAGAGATATTATACTACTAATAGACTACGGGTGACAGCCGGAATGTAGGGACGGCAGTATGGGTTGGAAACCAAACAAACCCTCGGTGAGGCCTTTAGGAGGGCCATTCAAGCCGCAAGCGGAGCCTGCAGCACCACCGTTGCTCAGGTGGAGCCTGCGGAACCATTGCGGCTCAAGAATCCACCACTCCTGAATGAAGTGTCTCATGGTGCTGGGACTCTGGTGCGACGCACAGGTCCTGGAGCTGGGGAGAGCAGGAATTATGACCTGGTGAGACACAGGAGTCAACCCACAGAGCCTATAGTCCTTCTTCCACGCGCCAGAATCGTACCTCCCAGTCCCGGCAGAGTAGTTTTGGAATAGTTCCAACGGATTGTGTGGCCCTGGTCTTGCCCTAATGGGACTGATCGAGGGTATAGCTACTGGGACGCAAGTCGGGACTTGATCAACCCCGACTGGGTCGCCTAGCTGAGTGAGGGGTATGATGTTCGACAGACCCGAACCCCCGATGACCTTGGGATACGTCACTGAGGATATGTCCCAGGTGCATCCATTTAGTTCTGTCACTCACCATTAACAAAGTTGACAAACAATAAAGGAATAAAGAGGTCAACTAAACACACATACGAGTATTATATTATGTGTGTGCACATGCTTCAGCTTCCCTTCCTATGGAACAAACTGAGTTACAGATAAATCTTTCATAGACTAGAACCAAAAATACACTTCAAATAAACCTCCCTGGTTAGCCGCTCTCTGCTCTACTGAGGTGAAGACTTGAATTGTATAAACAATGTATGGAACTGCTTAATGTTTGTCTCATCTATTCCGCCTGTGTGTGTGTGTGTGTGTGTGTGTGTGTGTGTGTGTGTGTGTGTGTGTGAGTGTGCGTGTGTGCGCGCGAGCGTGAGAGTGTGTTTGTGCACAAATGTATGTATATAATGAGCAGAACATAATGGCAACAGCTGCAGTCGCACTGAATATTGTATCACAATGTAAATGAATGTGAAAACTGTGCGGCCCTTATCCGTCTCCCTGTGGTTTCAAAATAAGAGCCCAGTCCACTCCGCTCTCCATTCCCCCAACCCAGTCTGCCCTTGGCTTCATCATCTCTTGCTGGAATCTGCAGTAACCAAGGTGACCCAGTGCACTTAGCATATACATGAACACGTACTGGGCTTACAGATTCACGCATGAACATACACACCGGCATGCATGCTCTCACTCGCTCTCAAGCAGCCACTGTACGTAGTGCACGTGCAAATGTTGGAACATGTTGTCGGGAAAGGTCATAGTTGACCCTGAAAAAAGAAAACACAAACGGCAAAAGGCCTGTATCTGCAGATGGACCACAGAGCACCTCTCCACTGTCTGAGGCAGATGCACCCTCTCTGCAAGGAATGACAGACAATTTATTTGCTCTGCTGGAGTCTGTTCAAGCATCAGTAAGTGCAAAAAGAAGGGAAGAGATGGAGAGAGAATCAAGTGGGAATAAGGAAACCCCCCAGAGCAGCCTGGACGTTCAGCATGTATGGGGCACAAGCAGCAGCAGTGGACGTGGAAAAACAAATGAGTGCTGATATTCATTCAACTCATACTGTACAGTAGTAGTACAGTACACTAGATATACTAGAACTATGGTTAGGTCATAGGCGGCCTATACTTCTGTGTTCACAGCCACCGACTGGGGGACCCGGTGACGCTTAACCAACACATCACAAGTTCGCTAGAGACAGTGCCCCTCCGTCGTGGTCTAAACTAAAAAAACGGTAATCGGCAAAAAACTAGTCGGTTGTCCATAGGCTAATAATTAGACTATTATGCTAGCAAGTTGGCTGCCATAATTGGTTTCCTATAGCTATAGCAGAAGGTGAGAATGCTCCGCCCCGCGGATACTTCTTACTTGTAGTATAAGGGGGGGGCCAATCAGAGGCAGGCGGGGGCAGTCTTTACGCAACCCTATCGGGTGAATTACGCCTTTATACTCCTGGAAATAGAAGCATAATATAGCTTTGCTCTATACATGTATGCACTTCTTCTTCCTTTCTCAACAAGTATATGATATACTGTATGTCAATCAGTGCCTGGTGGATTCAAGGAAATGCCTCTATCTATATGTATATGTAATTTGTAAGTTGATTAGCGGTATACTGTGGTTACTTTGCGTCGTATGCACCGTCCCAGCCGTTCCATGCGTATGCACCGTCCCGCCAATTTTGATGCGTATGTGCACCGTCCCAGCAAATGACGTAATGACTACTTGTGCCTGATACGGCAGTGGTGCCAGATTACATACATGTATACATATAGGAGCATTACCTTTAATCCTCCCGACACTAAAACATATCGTCATTACGTCACCATCGAAAACCATTGGTTTTATACATATACATAGTATATGTATAACTAGCTCTCAATGATGACGTAATAAAGATGTGGATTAAAGGACCCAATGCCAGAGTGTAATTGGTTTTCGATGGGGACGTAATGACGATATGTTTTAGTGTACATACCTACCGGTATGTATACATGTACATACATGTAATCTGGCACCACTGCCGTATCAGGCACAATTAGTCATTACGTCATTTGCTGGGACGGTGTCGATCTAGCCTACTATAGGTGTCTAAACTAAAGTAGTCTGATGGATTCATTAACTCATTACATTACAGAGGTGATGTTTGCAAGGTTAAATGCATAATTATGAAACACGAAAGTTTACCCATTATGCAAGTAAATACAATACAATTTCATATGATGTCATTTTTCTGTAATTTTCTTAAACTGCCAATAAAGTATTCTATCTATATTCGAAATGTTGTTGGTTATAGCCGGCCTACATAAAAGATGGTATTTCATATTAGTGATCGCTCACGAGCGCGTGCGAGCGGCATAGCCCCATTGGTTAAAGAAATCCACAGCACGCATGCTTGATTACATTGTGGCCCATTGTGTTAAAGTGATTCAGCTGTGTGGAAGTTAAACATGTTTTTTTGAGGGGCGCCTCTTATATACAGCTTTTGACCACACGCGTCTCATTCATTTGCCATTGACAATGAAAGAAGAAAGTAGGTCAAATGTCCACCAAATATGACGTAGATTTGTGGCAACAGGCATTCTGATTGGCCAGTATGAGATGATCCATGATGATGTACGATGTTAAGCCCCTCACTTCACACGGGTGTGATTTTATTTTACACAAAATAGTTAGCTGGTGTTTTGGATGACGCAACTACAATAAACACACAGATGGTAAATGTAGTAATCAGGTCCTGGTGCCATGCTTAACATGCTGGTGTAGCCTGATTGATAGATTGATTACCCCTTGTGTTTTCAGATGAGGGTAATTTAACAGAAGAACGGGAAAGGCAGGCAACTTTCTGAGTATATGGTTTAGCAAGTACTTTCAATTTCACTAGAAGCCAGTAAGCAACCATGTGTAGTTCATATACTGAACATACAGAAAACACCTACTCCCCTATGCCGTGGCTTGTTACATTACCTGTCCTGTATGTGATTGCTGGTTAATTGCAACTCTTAGATCTCCATATAGACAAATTCAGAAACGGGTCTCATGGTTGCAGCAATACGTATTTCCTGTAGGCGGAGCCGACATAACTGAGGGGTAAACCTGCCTCTTAAAAAACCTCTTCTACTAAGGTGAATGGTAGAGTGACTGATGTACAGTCTGCCTCAAACGTTACTCCTTTACCTGGTTTTTACTAACACTAACATATACAAAGATGCCCAGAACATCGGGATGAACCTGTGTAGTTTATGGCTGCTCCAACAGTATGGCTGCTCCAACATATGTCAAAATATCCACCGCTGTGGCTGAGAGCAGAGCCATAGAGTAATGGTTGAGACGAAGCAGTGAAAGGTCCTGAAATATACATAACGTCAGTCTTACCCAATACCCAATCTCTTCAATGTCTCCCTTTTGTCCATTCAAACTCTAGACGGGCCCGCCCCAAAGTTATTAGTGCAGACTCGCCCGGCAGCCGGCGAAAACTAGAGGCCCGAAAATGAAGGCCCGGCACTACCTGGGCCCTCATCAAACCCTGTACATTCAAGACACTGCCCACACTGCCACCCGTAGATCTCCATATACAGGTATATATGGAGCTGACCTGTTCTGACATTCCATATGTTGATCTGACCTCATCAAACCCTGTAAACTCAAGACACCCTCCATATATGGCCAGTACAGAATTCATTCCATATGTTGATCTGACCTCATCAAACCCTGTAAACTCAAGACACACTCCATATATGGCCAGTACAGAATTCATTCCATATGTTGATCTGATCTGACCCCCCCCCCCCCCCCCCCCCCCCATGCCAAAGCACCAGCGCTCGCCCAGCAGTCTGCCGTCACCCAGGCGGATGCGTGCACGCGACCTCGCCCTTTATAGCACTTCCTTTAGCATTCCACCCATCTGGAGAATGGAACCTATACTGCTAAGTGTCTGCACTGTGAGGTGTGGACGGAGTAAAATGGTGAATGGACATACTGTAAGTATATGCATCTGCAATATGCACGGCTTTCATTGGCGTTAAAGACATAATTGAAAGCTTTTCGGTAGTGGGGTTTGAATGAGCAATTCATATTCTTATTAGCTATGCATTAATGCTGAGTATGATAAACGAAAAGGAACTGTGGGAAATGACAGATGATAATGGGTGACTTGATTGCAGGGCAATTCATTCAGGCAGTTTCTGTATTGTAGTTGGTTGGTTGGGTGTAGGACAGATGGCAGGGCAACAATATAGAATGGGAAAATAGCACTTTAACAATCTAGGCAATTATAGCACCTGAAATAACTTATTCCGAGTTCTGACTTAAGTGGCTCAAATTGAAATTGAAAAAATTATATATGCTATCATAGACCCACCTTAATACATGTATACCTGTACTATAAAATAAATGTGATTTTCCTTTTAATCAATAATACCAGAGTGTACAATATTGTGTTCAATTGTCAACTATACCCGATTGATTGCGATTGATTGAAAACTCTCCAGACTACATAAAGGATAGGCTAAGCTGAGAACTGAAAAGCAATTCAAATAGCATTAGAATGGAACCTGAACAGAACAGCATATATGGGGACTGGAGAGACACTATGTAGGTCAGAGACAAGCCACTGATGACTTGCTGGCCACCTTTGTCCCTGACCGCCATATCACTTTCTCAAACTAAAACAAAATAGGCTGCTAGACTGCTAGTGCTAAAACTGTGATTTCATGACCATCATAAACCTAAAGAAAAACAAGTTTTTTTTTAATACAAGGGGCAGGTTACAACACTTTTTTTTGTTGTCGTTTCTTTTTTCTAATTATTTGTTCATCCCCCCCAAAAATTGTGTTTGTTGTCATGATTTGTCACGATCCGAGTTGGCTTTGTCTGAGGCTTACAGGTCTTTAAATAAATACTTTTTGAGATTCTATGGGGAAAATGAATGGGGAATTATTTCCTGGGTCCCTCATCGTTCTGAAAGGGGGCAGGACTGCGACGCTGTAAATAAATGGTGAATGGTAAATGGTGCATTTATATAGCGCATTTATCCAAGGTGCTTTACATAGTGGAATTCACTCATTCACACACACACACACACACATTCATACACCGATTGCGGCGGAAGCCATGCAAGGTACCAACCAGCACAGTGTCTTGCCCAAGGACACTTTGACATGTAGACAGGAGGAGCCGGGATTCGAACCGCCGACCCATGGATCATTGGACGACCTGCTCTACCTCCTGAGCCACAGTCGCCCGTTACCGTCTCCCCTACTGTATAGTGTAGTTTTACATGGTGACCTCTAGGAATGTGAAATAATGTCTTCACACAGGAGGACTCTTCCTCAAACATTGATCTATGATCTATAACATGAAGACAAGCATGGAAATGCATATACAGGCATAGTTTTTAAAACATGAGCCCAAGCTACATTCATCCATCACTGAGCAGCACAATTTACATTACAAATGAAAACAACACAGAGTCTAATAATAGTGTGACTCCCGTGTGGATCTCTTGCTTAATGTGGCCTGTCTGTAATGTCAGTCACCTATGACGTATGATTCCAGATTTGGAGTAATCCTTACCCTCATTGTGTAAGGACACAAACTGTGTCCTTACCTGCCCTGGTCAGGCTACTACTTGGCTTGAGTACAGCAACTTGCAATGGGCCTGGTCTACAAGATTCGCTACACCACCAAGATACCCATGTAGCATGTACCTGTCAAAATACTTCCTTTTTATATATATTATTTTTATCCCTCGATTTTGTAACCCATTTTTCATCCCTGTGTCAATCATCTAAATTCTAATGTGATCCTGGGCTCTACACACCCTCCGCCAACCTAGTACCCGTATAGAGCGTCGCAGTCCCACCCCCTTTCAGAACGACGAGTGGCCCAGGAAATGAATCGCAATGCATTTCTCCCATAGGATTTTCTTTAAGTATTTATTTAAAGACAGAAAGCCAACTCGGATCATGACAATGAACACAATGTTTTGTGCCGATCAAATAATTTATAAGAAGAAAAACAAAACAAATAGTGTTGTCTCCTAACTTTATTTTCTTCTTTCTAATGATTTGATCGGCCGCCAGCAGTGTCCCAAGCGAGAATTGAACCCAGGACCTTCTAGCTGAGGCGACAGCACTACCAACAGCACTACCAACTGTGCCACCGTGCTCCCGAAAAATACTTCCTTAATGTCAACAAAGTCCACCACACTCACAACACTAGACGGAGTTCAACAAACCATGTGCAACCCAGATTTGGCTCAAACAAAATATCAAATTAATTTCGCTCCTATTATGCCACTAACATGTGGAATGCCCTACCAACAGCCATTAAGAAATGTGAATCCCTAGACTCCTTCAAAAACGCTCTCAAAGAGCGCCTAAGAGCACCAAAGAGCTCTCAAAGAGCACCTACTGACGTCTGCAATTCTGCAAGTCTGCAATTCGAAACTCTTTATGCCCAGCTTTCCGGGTTTGTGTAAACACAAACATTGTAGATAAAAGTGAGGACAAAAAAGTGAGGTTGCAAATTGTGATCGGCCAGAATGAGATGATGTATGATGATAAGAGCGCCCCTCACTTCACACGGATGTGTTTTTTCCAACCATACTGTATAGTTTTTGTATTGACTTGTGCTTTCGTTTGAAATGTACCCATTCTACATGAACATTTCAATCAATCAATCTACAGAACATGCCTCCCAATTCCACCACCTTAAGCTTTGGAGTAGGCAAAACCTTAAGCTCATTACTTGCGCAAGCAGAGCGCGCAAGTATTGTGGTCGGCTGGACCAAAAGTGGTATGTACAGTACAATATGTGTATGGTATGCATGGTATGGTGGTCCCTAATTGTCTGTTGATGGTGACGTAATATGTTTCAATGTTGGGTGCAGGGTAAAAGGTAATGGCTGGGTTTCCCGAACGCATTTAGTGTAAGACTTGTAGTGCCGCACATGCTCAGATGCCCTCTAGGCCGCACACTCAGCCTGGTATGGTAGGCCTCAGGTCTACCATTCTGAAATTAAATTATTAAAATGTAATTTAATAATATTTGGACTGCTGGACAGCTGACAGCTCTTTACTCTTAAAAAAAAATATATATATATATATATATATATAATTATATATATACACACACACACCGGTATATATATATATATATATATATATATATATATATATATATAAATATATATATGTATATATTCTTTAAGAGTAAAGAGAGCCTACTGTCAGCTGTCCAGCAGTACAAATATTATTAAATTAAATTTCAGAATGGTAGACCTGAGGCCTACCATTGCGTGGCACATCTATGCACGGAATGTCTATGTTCACAGGATTCTGTGTGCGGCCTAGAGGAGCATCTGAGCATGTGCGGCACTACAAGTCTTAAGGGCAGTCCATACTCTCTCCGACCACCGAACTTTTCGTCGGAAAGCTCCGGTACAACTACAACATGACGTCACTCCGAACATTCCTCCGAATTTTTGTTCTGAAAGCTGCACTCCCAGATGTTGTGACTCTCCGAACTCTACTTCGGAGAAAAAATTAAAGTCTGATCTCTCCGACGGAAAGTTCGGTGGTCGGAGAGAGTATGGACTGCCCTTTACATCCAGCCAATGGCTGGGTTTCCCCGAATTGTACACGATTGTGTATGTACTGTATGTATGTCGGTGAGAATGGTGGTCCCTTATTGGCTGCTGATGGTGACGTGACTAAGGTAATCTTCAAGGTAGGTATAAATAAGGTCAATAACGGGTCTAAAGGATTTAGAACAGCAGTTGTAGTAGACATTAGTTAGTAGCACCTCGACAGAGTGCATTTCTAGTTTCCATTGCATAGCGTTTGTTGCAGTGCTGCAGTGTTGTTGATCTACAAGCCAAGCACGCATCGTGTTGCCCGCCTCTACAATTGCAATGAAACATGTTGGCTTGTAAATTCCAACGCTTTTTGAGCGGTATGTGCTGTCGCTCCAATGCACAGCTTTGCGTGTATGTCGTCCGTCTGTCTGTCTGTCCGTTTGAGCACGACCGAATGTCTGTGACGTCATGTTGTTGACATCATCAGACGTCGTCATTGTAACGAAAGGCACCGCTCACTTCACACGAGTGTGATTTTTAAAATGTCAAATGCTGTTATGTTATGTCTTTTAAAAACATATAACCATTCATGATTGTGTGGTATAGGCTACCTAACAGCAAGGAATTCAACCTTGCTTTCTTGATTATGGTAAACACAAATTATTAGTACTATAGTCCATAACCGGGAATGTGCTTTCTCTCTCTCTCCCACAACCAAGTTTATGTTTAAGCTGTTTGAGCAAAGCTATGTGTGCTAATAACACAACTTGAACATTGCAATTAAGATGATATTCAACGCACCCTCACGTTCATAAAACGCAGTGTGTGTGGACACGGGCCATAAAGGAAAGTCCTTCCTGAGTTTGCAGCACGTGTGCACTGTGCATTAACTTGGCTGCAGTAACTTCACGCATGCGCAGTTTGATCATCCCATAGCTTGCAGCGCTGTAACCATGACGACAGAAGTGGGCATGCGCATGCATAAATTGAGTGGCAAATCGAGTGGCAAATTGAGTTTAATGTTGTTAAATGCAATCAAAGATGGGACTTTTCTGTTTGGGTTTATAGGCTGTCAAGGCCAGAAAGTAGTTTTTGCCACTCAGAAGGTGTTCCCATGCATAACTTCCGGACGATGATGATGTAGACGCATACCCTCTATCTCTGGTGATTACACAAAAAACAGCTTACATTTTGAGAAAGGGAAAGATAGGAGTTGTCTGTCATATGCTAATATCAATGCCTTTGTGCAAATTCAGATTACCTTGAGAAATTCAATTTCACAAGGTAATGAGCAGAACCTTGCAGAAGAGACAGGTTTGATTACATCCTTATTATACAGTGTAGGATTGAAATTGTTGATATTGCTAAGCAGGGGGGGGGGGGGGAGGGAGTAGTTAAACTATTTCTGGCTATCTCATTTTACCTTTGCGCTTTTTAGGTCTTTGAAGGTAGTTATAACTTAATTGCTAAAGACATACATGTGCTATCAATTTCAGACCTTATCTTCTTTTTGTGATCATTTTTCATTGCAGTGCCTGCAAGGTCGCATATGGGGTCTCTTTCCCGAAAAGGAAAGGATATACTGGCTCGATTTTGAGGTACAAAATAGTTTACAGAACCTTGCACTGTAGGTGAAGACCTTTTTAGCTGTCTGGTTGGACAAGATGACGCCACCGCAGTAAAATATATCACGATTGTTGGGTCTCTGTTAACTCAAGCCCTGATCTTGTGAGTGGCATACTGTGATGATCGGCTCTTGCTTTAATCAAAGATATAAGAACACAATTATACAATCACAATTATACCTAGCATGTGAACTGCTGAGCTGATTTGAAGTAGTAGAAATAATATCCTGTTGCTGTCGGGTAAATGAATGCCCTACTTTGTCATACCGTAATGTCACACAAGAATACTAAACATAGTCAATATACAAACGCACTCAACTTTTGTATTTGTATTTTTGCTATAATTGTTGAACACCCTGACAGGGATTATGCACTTAATTGACTATACTATACTCGGGCGGCATTGGATTTGAATCAGGGGTAGAGTGGCCTCTTTGGAACCAGGTTCGATACCAGGCTCCCACAGAGTTAGTGTTGAAGTGTCCTAGGAGCAAGACTCCGAACCCCTAATTGCTCCTGATGTGCAGGTTGGTGCCTTGCATGGTTTCCTCAGCCATCACTATACGAATGTGTGTGAATGGGTGAATGTAATGCACAATCTAGGCTATGGAAAGCGCCTTGGATAAAGCAGAGAGAGAGAGAGAGAGAGAGAGAGAGAGAGAGAGAGAGAGAGAGAGAGAGAGAGATTGGCTGAAAATGTCAACATACTGTATACCATGCCTGTCTCAGACCCATGAGGACCTAGCTTGCTCTCTATGCAGGTGCAGGCCGTTACTGTCCACACTTCCTTGAGACTCTGCTCTCATTCTGCTACTGTCAAACAAACTTAAATCATTTTCTTGGACAGTAAATATCCTCTCATTGAAATGGCTTAAACATTTTTCTGAAAGATGCTATTTTATGGTTTAAAAAGTTACAAGTTTTATATTCCGATACAGTAGATGATCTACTGTAATCATAGAGTTTAGGACTAGTATAGTCTCTCCAGCTCTTTAGTAAACAGTAAATACATGTGAGTCAGGAAAAATAATCCACTTATCATCTGCAATTGTATATTGTCCCAATTCCAAATGTATTCTGTTCATTTGTTTCATCAGTTCCATAATAATTCATGTTTATCCTGTCGTTTTCTCTCCCAACCTGAAAATGTATTTTCTGTTTACTGCTGGAGTGAATTAATGTTGTTTGGGTTTCCAATTCATATGGTAGGCTACAAAAATACATATCCAACCTTATTGTTTTTCTAAAAAAAAAGAAGAAGAAAGGGTTAGGGTCTATTTTAAATGTGTGTTAAGAGTTGTTCCAGTATTCTAAACAGTAGACCAGGCCTAAGTTCAGGAGTTGATCATGTCTGGTTATGCCAATCACATTCTTTTCCAAGGTCAAATTAAGTGGCACTTGTGGGTAGCCCACATAGTTTAATTTCAGAGGTAATATGGTAAACTAGCCAATATGCTTAGCATCAATGACACAGGCGAAGAATTAACAGCCATGGCCCATGAAACTAGGCTGTATGCCTACAGAAAAACATAGTTCTGCATCTGCAGTCACAGAAGGGTTAAATACAGTAGTAGGCTAATACAGAGCCTTCACTGCCAGGGTTTTCCTTGGGGGTTTTTTTATTGGAAGAGAATCTGGTAAAAGCTACACAGACAGGTGCATTTAGACTACAATTCCCACACAACAGCAAATTGAAAGGGTTAGCATTTTAGTGGCATATATGATGATGATTAGGGATATTTAAAGAGTCTTGATGGATGGCCAAACGCTCATTGATCTCACGGGGAGGGTGGGTGGGTTACTGGGTTCATTCCGAGTGGTGTGTGTGTCTGAGGTGTCTGTTGTCACGCCCGAAAAACACACACCACCATCACCATTTTGCTATTCGCTATTATCGACATCCCTTTAATCCTCTGCGAAACGCATTAGCCTACAGTCAACGTTTTATGTTACATATCGGTGTTAATCGTGCCATGGTTGTCTTTGAGCTGCTAAAACGATTTGGGGGGAAAAGCCCACGCCACGTCCAGACGACCACCTCTCCAAGCCTCTAAGGCGCTCCAGGCTCCACACACTAGTACAGTCACCTGCATGCGCACAAACACATCCACACACACACAGCTTCACATTCATGTCAAGGGTTTCATTAATCACGCGCATATATAGTATTGACTGCTCTCACTATATATGGTCTATATTCGATTCTAATGCGCTGCATGCTCCATGCCAGCTGATGGACTCTTGTTTATTGGTAAAATATTTATAGGGCTTGCCTTGTCACGACTTAACTTAAAATACATTCTACGATAGACACGTACGGGCACGGCGTGTGCATGCGCTTCTGATCTTGAATGTGTTTGGGTAAAAAAAAGGGCCTTTTTGCCGATAGGGTATAGTTTCGATCGGGATCATAGTTTCAAACATTGGAAATAAATATGATCAATTGACTGTCAGAGAACAGCCTTTATTGGGGTTTTTTTTTTGCTCATGTGGATGTGTGACATAAATATAAGGCCAAACGTTACCGCATCATCATTGCATTACGCTGTCAATTAAGCTGGTTTGTATTTTGATACGGGGATACACCTGCTATCTAAAATAACTGATATGGCTATATTGGGACCAAAATATGAAATGAATGCAGGTAGAATACCTACCTTGGTAACTAGGGAGCCTATGGCTGGCGCAGAGGTAGAGACTATGCCCCGATATCCAGTTGCCTGGGCTGGTCGCGAATCAGACAACAACAAAACCACGCCGGTAGCCGATGTTGATGACACAGCTGTCTCCGCGGTTGAAAGGCATGAAAATCATTTTCCCCAGATGTTGTCAAGAGCGACGATGTATGAAATCAGTCAGCCATACGAATATTATGGTATTGTCGCCCCTCCTTTTACATAAAAAGAGCTTCCATTTTTATGATTTAAACGCGCAGTGGACTCACCACGTACTAGGCTACTGGACTGACTGGGGCTTCGCGTAGTGTAGCCGAACCCGGTGCGATCTGATTGAAACCCATGATGCAATTCATTGCGACGTTACAAAACGCTCCTCTCCCCCAAAAACACAGGTAAAAAACAACAACAACCTAAAGATAACATTAACTGAACGGTCTGATGACCCGACGACCATCGGAAATAATTAAAGCATTATTTCATTTGAAGCAAAGCAAGAAATGCGCAAATAACATATCCCTCCTCTGGTCCAAAACAGCGGGCATCGTAAGGTCCATTTGCATTCATATTAATATTCATACAGTATTTCCTAGCTGAGCGGAGGAGGCCAGCGGTTGTTGTTTGATTCCTGATGCTGTGACGCTGCTGGATGATCATTTCACTGAGCCGCCCGCCGCCGACACACACACACACACACACACACACACACACACACACACACACACACACAGTCGCCTTATGTCAACACATTCCACTGCCTGTTCTGTTGTGTTCTGTGATCAACTTTAACAGAATAGTACGTGCTGTCAGGACTGGACATTCTACTAATTAAGTCAATCAACCGTGACTTGTCATTCAGTCGGTAACTGCACGCCAATAGTTGACAACTTTAATATTATACAAAGCCTACAAATTACCGTAGGCTAGGCTTCATTTAGATTAGAAGGTAGGAGGCTATGCCATATGTTGATACCAAATAGCAGGTGCTCCAGCCTCCAGGAGTGAAGGTGTTTTGATTACACTTATTTTTCATTGTCTTTGCAAGACGTGTAGAAATACCAAATACGCAGCATTAATTAGTCTTCTTAAACAACGTAGAATCGAAATCTCTCTCTCACTCACTCTCCCTCTCTCACTTCCACTCTCTGTCTCTCTGTCTCTCTCTCTCTCTCGCTCTCTCTCACGTGATTAACTAACCTACACATGGCCTGTGAGATTGACACGCCCCCTAAAGTCTGTGGGACGGAAAGCAAACAGTCTGGCGTCTTTCTGGAGTTATGAATTCCATTTCCACTTGTGTGTTATTGTGGCGTTAGCCTTTGACAAAATTGTCAAATACAGTTGCTGTTGCTGCGGCTTTGCCGCGAGCGAACACATGGGCATGGACAACAGCATAGGCAGGCAGCATGGGCAGGCAGGCGTCAAATGGTCGGGGCCGCGTTCCTCTTTGAACGGGGCACTTTTGAGAAGTGGTGGGCGTAGGTACTAGGTATATATGCTGGAAGTTGGGGTGCCATTAACAACCAATATAATGCAAAATGTTCTAAATGTCGTGTCAAATACGTGTCAAACTAGGGAGTTTTCATGATTCTGAACCTGGGTTTGACAAGTCACAAAGCATAATGTAATTTAGAACAAATATTGGTTATTAATGGCCTTGGTACCCCAACTTTCAGCAGCTGTCAAAACTTCCCCTAGGGTGTTTGAATAGAAACCAATGTGGGATATGTTAGTAGACACCTTTACAAACACATTGGTGTTCCCAGATTTGACATTATTCTACTGGTGGTGTTTAATTGCCCGGTAAACCCCTCTCCCTTGAAAAAAATGCATTTCTTTCTGCAGAGAAAAACAAAATTCAAGGGGGAGGGGTTTACCAGGCTAGTTTGATGCAGCCTGTTAGTCACTTTAAAGGAACAATACTGGTCAGTGATTCAAAGTCACTAAGTAATATTTACCGCAAGTACTACACAATAGTGTACACTACAGTACTTGTACAATGCACAGTATAACTATAAGGTACTTTTATACATTTCCATTTTTGTTAGGCTACTTCAAATCCACTACATCTCCGATGCAAATATTGTAGGGCTACAATTACAGCATCCGACAGCTTTAGTACGTTTTTTACGTTGCAGATTTTATTATGAATAGACCTACAAAACTAACCGCTTAAGTCCTATGTATGTCATACTTTGGAGAGGGGGAAAAAGACAATTAATTTACAATGTGATGTGTATGAGCTTGTAAATCTGTTGTTCTTTTAAGCTTGACTTTTGGAAAATTAAGAGTACTTTGGTACACCAACTATATTTTGATGGCAATAATTTTGTGCTTCTCCGGCATCTCAAAAATCTGAGGCCATGGTTCTCAGCAGGAAACCGATGGATTGTGCAGTCCACGTAGGGAATGAGACATTACCCCAGGTGAAGGAGTTTAAGTATCTTGGGGTCTTGTTCACGAGTGAGTGGAGGACGGAGAAGGAGATCAGCTAGAGAATCGGAGCTGCAGGGGCGGTATTGCAGTCGCTGTACCGCACTGTTGTGACGAAAAGAGAGTTGATCTAGTCTAGTGTCTACCGAGCAATCTTCGTTCACCTATGGTCATGAAGTGTGGTAACCTGACGCTGCCAGATGAGGGCGGTATTGCGGAAACATATTCCCCAACACAACACTCATCTGGGATCTCTGACGGAGTTGAGCCCTGAGTCAGATCTGCTTCCTACCGAACCAATCAGCGTGAGCTAAAGGCGGGATGCGGATGTGACGGTATATAGACACGTCGATATGATTGGTTGTGTTTGCACGCCCACACGGTGATAGACAGACGCTCCCATCCAATCATCTACCATGTATCTTGAAAAAAAGGAACAGCCCCGTCATCGAATTTGCTTCCGCGATCCCAGATCCAAATAAGCTGTGAAACAAATTTGTGTAGCAAGCTTTTTGGATCTGGCAGCGTCAGGTTAGAAGTGTGGGTCATGACCTAAAGAATAAGGTCGCGGATACAAGCAGCCGAAATTAGTTTTCCTCCTCCTCTATGTGTCCTTGGGAAAGACACTGAACCCTACGTTGCCTCCAATGAGTTGGTCGGTGTGAGCTCGCCCACCATTGGTGTGTGAATGTGGGAAGTGAGGACGCTGGCGTCGACTGTTCGCCGCCTCACCTCCCAATGTATGAATGAATGAACCATTGTAAAGCGTTTTGAGCACTTGGAAAGGCGCTATAAAAATGCAATTCATTATGTCCCACTGGGTAGCAGACCCCAGGGCAGACCAAGGATCAGATGGAGGGATTATATTTCTAAACTGGCCCTGGAACACCTCGGGATCCCCCAGGAGAAATATTATTAATGTTGCTCTGGAGCTCTCTGGTGGAGCTGTTGCTCCCGCGACCAGACTACGGATAAGCGGTTGAAGATGGATGGATGGAAGCTTAAATTTTCCAAAACATATAACCCCCCCCCCCACACACACACTTATTGCGGCCCCACACACACACACACACACCCATATAATGCCATACGCCCTTACCCCTCTCAACCCCCCCCCCACCAGTACAGGAAAACACCAGCTACGATAAACCTCTCTAAGCAGCAGTGTCAAAATGTATAAAAGCAGAAGGCATTATATATCTTTCGCAAAACTGCAGAAATTAACATTTTGTGCAGCAGTTTATTTTATTTCTGTTTTTAATAATCAGTCTTCATACACATCTGATAAGCCTCGGTCGTGTTTATCTTTGACATTGCATTCTTGTGTCAAACTATGGGGGGGTTGAATTTGTTATCAGTTGTTCCACTTGAGCTGATCAAAGTACACACAGAATGTAGCTGTCCTTTTTGCTCACTGGCAGACCGGTATCCACAAAGAACAACAGGACATATATACTACAATAAGGTATCAGATACTACGGTAAGGTAAGACTTCTTTTCGCGAAATACGAGTTATTTTTGCACTACTCACTGCCAGGGTTCACACAGACGCATATTTAGCGAATAATTTGTGATCTTTAACATCTGCATAGGTTTCTTAATTAACCAATAAAATAGGTTTACCCAATAACAAATAAGCAAGTAAGAAATATAGATATGTATGTTAAATATGTCATTTTGTGGCTGTGTGACACAAATGTTGTCTTCCTCTTAAGGAGAAGTCAAGCTGATAGGCTATGCTCTTTGGTTATAAACCAAAGTTCATATCTGTTTTGTTATGCAATATGACAGCTAGAATGTCATACCCGTTCTATTATAACTTGGCTAATATGAACTGTAATTATGACAGTTCATGAGGTTATTGATGTATGGACGGACGTTGATGTTATGGCACACAGGACACTGGAATGACGCAAGAAAAAACTCAATGGAAGGAGTTTCTAGAGACCATCAGTGTTTTGCAATGGGTAGCGTCTTTCCTCTTCCTAGGTGAGAGTCCAAATTAAATACTATTGTGTTCATAACAAATAAATACGTCCTAGATGATTACAACAATGCATGCAACTATTAACTAGGCCTATGGATACTTATAGAGGGCATGCACATCATGCATGAAGTGAATGGCAAATCGAGTGGCAAAGTGACTTTAACGTCGTTAGTTAAACTTTTCAGTTTGGATGTATGGGCTGTCAAGGCCAGAAAGTAGTTTTTGGCACTCAGTATGGCGTTCCGGCATAACTTCCTGGTTTGATGATGATGTCACACGCATACCCTCTATAGGATTCAGAAAGTCTACACCATGGGCCATGCAACTGTCCTGCATTTTACACTTATTACAGTAACTTGCTTGTTAAACTGATTTATTTTAGCATCCTTTTCACATAATCACTATCCTCACCTTTACAGGAGTGGGTTGCATTATCTTGATGGTCTATCTAATGTTTACCTGTCTGTGGCCACTTGCAACTCTATCCTTCATATGGCTGCTGAAGGACTGGAAGACCCCTGAAAGAGGTAAACAAGTACATTCCTATTTCTCACTACTATGGCCATTATGAGAACTGTATGGACATGTTCATTTCTGTCTCCACTAGGGGGCAGGAGGACCAAATGTGTGAGGAACTGGACAGTGTGGAAGCACTTCAAAGACTATTTCCCAGTCAAAGTAAGGTGATAACTGTATTTATGACATACTGCAATTTTGTAATAGGGCCGATAGATTTTGCACTGAAAATGTTTTTTTTTTTTTACCTAGTTGTTGTGTAGACCTACTTAAAAATGTATAAACCTATTTCAAATATACTATAAGTAATAGGGAAATGTGATTACAACTCAATACTAAATAACTGTTGTATAACTTAACACTAACAGGCAGCACAAATCTCTGTTTAATTGTATTATTTAACACACAATATTAATACAATATCATTTACCTCAAATGTCCCGTCCAGTTGGTGAAGACAGCCGAGCTGGATCCAAATAAGAACTATCTCTTGGGATGTCACCCGCATGGCATCATGAGTATCGGAGCCTTTGTCTGTTTCACCACAGAGAGTTGTGGCTTCATCGAGACCTTTCCCGGCGTGCGCTCCTGCCTGGCGGTACTGGCCGGTCTCTTCAGGATACCACTCTTCAGGGAATATCTCATGTGTGCAGGTACGCTTGTAAAACAAATACATCAATGAATTAATTAACAATAATAATAATAAATATAGCTGCGAGCAGCGATAAGGCGGGACCAAGGAGAGGGAGAGAGAGAGGAGGGTGGAGAGAGAGAGAAAGAGACAGAGAGAGAGAGGGAGAGGGGGGGTGGAGAGAGAGAGATAAAGAGAGAGAGAGAAAGAGAGCGAGAGGGAGAGAGAAAGAGAGAGAGAGAGGGGGTGGAGAGAGAGAGAAAGACACAGAGAGAGAGAGAACAATATGCACAAAAAACAACCACAGGCTGAGTTGTCGCTACCCGGATTTGAACCAGTGACCATGTGGTCCAGAGGTGAGAGCTCTACCAACTGAGCTAAGCAGACACAGTAAATTTTCTCATTGTAAATAGTAACATCATACAGTATTCATATAGGTATTAGATGCAGAAGAAGTTTCACAAAACAGCAATTTTCATTGGCTCATAAAAACTAAATTTTTTCACTTAGAAAAAATGTGTTACGATTTTTTGTCCGTATAGGTCCAAAGTTCAAGTGTAGACGTTTTTGTGCATTTTGATCAAAGATCCTGGGAGGAGATACATTTTTACTGTTTTTCATATAATTCAAAATGGCGGGTGATCTAAGGGTCAGAGGTCAAAAGTCAGAATATGGAAGTTGTTCAGCATGAGGAGACGCACATGTGTATCAAAGTTAAATTGCAGACGGTCAAACAGTTCATGAGCTATGTACGTTCAAAGTTTGTATTTTCAATTGAATGTTATAGCGCCACCGTTTGGCCAATGGTCATGGGCTTCGCATAGTCATCGTTTGGCATGGTCCTCTACCAGAATCCCGCGTTTCGTGAAAACCGACTGCACGGTTCAGCCAGAGCTGCTATTTCTGGTGGTTAGCTGAGGTGTAAAAGAAATACCTAATATAGCTGCAAGCAGCGATAAGGCGGGACCAAGGAGAGGGAGAGAGAGAGAAGGGGTGGAGAGAGAGGGAGAGAGACAGAGAGAGAGGGGGGGTGGAGAGAGAGAGAGAGAGAGGGAGAGAGAAAGAGAGAGAGAGGGGTGGAGGGAGAGAGAAGACAGAATACACTTATTACACTATTACACTATTACACTTATTACACTATTGCACTTATTACACTATTACACTTATTACACTATTAGACTTATTACAATATTACACTATTACACTACTATTACACTATTACACTTATTACACTATTACACTACTATTACACTATTACTTATTACACCATTACATTGCTGTTACATTATTACACTATTACACTACTATTACACTAAATAAACTTATTACAGTTACTAGTATCTCTATTATTGTGATGTCATGTCCGAGAGAGAGAGAGAGAGAGAGAGAGATATGCACAAATAAGAATCAAAGGCTGAGTTGTCGCTACCCAGATTTGAACCAGTGACCCTGTGGTCCAAAGGCGAGAGCTCTACCGACTGAGCTAAGCAGACACTGTCAGTTGACTCATTCTAAACAGTAACATGCAGTATAGGTATTAGCTGCCAACCGTATTTGGAAGACGTATTAGTTGCATGAGAGGTTTCACAAAAGAGCATTTTCGTTGGCTCATAAAAACTTCATTTTTTCACTTAAAAGAAATCTGTTACGATTTTTTGTTCGGTTAAGTCCAAAGTTCAAGTGTAGACGTTTTTGTACATTTTGATCAAAGATTCTGGGAGGAGATAGATTTTAAATGGTTTTCATATAATTCAAAATGGTGGGTAATCTAAAGGTCAGAGGTCAAAAGTCAGAACACGAAAGTTGTTCGCCATGAGGAGACAAATATGTGTATCAAAGTGTCATTGCCAACGGTCAAACGGTTCATGAGATATGCACGTTCAAAGTTTGCATTTTCAGTGCTATAGCGCCACCATTTGGCCAATGGTCATGGGCTTCACATGGTCACCGTTTGGCATGGCCCTCTACCAGATTACCGAGTTTCGTAAAAAGCGACTGCACGGTTCAGTCAGAACAGCTATTTTTGGCGGAAGAAGGAGAAGAAGAAGAAAAAAAAACACAAATACAAGAAGTGACCAAAGTCACTGCGTGTCTTCTTGGTCCCTTAAATATAGCTGCAAGCAGCGATAAGGCGGGACCAAGGAGAGAGAGAGAGAGAGAGAGATTATATAGAGAGAGCAATATGCACAAATAAGAATCACAGGCTGAGTAGTCGCTACCCGGATTTGAACCAGTGACCCTGTGGTCCAAAGGTGAGAGCTCTACCGACTGAGCTAAGCAGACACTGTCTGTTGACTCATTCTATACAATAACATCATGCAGTATAGGTATTAGCTGCCAACCGTATTTGGAAGACGTATTAGTTGCATGAGAGGTTTCACAAAACAGAAACTTTCATTGGCTCATAAAAACTTCATTTTTTCACTTAAAAGAAATCTGTTACGATTTTTTGTTCGTTTAAGTCCAAAGTTCAAGTGTAGACGTTTTTGTACATTTTGATCAAAGATTCTGGGAGGAGATAGATTTTAAATGGTTTTCATATAATTCAAAATGGTGGGTAATCTAAAGGTCAGAGGTCAAAAGTCAGAATACGAAAGTTGTTCGCCATGAGGAGACAAATATGTGTATCGAAGTGTCATTGCCAACGGTCAAACGGTTCATGAGATATGCACGTTCAAAGTTTGCATTTTCAGTGCTATAGCGCCACCATTTGGCCAATGGTCATGGGCTTCACATGGTCACTGTTTGGCATGGCCCTCTACCAGATTACAGAGTTTCGTAAAAACCGACTGCACGGTTCAGTCAGAACAGCTATCACAAAACAGCATTTTCGTTGGCTCATAAAAACGTCATTTTTTCACTTAAAAGAAATCTGTTACGATTTTTTGTTCGTTTAAGTCCAAAGTTCAAGTGTAGACGTTTTTGTACATTTTGATCAAAAATTCTGGGAGGAGATAGATTTTAAATGGTTTTCATATAATTCAAAATGGTGGGTAATCTAAAGGTCAGAGGTCAAAAGTCAGAACACGAAAGTTGTTCGCCATGAGGAGACAAATATGTGTATCAAAGTGTCATTGCCAACGGTCAAACGGTTCATGAGATATGCACGTTCAAAGTTTGCATTTTCAGTGCTATAGCGCCACCATTTGGCCAATGGTCATGGGCTTCACATGGTCACCATTTGGCATGGCCCTCTACCAGATTACCGAGTTTCGTAAAAAGCGACTGCACGGTTCAGTCAGAACAGCTATTTTTGGCGGAAGGAGAAGAAGAAGAAGGAGAAGAAAAAAAAACACAAATACAAGAAGTGACCAAAGTCACTGCGTGTCTTCTTGGTCCCTTAATAATAAAACAACTGAGGCTGTACAACACTGGCATTTAAAGAAAGTATATAGAGGGTATGCGCGTGACATCATATCATCATACTCTGAAGTTATGCGGGAATGCCTACTGAGTGGCAAAAAACTACTTTCTGGCCTTGACAGCCCATACATTTCCAAACAGAAAAGTCCTATGTGAATGTGATTGCATCAACTGACTTTAAACAACATTAAATTCATTCTTTATGCATGCGCATACCCTGTATACGAATTGTATACTGATTTTAAGTTAAATTGCAATTAGCCACATCTAACGTAAACATTACAGTATTTTACATCCAGAAATCTTTCCATGTACCTTGTGTAGCCCCCCGCCATCCACCAGAGGTTGCTATTGTAGTTCATGGATTAGACTTGCATAATTCCAGCCTTGGAACATGTGCTTACTGCTTACAGCCTGATAAGAGTAGGGCAGAAGGTGCTTGAGCAAAATCAAACAAATCTGAGATACTACTAGTGGTGCATAACAATAAGCACAATAAACTGTGAATGGATTTCATATTCTATACGGATCACAAATCATTTGTGCTTTTATTGCTGTAGACATGATAGCAAAAACTCATAGTCAAAGTAAAGTAACCACTAACTAAGATGGGATGGGCTTCAGCTGATCATAAGGTCAATTGATCAGTGACCCAGACGCACATCTGAATTGATAAGGATGAAGGACACCCTTGATTTATTGTTGCATAATCTCTCACATTATGATTCATCCGATTAGGCCTTTATCCAGTGAGCAAGCCCAGTCTTACACATCTCCTGTCAAAAAGTGGCAAGGGAAATGCCGTGGTGATTGTGATAGGAGGGGCTGCGGAGTCCCTGGCGTCCTCCCCTGGTATCAACACAGTGGTCATGAAGCATAGAAAAGGATTCGTCAGAGTGGCACTCCAGTTCGGGTGAGCATAAGTAACCCATTTAGGCCAGACGTCGACGTCAAAAAAAGGTCTTCTAAATCCTAGACAGTTTTCTTGAAAAAATGTTTCTATGTCAAGTCATTCTCAAAATGTCATGTCAAGAACCCCAGAAAATATATGTAATTGGCCGCCGACATCCATCTGAAAAATATAGCTAAAGTATAACATAATGCTTAAAACACTAAATAGGACAGTATTTATACAAATATGTATGGTACGTTCTGTAACTTGCATATACTATTATCATTCTCTTTGATTGATTGATTGATGGACCCCCCCCCCTCTTTCCTTTGTCCGTTGACTGAACTACTACTTATTAGTATTATTTATGATTATTATTTTTCAAATGTGTTACTTTTAATGTTGCCGTCTCCTTGGGGAGACAATTTTGTACTGAGAACAGAATGATGCTTGTGTATAAAATGTATTGTCTACCCCGGCAATGACAATAAAAACAATACGTTGAAAACCCCCCCACTAAATACGCCCATCTAAGAACACCTGAATAAACTTCAATTAAATGAGTAAACCTTAGCCTGATTATGGTTATTTGACACAATACGTGTTGGATTCTCCTCAGGGCTGACTTGGTTCCAGTTTACTCATTTGGGGAGAATGAACTCTTCCGCCAGGTGATTTTCACAGAGGGCAGTGTGGGTCTGCGGTTACAGCAGCTGTTTAAAAAGATCGTGGGCTTTGCCCCCTGTCTTTTTCTTGGCGAGCGATTGGGGTGGCTTCCATACAGGACTCCGGTCACCACTGTTGGTGAGTAATTTGTCATTTAATGGCATTTAAAGCATAACTTTGCATGTTTGTTGTACCCAGCTATTTATTCTTCTAATACTCTCCTTTTAGTGGGAAGCCCCATCTCAGTGCCAAAGCTTCCTTTGCCTTCAGACAAAGAAGTGGACTACTACCATGGTCTTTATATGGAGGCCCTGACCAAGTTATTCCACGAACACAAGGTCAGCTGTGGACTCTCCGAAAGTCATGAACTTCGTATTATTTAGACATTTCACTCCAACATGAACTATATATGATATGACCTGCAGTGCCGTCTTCAGTGGGACTACTACTTGAATGGAAACTAAGAGTTAGGACCTGATTTAGAGAAGATCGTATCGTTTAGAACTATGACCTTTTCGGCTACAATAATTAAGTTAACCGTGCCGTGTAATGCATTTCACAGGTTCTGAATTTGTTTCCATACACACACACACTGGCTCGGTTTCAGATAAGTTTAAAATAGCTGATCTACAAGCTCACAACACATCCCAGAAGAAACGCGTTGTGAGCATGTAGATCGGCTACATTTGCTTTTTTGAGCGGTGCACACTGCTCCAATGCCTGGCTTTGTGTGTCCCTATGAAAGTAGTGAAAAAGTACCGCTGGGTGACCACTGAGTGGCACTGTTGAGCAGCCGTCACAAACTCACCCATTGACCACTGCACCACACACAGCACCACTCAGTTCACACGTACCTCCAGTTCTCATCTTAATGTAAACATAAACCCAGATCACAGAACTTTACACTCACAGGTTATGGGAAGTTTCAGGTAACGGAACGTTCTGGCAACACCCGATAATTCAAATATATATTTAAATGTGCCGACTGTGTAGTGTGTACCGTGTAAAATGTTTTGCAATGTTGTGTAGATGGTGGTGCCATTTACTGTACAGTATGTCTAATACCGTAATTTAAATGTGCCATTAAATTCTAAGTGGCAAATTACTTGCATATGCCATGTATATTTAAGAACATATTGACATCTGAAGTAGTTGGGAAAAGGAATAAAAGTCTGTGGGCCCCAGAGAATGTGCCATTAAGCTTTCTTGTTGAGGTCTTGAGAGAGTTGCGATGCAACTTTGTTGTCTTTTGAGTGAATGTCTGACCAAACTCATTAATCCAATCATTCAAGTAAATGTATTTATCCGACTACCATAGTAGTTCTAATCAGGGACAGGGTGAACCAATTTCCACAATTAATCCGTTTTCCTATTTAAACCTGGCTTATTTTCTACTCTAATGCATAAGAGGAAAATGTGTCTAGAGATAGAAGAATTAAACTCTGAAGCATAAAGGACAGCATTGCAGTATAAGAACAGCAGCTAGACAATACCAGCTGCCTGTACCATAGCCTCATGTCCACGCAATGGGGGCGGTGGTGGCTCAGGGGTAGAGTGCCTGGATGGGAACCGCAAGGTTGCCAGTTCGAACCCGGGCTCCCCCAGAGTTACTGTCGAAGTGTCCTTGAGCAAGACACTGAACCCCTAATTGCTCCCGATGTGCTAGTTGGTGCCTTGCATGGTTTCCGCTGCCATCGGTGTATGAATGGGTGAATGTGATGCACAATCTATGTAAAGCGCCTTGGATAAAGGCGCTATATAAATGCACCATTTACCATTTAAATGCACCATTTACGCAATGTCAAATAACCAGCACAGAAAATGGTTTCATTTGAAGGCAAAATCAATTCTTCTGTCCCTCGAGACAACAATGCAATTGACTCTTACTTCCATAGAGAGCAGAATAACTTGCAAACTCTAAAAACACGTGGCTCTTACCGTCAGGTACAATCCTTATAGTTGACCCTTTGCAATCATTGCTTTCTTAACTGTTGAAAACTCCTTTAGTCGAGACACTGACAAGTTAACCGCCATTCAAATAGTGATAAAGTAATGTGTAATAAGTCAAGAACTATTATATTTTCATTGGGATAGAAAAATTCAACCTGAATTGTCATATTGACACATTTTTATTTGTATTTTGAGGCATTACACATTGCAATAGAACATGAATCTAATTTCATAATAACAATTGCAAAAAAATATCAGATAATTCCTTTTGAAACGAACACAATAGGGCATTAGACTGACTGAGGGTCAGTTAAAGACGAAATTCTTCTTTTAAAAGAAGTCAATGTCATCTGGCGCGTCCAGGTCACGATATTCAATGATGTTACGTGGATCACCCCGTGCCATTCTGTGATGGTAAGAAAAGAAACCGGTGTGAATTCCCAGTTAGGGCTGAAAACGTTATGAGAAGGGTAGAAAGATAGTAATACTCCTAAGATGATCCATACACTGTTATCACCTGTTGTTGCGTGGCTTCCCCAGGTAGCCACCTTGTCCTCCTCGGAAGTTGTCATAGTTACCGCGCCCCCCGCCGTACTGGTTGGGCGGGTAAGGAGGTCCACCTTGTGGCAGAGAGAAGAAATATAAATACATTCTTGAGTCAGGAGGTCTAGGTGTGAAGGGACAATCACTGTGACACATCCAGCAATGCCATACCTCCGAATCCCATCACAGGTGGACGAGGCTGTCCGAAACCCATCATTCCCTGGGGTGCTTGAGGTGGAAACGGCATGTTGGGGGTTCCTAGCAATCCTGGAGAAGACACACGAAAAAGAACGACTCACTATTAAAGCACCATAGAGCTTTAAACCTTGTCTTTTTTTCCCCCCCATTACTTTTAAAATAAATAAAAACTAGTCCCTTACCTTGTCCTGGAACTGGCATAATCGGCATCTTAATTTCTGGGAGCGACGGCCTTTTGGCATCCATAAGGAAGTCGTTGAAGAAGGCCACCTCTTTTTTCACCTCTTCTATTTTGTCCCCATGTTTGTTCAATATGTGTTTGCGCACAAACTCTGGACCCTAGCAATTTATTAAGAAACGGATACATTAGCAACATTTAGGCCTGACCTCGAAATAAAAGAAAATCTTCTAAATCCTCCAGTTTTCTGAAATAAATATTTTCACGATTTATAAAAAATAGCAGACGCATATTTTTCAATATCTAAATTACAACATGTTTAAATTAACCAAAAGGGGTACTTCCCGCCCAAAATGGTTTAAGAAAAAACGATTCGTTTTGAAGCATTCCATAAACAAGAATGAATAGTAGGACTATATGGTCAGAGTCTAAAATCCAATCAATATCTCCGTGATAGAAGAAGGGACCAAAAATATACAACTATAAGATAAAGCCAGTGAATAATGTCAAGTATCGTCCTCGCTAGGCGTGAACTGAACTCGAACATTCCTATACGAGCGCACACACCTTAAATTTCTTGCCACTTAGGGGGCAGAGCCACTTGTCCTTGCCCAGCTCCTGAGTGTTGGCAGACACAAACTTCTCCACCTCTTGCTCGGGATCTTTCCGGCCCATTTTGACAGCCTCTTCCTCCGACAGCACCTCCTTCAAACTGAACAGGGGGCTTAGCTTCTCCTCCACCAACTTCTGCCACTGCGTCACTGTGTTGCACAACATACACGGCTCCATTACACCACGTCTGATCCGAGTGCTTACAAATTTCAGACAAAAAATACTAAACAGCGGGCAGTATGGTGACTCGTAAATCATGATGGGAAGTCGTCCAGTTACCCATTTTAACGCAATGAATACATTTGAGTCCTCAAGCTGCAGAAATGCACTGACCTTCTCCATGCGTGATGCGGTTTGGAGGGATGGGTCCACGCACATGGACCATACCACAGCGATTGGGCATCTCGTCCTCACTGGGATATTCGCAGGTGTTGTAGTAGTCGATGGAGTGGACAATGCGCAGGTAGAAAAGCAGACGGTCCAAAACCTAGGGTGTGACATGATTGCACAATGTTTTTTCAGAGACTAATTGTGGCCATCTGATGATTTGCTGAAGTAACATTGATGGCACAGAACCAGATTATGATCACAGGTTCAGAATATTGTTGTTGTGGGGCATCATAGAACAGTATACTTTGACAGTGTTGCACAAAAAGCAGTACATGAACCTACAATCTCACAACACGTTGCGATTGTAGTTGTAGCGCTATCATCGTTAAAACATTTTTTACAGGTCTGGGCCGGCCAAGCGGTCCAGGCACCTAGGCTGGTAATCCAGCCTGACAGCGGGTTCGCGGGTTCGAGTCCCGAACGCGACGACCTTTGCTGCGTGTCTTCCCCCCCCCCCCCCCCCCACCTCTCTCCCCCTTCCCTGTCAAACTACTGTAAATCTACCAATAAAGGCAAAGGTCTCCGTCCCATTCATTTATTACATGCGATGCCCTGGACGGAGATTATCGATATCAAAACCGATCGCATCGCTCTGGGAGTGTCTGTGGAGTCAAAAATCTAAAAAAAGGTTAATAACTCCTTATCTAATTCATTCCGTCCAATTCTAAGAAAAGATTACGTGTTAGGACGGCCCATCGCTGTCCCGTCGCTAGTCGCGGTAGAATGAATCATATCTCCCGTCGTTGTCGATCGCCTCTAGAGTGTTTTGGCTACATCTAGCTACTTCAGCCACATCCGCGATAACATCCGGTCCGTCGCTAAATGTGCTCCTATGCTGCTATAAATCGCTGGGCGCTCCGATTTAATGGATTAAATAAACCCCGGGCCCTCAAGGTGTTTTAACAAGCTCTGTTGAATAAATATGAACTAGATTCTATTCATTGGAATTTGGAACGCATCCAATTTTGTTTCATTTCCTGAAACATAACGGTTTTGCCAGCAATGCCATATGCATTGTGTGTGTGCGTCTCTTATTAGAAGTGCATTCAGACCGTCACAAGCTTGTCGTCCCTCTCCACGGTGGTCTCTGTAGGGTTTCCATCTTTGGGGCCCTCCTCCGGGTCTGCCCCACTCGCACTGCCCAGGAGTTCCTCCTCCTCTGCACTCACTTCCTCTATCAGATAATCAGTGATGTTCTTCAGGATGGGGTTCTGAGCTGGCAACTGTTGAGAACAATAAATCCATAAGAAAAGGCAATTTGGAAAAACAAAAGTTGAGGACTGAGAACCAGGTGTACCGTAGTACCAAGTACCGTACCTCGGTGCTCGGAGCCTCTTCCCGGAGTTTGTTGTTCCAAAGCTCGCCTTTGTCGTCCAAGGCGTGGATGAGTTTGGCGGCCAGCTTGATGTCATTGCGGAGCACCCCTTTGTGCTGAGTGATGCCGTTGACGTTGCGCACCCTCCGAGCGAGGTCCCTGTTCACACCTGGTATCAGCTCACAGTCGCGCAGCTGCAAAACGGAAGCGTGAATCATCCACAAACAATATTATAGCAGGTTATCCGCATGTCCATGTGCACGATGTGCACATGGACTAGGTAATCAACTGGCACTACAGAAAACACAATTGGATCCTGTCAAACATGCCATGCACGTGTAAACCTTGAAGGTTAGCGTCTCGTTTCACTTGCAAGGAGACTTACGCGAATGTTCTGAAGGTTCCAGCAGACCTCCTTGATGTTGACGCTACGATCAAATGTCACCCAGCAACGTCTGAAAAACCTGCAAAGGGGCGGCGGCACAAGCTTTGTTTAGAATTTGTGAGAATGTAATTCTCATGTTTTTACTCTTCCACAAATTACCTTCAGTATAACAATTATTTTCACCATATTAGAAAACAAGGTGAAAGCCTATACCTGCGCTCCGGGTGGGGGTCGGACAAGCACACGCGCAAGAAGCCAGGGTATCTCCGGCACAGCTGAGAACAATGAACAAACGAGAGCAACATTAAAAATGCTACGATGGCTGGTGTGTCACTCTGCCATTTCCTGTCAGTCTACTGGTCATCGATCAATAAAAGGCATAAAAAACTGTGTGTCACAATGTGTTGGCCATTATTGGACTTTATTACAAATGGCATTTTACGTGATCTGATCATTTTCTTCTGCTACTAACATAAGCTATTTGTATTCATGACATGTACATATCCTTTTGATTATCTGACCCCCGTTTCTATAATAATAGTTTCAGCCACTGCTTTATATACTGTAAACATGCGATATGACAATACAGTTGATGCGGGGTCTGGGTGTAAAAAGCACATGACCTTGCTTCAAAGGATTTTTTTTTTTTTTTTTTATGTCTGGAGTCTGAATCTCCCAAGAAAGTTTAACCTCGGGTACAATTATCCCATTCTGACCTGAGATCAGATTCATACGAGGTTTCCACTGGACACACACTGGTCTGATGAACCCATTCTGACCCGAGGTCAGATTCTAAAAATGTCAGTCGATTTGTCAAAAATAGCAGACCTACAAGCTCATATCGCGCCACTCGGTGGCGCGCTATGAGCTTGTAGATCTGCTATTTTCCAATAGCTAAAGCACAACATGATGCCGACACCAAAACGGGTTCCCGTTCAGAATGGGTTAAAAGAACCTTGAAACTATATCTATTCTATGAGGACTCCATAAACACTGTTTAACGTTCCTCCTACTGGTCAAACTCACAGCAATGATTTCAGCCTTGGAGATGGTGGGGGCGATGCTCCTCATGAAGAGAGAGCAGGTCCTGTGGAGAGGCCGCGGGCGAGGAGAGTCGTCCTTGGGTTTCTTCTCCTCTTTCATCTCCTCCTCGACGTCGTCCTTGGCGGGTTTCTCCTCTTTGCTCTCTTTGTCATTGGCTGGGAGAAAGAAGCTTTAAGATTTAGTGGTGATTTACTAACAGGGGGTTCCCCAAAGTCTTCAGCCCGAGTCGTGCATTATTTGGTGTCTGTCTTTCCCATGACCCAGACATATTCAATTCATATTCAATTCAATCATTTGAAGCCCCTTTTCAATAAACTGCCATTTCAATGAACTGTAGTCTAGTCCATGAACAACTACTTCAGACTAGTGCCAGTGTGAACCACAGCATTAACCCTTTACTTGACGTTGCTTTGGCTCACCTTCCTCGCCTTCCTCCCGTTCCTCCCGTTCCTCACCCTCCTCCTCGTCGTCCTTGTCCTCCACCTCTTCCTTCTTGATCTTGACAGGCTTGTCGGAGGAGACCGAGTCGGAATCCGAGTCGGAGTCGCTTTCAGAGGCGCTGGCTTCGTCCTCGCTGTCCCCACTGTGTTTCCTCTTCCTCCTCGGCTATAATGAACAAATTGCAATAAAGCAACGTTATAAGTGGATGATTGTTTATATATTTTGTGTGTGTGTGTGTGTGTGTGTGTGGTGGGAACGGCGATAAACACCTTCTTGGGCTCTGGAACTTCTTCTTTAACCGTCACTTTCTCCGCCTCCTCTTTGATGCTATTCCCTTCAGAGCCTCTGGCAGCACCCTTGTCCACGCTGGCATTGTTGACCTCCTGTGGCACAGATCACAGACAAGACAGTCAATGCAGCACAGCACACAGCAGGACATGTTGACTGCAACACCAGTCGGCTCAAGCCAGCGCCGGTTTAGATGAGAGTTGTGACAACTCCGTTCACTTCGCGGTGGCCAGTCCAACGGCGGCTCTTCTACACAGACTTCTATTGGCGAAGTGTGACAAAGTCCTGGACCGGAAGTTAGCAGAATGCACTGGACTCAGGCTACACCACACAACAGCCCAGCTTTAATGATCTTAAAAATCCCTATATTTTAGATGCTTTTTTTTTTAGTAATAGTACAACGTAAACATTACAGAAACTTTAGTTGCCACTGTACAATACTTGTACAGTTGTCATGCCCTCTGTCTGTTTCTTTTCTACTGTTGGGAAATATCCCTGAAGAATTTCTAACACATGATAAATATTTAATTAAGATCCTCTTAGCATCAAGTAAAAAAGCAATCACACGACGCTGGTACCAACAGGAACCACCAACGAGAGATCAATGGATGGACATTATTGAGGAACTGTATTCTATGGAAAAACTAACATTCATACTGAGACTACAAGAGGATAAATTCTATAAAAAATGGGAAAAGTGGAATCTCTTCTCTCAGCCTAGCGATATTGCAATAGAATTCCATTGAATGTTTATTGTAATATGAAAAATGCAGCCTTTTTTTTCTTTTACTTTTTGTCCTTTTTCTTTTCTTTTTCTTTCCCGTATTGTCTTGTTAGTTGAGTTTTTGTTTGTGTCTGTTCTT
This sequence comes from Protomyctophum bolini, assembly GCF_963924005.1. Lineage (NCBI taxonomy): Eukaryota > Metazoa > Chordata > Actinopteri > Myctophiformes > Myctophidae > Protomyctophum > Protomyctophum bolini. The sequence goes on along the minus strand of NC_137874.1, from coordinate 6,236,458 downwards.
CCTTCAATAAAAATTAAGTGGAAAAAAACAAACAGTTGTCATGCCTAAAACTGTCAATATTAATTTTGCGCCACCCTCATTGAAAACAATGCATTTCAAACTCCAGATCGTCACACTCCAGGGCTGCAATTGAACAGCGCTCGGTTTTCTTGCCCCCTCGATGACGCCACTCTCCTAGTCTACACTACTCAAACAGACAGAGAAGACAGACGACTGTATACCTTGTCTTTCTCTCCGGGGGGCTTGCCGTCTCCATCCATGGCTTTATGCTCCTCCCTCTTGGGCGGCTCAGTAACAGTGGCCAACTTCTCCCTCTCCTCTTCCTCCTCGGATGGCAAGTCCAGGATACGAAGGTCATGGTCAGTCCCTCCCTCCATCTTTATCACAGCTGGGAGAGAGAATGGGGACGTCATGGCTTAATATCAACAATGACCAATGTGTTTGGTAGGGTGGCCTGTTTTGGGTGGTAACTGGATTATGAAAACATTTTTAGAGGGTATAAAATAGTGCCCCAGGATACTAATGTAGCTCGATAATAAATTGACCACCAATTGAACACCAACTAAAACCATTAACTACTTTAAATCTGGCGTCCATATTTTGCGTACGTCATTGGCAATGAGGGCAAATCTACAAGCTCACAGACTAGCAGATCAGAGCTTGTAAAATCCGCATTTATTTGTAAGATACTTACAGGTTTTTATGAATGTATTTTTTACAAGAAATCTCTAAGAGGAGAATACCAGCACTCACGGACATGTCATTTAAGGCACTTTTATTATTTTATGGTTGGCATTAGTATGCTGCAGCTGCAGACAGCACGACGTAACGTACGCGTTTCGGCTCGGAGCCTTCGTCAGCGCCGCATACATTTTTTATAAATGTACTGTATGCAGATAAGACAAAACAATCAAGTATGTCACCCGATGAAGGCCGCTCGCGGCCCGAAACGTCGTGTCCTGAATGAAATGTTGGGTGTTTTAACAAAATAAACACTGTTTGGAGAAAAGACCGTCCTTCTCTGAAAACAAGCAAGTATCCCTGTATTGTACTTCACGTCTTCACCTGCATCCAGGACCTTTGTGATGGCCGGGGTGCGGTCGATGTCCAGGGAGACATTATCGAGCCAGCCGTTCTCCATGAGGAACAGGAAGACGTTCAGGCGGTTCTGCAGTGCACCGTGAGCCTCGGCCTTCAGTTGGCTGGCTTCATCTGGGTGGTATCTGGACCTGAACCTGTGCCCGGTGTTAAGTTTTAGGACAGTGGTGGGGGGGAAGGGAATTGGGGGGGGGGGGGGGGGGGGGGGGGGGGTTGGGTGGAAGCGACACACAGGTTAGATAATGAATGGCATTATATAGTATCTTACAGCTGTGTGGTGCAATCATTCTAATTACTCTAGTTACAAATAGTCTTCCACATTTTGTTTTTCCCAAAAAGCACTCGGAGCCAATAACTAGAGCCAGACCAATGACAACCACTGAGTACTAGATGTTTTGTTTAAATAATTATAATAGTTTAACCACATAGCGTCGCTATTCTGGGCATGTCATATTAGGCAAACATTTGCCTATTATTAAATAGCATACGTGTATATACATCTACAAGCTCACAATGCTGCGCAAGTACGCAGTGACACTTGTACCTTCTTTCATCAAATTGATCTTTAAATGTGTTAATCTCACCCCAGCTGTACAGCTCTGTCCTTATGTGATAAAGACAACCACTAATATAATCACCTCTAAGGGATCAGCAAATGGCAACTGCAAGGCAGTAGCCTGGAAACCAGACGAAATCTGCCACAGCAACAAACAAAATGCCCTGGGCAGATTGGTCTGGCACTCCCGAGGTTTTGAAAGTACATTTCGCTCAGACCAGGTTTGTTGGGTGACCAATCACAGCCCACTGTTCAAAGTGAGCCTTTTTTTTTTTTTTTTTTTTGCTGTGATGTTCGATTCCGTTTGTAACGGCCCCTTGGAAATGAATCTTCCACACCGCAGTTCCAGACTAATACACAGTGATATTAGTCTGGTGATGCTAGCCTAGCAAGGCAGCACAACCTAAAAATCCCCTTTAGTCAGTCCAAGTGGTCACGCCCTGTTCAAGAATAATAAATAATAAAAGCCACCGGACAAGCTCAGAACACACTGCAGATCGACTATGTTCTAGAAAACTTCAGACATGCCGGAAATAGGGACACTAGGTAGCGTTTAAAAATTGGGACACGTCAGCTGCCTAATTGCTGATACGGACATCAAATACCAGTAATTGCTGATATATCGGTCGGGCTCTACCATCAATGACAGTTTTCGTACTTTCGGCTGGACATTTGAGTCCTATTTGGGAAGAGCAAACAATGCATAGACGTCAGTGAAACTCCCCATATCTATGTTTAGAACTATCACATCAAAGGACGTCATTACAAATGATTACACTGCCTAATCCTTACTGCAGTGTTCGGTCCTTCAGTGAGTGTATGCATGTCTGTGATTATATCTAGTTAATTGCACATATCAGGAACTTGTGGGTCAGCTCACCAGAAACAAGGTTAAAAACACAACAGGGAGAAAGATCATGATTGAAAATGTAAACATTCATCTACATTTAAATCTGTACATTCAAAGTTCAATTTTTTACCATTTTAGTGGACTTAATTTACCTTTTGTTCTCCCAGTTTTAATAACAAATAAATACTGAGAGGGATCTCTCTCTTCTGTGAAAATGTGCTCCACTTCACCCCATGGGTGTGTCTGTTGTATACACACAATTTCGGTTTGGGATTCGATATGGTTTCCGAATATAAAAAGAAAATAGGGAGGAAAAAAGAAGAAAAAAAAAGCATAAAACTCTAATGAACACGAAAAAAGGTGCTCCATGCGCGGAAGACCACTTCACTGACTATCTGAGATCCCTGGTACTGTGTGTCTAAAAGAGCAGCTGCATTGTAAGCAGTGCGTTCCCTGTGCTGTCTAACAGTCGGAGCGAGTCCGGCGGACGAGATCCACGTTCTCTCATCTTCCGAAAACAGAAAAAAAAGAAAAAACCTGTCGTGAAGGTAGCAGTAGGAAGAATGAAGGGGGGAAAAGGAATGGTTATGTCAAAAGAAAACACAACATTGGCAATTAAGCATGATCCCTAGACTCTGCTGTGAAGTAACAAGTGTAGTAAAGCATTGACAGACATCATGAAACTGAATCTCTGTACGGTTAAGCAGCAGAGCGGAAATAAGCATTAGATAAACAGTAGTAGGGCTGCACGATTCTCGCTAAAATGGATTCTCTAGATGGGGCGATTACAGTCTAGACAGGCTTTAACCCATTCAGGCCTGACGTCGGGGGGAAAGAAAAGTCTTCTGAAAGAATATATATTCAAAGATTTGTGCCGCATTTTTCAAAAATAGCAGACCTACAAGCTCGTAGCGCGCCACTCGGTGGCACGCTATGAGCTTGTAGATCTGCTATTTTTCAATAGCTAAAGCATAACATAATGCTTAGTTAAAACACCAAAAGGGGTTCCCGCCCAGAATGGGACAATAGTGCTCGACTTAAACATAGCACAGTACTATATATGAAAGTGCTGGTGTCTTAACACAAATAATATTTTCCTTCCGATCATTTTAGACCTCTTAATCAAAGTGATTAACTTTTATCGACAGCCTAACAATATTTTAAGCCAGATTTTTTTTCTGTCGTACGAAATGACGTGACACATTGTGAACTCGTAGAGCTGCAATTGTTGCCGGGCAACTGCGCTAAATAAAACAACACGTGAACGCAGTGCGACGTCAATGGAATCGACATTTAAACGCAGGAATTTAGATGAATCGTCCAGCCCTAATTTACACACTTATTTAATACTCCGGGAGGTGAGAAACCCCACCCTGGAGAGTATTAAGGAAGAGCACAGTGAACGAAGTGTGAATATGATCAATAAAGAAACGTTAATAAAGAAAATGTATCAAACAGTAAACTTTTTTTTTTTACTAAAACATTATGTATATGAAAATGCAAGTCAATGGCCAGTAATGAAATGGCTGAAATGTTGGCCATGGGCTCAGTTCTAGAATGAGGGTGTGGGGGAGGCTGCCATGTTTGCATAAGATTTGTTTTGATTGAATACACTACCAAGTTAAAGATGGAACACATTTAAATTAATCACAATATAAGTTATGTTAAATTATGTGGAATTTAATAACATTTGTGCTCTGAAGGAGCCACCAATCATTTGCTCATTTCAACTACCGTATATTTTAATTTGTATTTTACAACACTTGGGCACAGATTAAAATTGACAGCGCACAATGGCCCTTGATGGAAACATCACCCAGTCATCCACCATTAGAATCTGGCCCAATTGACACCGCCAGTGCCATTTCAATACAATTTTTTTTAACTTATCGATAGAATACAGATAAAATAAATGTTACACCTAAACCAAAACCCTACTAATATTCAGAGGAAATAATTGAGTTTAAGCACAAAGAATGACACACGTACCACTCCTCGTCTTTGTGAGCCAAAAAGAAATCCTGCATCTGCTGCCGGCGGAAGTCACTCTTGTATTCATTGTAGCGCTTGACCGCCTCCGTCTCGTCCACAGAGTCGTCCAAGGACAACAGGAACTCCTTAAAGGTCTTCATTATCGGAGGAGGGGGTCCATGGTCCATGTCATGGATGTTTCCAAGCCTGGTGTGACGTCACATAACATAACTCATTATAGTCCAGTAGCCATTGTGAACCCGGACATGTTGAGTACACCAAGGTTTTATGTTAGAAATGTTTAGTATGGGTCCCCCAGCATGTAGAAACTGCAGGATGCTACCTTGCATATGTCGAGCAATTTTCATAATTGGCATAATATGTGACCATACCATTAACAACCTATGGAAGGCAAGATATTCAAAATGTCATCATGCTTTATGTAGCATGTGACGTGTCAAACTAGGGGGTTTTCATGATGCCGAATCCAATCCAAGCATTCATTTGCAAAAGAACACTCTTTGGGCTAAAAACGGCAGTGCACTACCTGGCTGGCAATAATGGTTGTAAGCTGGCACACCATTACACGACTACTTCCAGTAAACCCAAACATGGGTGCTCGCAACCTCTACCATCACAACGCAGGATGCATATTGTAGAGTTCGCTGAGCATCTCTGTACTCTATCCTACATTCATTTTCTTATCATCTCAAAGTCAGCTAATCAATCATATTTAACCGTCAACCTTGAGTTGGGGCATTAGGACTCGTCTTTTTGGAAGCAGTCCTAAATGCAAAAACATGTTGCTCACAATCATAACTTGCTTCCATCCATTCAATGTCCAACTTGTCATACAGAAAGCATGCCTCATTGTGACTGGTTTGCGAGCTTGAAGATCGGCTATTTTTGCTATTCGTTGTACAGGAAGTATATAGGGAGTATGTGGTTGTCCCAAGTGTACATGCATGCATGCTTGTGTGTGTGTGTGTGTGTGTGTGTGGGGGGGGGTTGGTTTAACTACTGGTTTAACTAATAGTCTGTGGATGTCAACATACATTACATTAATGTTCAGGGTGGTCACGGTGCCACAGACCAAAGCAATTTATGAATATTTAACTGCATACTTTGCCAGAGAATGTCTCTCGATTCGTTTCAATTACATGACAGAACATTTTAAAGAGTGCTCAATTACCCAACAAGAGCAAAGACAACATGCACTATACTTCATACTGTTGCATGACCTGAACCTGTTGTTCAACCCCAAAAGCAGGGTGTGTGTTACAGAGCCCTGATTACTCTTACCTGGCCTGGATGGGGATGCCGTGGTGAGGCTGCATTAGGTGGAGGTCAGGGTGACCCCAGTGCTGAGGCGGGGCATAGCTGGGGCCTCCACCACCACCACCACCACCTCCACCTCCACCACCTCCATATCCCATGTCATATCCGCCATGGTAAGGGTCTCCACCGTGGTCATCCCTGCTCAGGGGGAGACTGGCGTTTTAGACAACAACACAGATGCTAGAAGATGTACAGTAGACAATAGTTAGAACACCGTCATCACATCTTCTCACCAGTCTCTCCTCATGCGTTTCTGCTGGGGACTCATGTCATGTCTGGGCGGCGAGAACCTCTCCCGGCGACCTCTCTCATAGTCGCGGTACTCTCCGCGGCTGCGCCGCTCCCTGCCTCTGTCCCACTCCCGATTAGATTGGCGCCAGGAAACGAAAACAAAGACAAGACAAAAGTAAGTACACGTACATGAATTCTCTGAGAAACAATAAAACTCACTTTTGGGAAGAGTGGGATTTTGTTGAGCTCAAATAGTGGGGTGCATACCAAGTACTGCACCCACAAATAGTCCCTCTCATGACCAATTTATATTTGGTTGTGTGTTCGACACTGGTGCGCAACAGACTATAAATCACCCTCTCAAGTATGTAACACCCCTCTTTATCACCTGTCATTCCAGTCGTCTCGGCGTCTGTCCTCTCTCTCTCTTGAGCGGTCGTAGTCACTCCTCTCTCGTCTGAACTTGTCTCTCCTCCTGCGATCGTATTCGTCATCGCTATCCGCCATCTTCACGAAAAGACAGGACAGCTAGGGTTACAATGATGAGGTCAGATGATGGCGAGTTACGCGACAGTGAGCAATGGCAGCCACACCTCCTATATTTAAACAGACCCAGGTTGCAACTGTACACTCCCCCCCCACAATAGCCGATATATAGCTCATAACTATTAGAACTATTGTCGGCGGCGACATAACTGTACATACATTTCACATATTCCAAATACACAGCCAGCCATAGATTGCTCCTATGCCTGCCCTTGTAGCCGAATGATGGTGGCTGTATTAAACGTTGTGGCACTGCGTGTGTACTCAGCTCAGTCTACTAGTACTCACCCAATAATGAATTCCTTCTACTTAATTTGGGCGAGAAGTACACAAATGCAGCACAACAATGTTTAAAGCCGCCACGATCAGTCTGCTACCCGGGTGGGCACAGGAGCGATCTATGGCTGTGTATTTGGAAATTGGAATACATGATGAAATGTAATATCATATTACATTTCATGTGACATATGACAGCTGTTCTAAGGCAAGTCTTGGCCAGTGTTTTACCAGATATAATGCATTAAATCCTCATTAAACAAACGATGATGACAAAGTTTAGTCAAGGTGCCAAAGCGAAGTGAGTGTGCACTGAGGGAGAGTCATATGTAAAGTTGTAAACTCAACCTGAGCTCAACAACAAAGCTATAGTTTAAGTTAGGCGAGTTAATGTGATTTAATAGCCTTGGATAAAGACTATCATAGATTTGATGGATGTTTTATAATACTTTGTTTCTGTATTTTTTACGGATGCTGCTCACTATGTAATAGGCCTTTACAATGACTCGACTGATACACATTTATGATCCTCTGCCAATTCTGGCTGCTTAACAACCTTTGTCTTTGACATAGAAACTCTGAATGGAGCACTAGACGAAAGAGAGTTTCTGAATAAACTCGAGGAAACAAAGATCAAAGTGAAAAACACTCCTTTGCTTGGAGGACATTACCAAACATTACCGCCACTGTTTTGCACGACCACGTTAATGTAACTATCGCACTCTTTATCCCCCAATTAAACAAACCATGTTACCATCATATTAATCTACCGACGTGTGAATCGGCACTTATAATATAAACATATACATGTAAATGAAATAAATACCTATATTAGCTTGCGTGCTACTAGCTCTCTCTCTCTCTTGGCTTTGATCTTATTGTTCTCCTCTGAGCGTGCGCGAGCCGCGCTCCGGCCGGGCCATGTGACTTCCGGTTCTTCTTCGGATTATTTCCGGCAGTATGAATAACGCCAAATAACATAGATATGGTTTACAGCTTACTGCCCCCTACCGTTCAATAATAAAAAGGTCCTATTAAACTCACCAATCTTTATTTAATCAGTGGTTTTCTCTTTAAATTTGTCTTTCACAATCACATACTGTATGATCTAAGTCAAGACATACATTGTTGAACACCGTTGAGTCTGGACTGCCGCAACTACACTATCCAAAAAAGGACATAATATCAAGCAAGCATCAGACCAGGCCCAACCATGCACCACTGATGCAAATGCAATGAAAAAAAAAAAACAACCACAAACATTATGGATTTTATAAACCGCAATAGAGGTGCAGTCAAATCAAATTGAGCTGATGTTACATTTCTGTGAAACTGTTATTTATAGGGCCTATCAAAGAGGCAATAATAAAAGGCTATTATTACTAGGTTTAGTAGGTTTGTCTTCTCTCTATATTATTTTCTTTAGCACCCCTAGGCGTCCAATTAAGTAACAATGTTGTTATTGACAAAGGTTCATAGTTCTTACTCTAACTTTGCACTTTGTATAGCCTACAGTAAGTCACTCTGGCTATGTTGCCCTTTCTTTCCACATACTGAAAGAAGATAAGTGGGGATGACCTTTACTGAAAGCCATTGATCTAGGTGAAGAAGGTCTTCAGAGTGCAGACACATGCCATTGCACAACTTTCAACAAGTAGGCTACTTAATGCTTTTATTGACAGACATGTAGGTAGACTGATTATTTCTAAGACCAAAGTTTATTACATGAGCTCATGCTGGGACATTCTTGAACATGCAGGTCCGTAAGTAGTTTTCTGCTGAACGAGAGACCAGACCCTGCTTATATATCATACCATACTTAGTCATAAGCTCTATTTATAACAATAAATAATAGGCCAGGATGAAGTGGCTATAATATTCTGATTGTAATTGCAAGGATGGATGAATGACATGCAGACACCCTCACATGATGATCTGATTGGAAAGACAGTAGGGCCTAAGGCTTTACCTATAACAGCATTAAAGGAAATATACCGAACAATTAGAATTTGTAGTATAGGCCTACTTTTACTTATTCAAAGGACTGTCTATCACTTTATGCTTTTCTTTGTCCTTGGCCTGTACGTAGCGTACCGCTGTTTCATATAATCCACTACGAAGCAAAGCCAGGCATATATGAAGTGGCGTGGGCCCCGGTTCCTATGCTAGATGAAGGTTCTGGAATGCTACAGACATCTTCTTCTGATCCATCTTTGGATTGTGGTTGGTTGGTCCCAAGGGATGGAGCTGATGTAAAGATCAAAAGGATTATCTGAAAGAAACTATTAACATGAAAAAATGAACCACATACAGTTCACTGTCATTTGATGTCTTGTTCTATGCTCCAGACTGTATAAAACGCTGCTGCTGGACATTTAATAAATCCTTTTTTTAAAACATTCACTTATTTATGCGATATATGTAAAAAAGAAAAGAAAAAGGAATGTACTTTCCAAGGGACTGCACACTCCATGGTGGCACCGATTCGTGTTTTTACCTAGAACTAAATAATACCTATAATAAAACCTCAGGACTGCATTTTCACATCTGCCTTCCCTTTTATAGCGCCACCAGTATATTTGATATCCGACTCCTTCAGATATCCAAGTTTCAAGCAAATCGGTAAACATTGTCTCTATAGTCATTACAGTCAAGTGAATTTTCATATTCCGTCCTTATTGGCGAATACCGAACATTGCTGGCCCACCATAACCTTCCTGACCGGTGGCCCGAGGAGAATTATTTCTAGTTTATAAAATTGGATGTGAAAAAAATATTTTAAACTGGAAAATGTGAATAAGTGGCGGAAGAGGGTTTACATACTTTGCAGTGTGCTATAGGTTCTGTTTCAAACAAATGGACTGTAGAGCCATAAATACGGCTTCATTCATATATATATATAATCATTTTGTTACACATCATTTAGGCAGATTCTAATACATTTAAAAAAAAAGACAAACATGGTCAATTTGGGATCACTTCATTTATGATTCAACAAAAAGGTAACAGTTGATTTTTAGGAACAATAAAAGGTGTACAGTACAGAAGACATGTGAATTACTGCAGATAGGCAGCATCTAGTGAGAGTGGAACTAGGGCGGTATAACGTAAGTCTCAATCAACTCTACAATGCATGGAAATTGTATCAATGACTAGCAAAGAAATAAAGCTGGAATGTTATACACTGGCATTGGTTCCCCTCCGTAACTCACTTAACACCTAATCGTTGTTATACCTTTCAAACATTAGCTGTTGCGAGAGCAACATTTTTTTTCAGGTTTAGTCAGGATTTAGAAGTCGTTTTCAGAATCGGCCTCAGGTCTAAATAGCCCTTTGTTGAGTGGTGTTGAGTGTTTAAGTGCTTAAACCTAAACAAAGTAAAGCTCACATGTAAATAGTTAATATGTGGACATTATTTGCTTTGGGAACACTCCACAACATTAACAGTAAAGTTACATTTCAGGATTTTTTTTTAAAGATTAACCTATAACAGGCTACATAGCCAGCAGCATATCTATTTGGAGATGTGTTGCAGGGATATTGGCTGGGTTTTCAGAACTTGCCAAGCATAACGGTATTCAGCACTGACTCATTACTGAGCCAATGGTTGCATGCATGCCAGCTTTCCCAATCGCTCAGGTTTACAGCAAACATAACTTCACTCACCGATATCCGCATTGGTGTCAGAAACAATTTAGGCCTAAGGAAATAAGTTCACGTTCTCTTTCGACCTGCACAAACGTGGAGTGTATTTTGAGATATAGTTATATTATATCCTCTTCCTAAGCTATTCAAAAGAGAAAAAAAAAAAAAAAAGTAACATCCCTTCCTATTCCAAACATACACACTACATTGTGTGTGTGTGTGTGTGTGTAAACATACGCACATATACTGTACATACATAATATGGTGTCATGCAAATTGACAAAAATTAAATAAAAACAATTGCATCCAAGAAGAACCCATGATGAGTTGAAGTCAAATTGTGACCTTAAAATCAAAGATCAAATTGCCATCAGGAGCTTGAATGGCACCTGCTGTTTGATCATGTGAAAAGTGCACACTGCAGTTAGAGTTTCGTGACACTCATATAAGGCAAAAACTGTTTTTAAAACACTTCCTTGTCTCCAACAGCCGTTAGTCTGTATAAACATGGAAAGATAATAGTATCCACATTATATTGCTAAAGAACAAAAACAAATAACCATTATGCGATTAAAAACCCACTATTTGTCACGACATGATTCATTTACACACCAACTGACCTTTAATATATGCTATTATTAATCCTGAGTTTGCTCAACTTGACAAACCGGATAAAGCTAAAGATAAAATGTTAGACTTACCACATTACAAGGTAAAAGAAGCAGCAGGAATATACAACGTATTTGTCATATTCTATCATTTACTGTTGGATCACATATTAGAGAAAGAAGACATTTCATAAAAACTGAAATGTAGCCTTAAAAGTTGATTAAAAAAAAAAAAAATTGAATTAAAAAAATGACAAACATTCCCTCTCCATTGGCATGTTGTCATTACCAACTGCTGATTCAGCGAATTACAAAAAAACTACTTCTAAGTATTGAACAATGAATCAGCTCTTGAGCTGGACTAACCAGAGACCACACATAGACAGACAAGGTTTCCCTTAGAACCTTGACTGACTTCTTCCTTGGCAGCATCACCACCACAAAATACAATCTGTTTAGCTACACGACCCATTTGCACTTTAACACCAGGCCTCATCAAATCCTACTAGCCATCATTTGAACAGCACGTTTACAGCGTTATTACTGAGGACCATATGATGGCCCATTCATTTTGTTCAACACTAGTGGTTAAGTCAGGTGGAGTGAATTTGGAATAAGTACATGCATTAAGGGACGTGAGGCATACTGCTGGTGCCAGTGCTTGTGTGCCTGCAGATAAGTCAAAAAAACTATATTTAATGATTGTGTGTTTTAGTACAAAGATGCAGGCCTCCTGGGACATATGGGGGTAACGAATTGTGTTACTACTAGCCAAAGTGGCAAGTGTTTCCTTTACCGCAAATCTACAGACTCCTCTAAACTGTAGTGTGAGAACGCCATACAATGCGGCCCCCCGAAAACCCCTCATCAAGTAGGACCAAAGTGAGCCAACGAGAGCCCTCAGACACCCACTTCACCCCTACCGATGAGCTGGGCAGTGTCATCAGTGGTGGGGGGGCTGTCCTCTGCCTCCGCCTCGTCCGTTTCAGAGTCCGTGTCGTCCTCGGGGGAGTAGTAGCCCTCGTAGCCCAGGATGGGGGAGTCGCAGTGAGCGGGGGAAGCGAGGCACTGGGCAGTGGTCACTGTGGTGGAGGTGGTGGCCGAGTATGCCCCCGGGCTGTCGGTGGGCGACCCCGGGTTGGAGGGGCGAAGGAGCGGGGTGCGCTCCGAGTCCGCTTCGCCTCCCGCCCCGTCGTCCTCCCCACTCCGTCCGACGTCCTCCTCGGAGTCGGATTCAGAGCTCTCCGGGTTGTGCCGCGTGACGCGCTGTTTGCACACTGGACACGTCTTCTTCGTCAGTGTGAGCCACGGATCGACGCATTTGCTGTGATAGGCTGTAGAGAAAAATAACAGTTGTGGGAAATGCGGGATAAAACCTTTGTTTTAGTTTTCAGACACACTTGTACACAAGAACACGTACATACAGATGGAATTTCATAATTACCATGTGAACAGGGCAAAACCCGCAGCTTATCTCCCTCCTCGTACTCATCCAGACAGATGGCACAGACATCATAATCATCACCTGCCAGATGACAAATTAGAAATCAAGTATCACTGCATTTGACAAATCACACCATTTATGAATCCATCCATGGAACTGGCGAATTAATATTCAAGTATGAACAGCAAACTTTACAGACGCAAATAATAATGCAGCCAAATATATGTCTGCATTATGTCGCCATAAACTATACATTATTCCAATACTACACAAAGTGTCCATTTGCATTCACTCATTCATCAGCAAAGAAAATTTGAATACAAGAATTCCTGTCTGGCTGCATTCATAAGACAAGACTTAGAATTCCTGTCTCCCAACATTCCTGAGAGAACACATTGTTTATCACATACAGTGGGTGATCTAAAGATAATTCTTTAACATGAAGGTAAGGAAACTATCTGAAACTAGCTGGGTCGCAAGACAAATTTCAGTGCAAACTGACAATAAAGTAGCCTACTATATCATCTGGAATGGATTATTCAATACAATAATTGTCTTGTAATAAAAAGTTTTCAAAAAGGTACATAGTGCTTTTGCCTTATTTCATAAGAATACTCTTATAGACCAAAACCGTCTAAAAAATATGAAGTGTTTACAATCACTACATTCAAAATGTATTCAGACTAATTACGAGTAAGACATCCATATCGGTGCATTCCTGCGACAGTCCACCTCAAGTTTTTAGCATTGTTTTGAGATGGCTGAAAAACGAATTACGGAAAGTAATTAAATATACAATACATATTATAGACAATTCTTGTCACCTTTTTTAAACTTATGGATTGGTATCCGCTTCAGTTGTTCCTTGGACAGACGGTTTTTCCTCATTCTTTTTCTGTATTGTACACAACGTATAACCTGAACCAGGTGAAGACAGAAGACATGTTATCGATGCCACGACGATACCACAACTACAGCGGCCAACAACATATTTCAGTGACGATAAAAAGGTCTCACGTTTAGTTTTGGGACCAGAAGTTTGTCCACTGAATCAAACAAATCTGATTTTTAATACCAAAAATGGTCCCAAAAACAAAGCAATACCCTACCAAAAATACTTTTTGTGGTTTCCTCAACACTGAACTAGGGCTGGGTGATACAATTATTTCAAACTTTTGCCTCAATTACAATTAATGAATGGTAGTTTAACAAAAAGGTAAAATAGCAGATCTACGAGCTCACAATGTGTTACATTGCGACACGTTGTACGCTTGTAGATAGTCTATTTGAGCTATTTCTGCACGCCACCATTGTACAACAGAGTAATACAGTGGTTAATCAGATCAGATCATCAATCGGATCATTTTAAATAATCAGTCAATTGCCCAGTCCCACAGTGAACAAATAGATGCACTTACCAAGATGACAACCATCACAAGAATGATCATGCCAACCACTCCAGTGAACGGAATGAGATAGTATGAGAGTGGAAAAGCAAACTCAGGCTTGAGAATCACATAGGCCCTGCAAACCAAATAAACAACATCAGGTTTCGTACAGGGAAAAATATAAGCTAAGCATTCCAATGTCAATCATAATACCAAGGTTTTACTAGAATGAAATTAAGAAATGAATCACGGCAGGCCCATGATGATACAGTATAGTGTCATTACAGTGTACTAACTGTCCGACAGGCCTTAATCCGACACCAATACAAAACCCTAACCTAACCCAAACCGCACGCAGACGCCACGGGTGATTTTTAACCCGCCACGGGCTTTTTCAGAAAACTGCCAGGATTCAGAAGACATTTTTAGAATCTGATCTCAGGTCAGAATGGGTTAACCTGCCACGGGTTCGTTTTTGACTAGGGATGGAGCCCAAAGAATCGGGTACCGGTACATTACAAACCCGGTTCGGCATTTATCGAGACCCGAGTATCAATACGCTTTTGGCTTGTCGAGCCCGTTATCGGGTATAGCCGCAGCAGCTGACGCCATGGGCCGCTCGCTATATAATAAGAGGCAGGCGCGTAGCGTGGATTAAATGATTGACTGGGGGGGGGGGGGGTTAGCGCATCTCCAGCCGATAGGTGCGAACGGTTTTGCCGACTTGCGAATGGGGGACAATTTAAAACAAAGGTGGCTCACATGCTGCAGTTTGCTACTAACCGAAATTTGAATGCACAAGGGCTGTCAAAGTAGGCTATCTTTTGTTTTTTCGCTCTCTTCAAAGTTAAACTGGGCAAGCTCTAAACTGACTGGGCCACAGTGTCAAGGGGGCCGAGACGCGACGGGTGGTTGCGTTATGGTTGCGCCGTGGAAGTATGGTGGAACGGGTTACATGTTTAAAAAGACAAGAGGGGAGTTAAATGCAATAATGTAGCACAGTTGTTAACTTAATTAGTACATGCGCGAAAGGGAACATTTCGACAATGCATTAGGCATCTGTCAATAATGCATTGTATTAAACCCTTTGCATCTCTGCACCGAGTCGAAGACAACACAGGAGCCTCAGCTGCTGCAAGCGGAATATGGTGCTTGCCGCCCAGCAAGACTCCGTTGCCATAATTTATAATCTAATTCATAATATGTTTGGGAAACTCAAAACTCCCTCCCTGCCATAATAATAATTCAATGTGCGACTTCTCAGTCTATCGTAAGGCAGATCTACAAGCTCACAAACAGACGCAGTGTGAGCTTGTAGATTGGCTATTTTCGGTGCGTGACACTGTCGTACGATGAAGTATACATTACGCTTTTAAAGTGACGGTACACAATTAACAGTTCCCTGTCCGTTAGAAAAACAGTCTTTTTTTTTCAAGGCCCTAGTAAAATGTAGTGCAAGGGATGTTTTGGTTGGTTAAAATAAAGAGAAGATTATAGAAAAGATATGCATATTCTGTGTGTGTGTGTGTGTGTGTGTGTGTCATGGCATACAAACTCTCACAGCTGGGTTGATACTGGCCAATAAAAATAAGGTTCTGTTCAGAATGTATTGTCTCCCAGCTTTCCACAAAATAATAGCAAATGCTTGATAGTGGGCTCCATAAGGACCCTGCTCGATAAGGTGATTGTTATCCAAAAAAAAAATGAACAAGCTCCATCCCTACCATCTAGAAGAGGGTCTCTGTCTGTCTGTCTGTCTGTCTGCTGGGGGTTAATCATGCAAACCGTTTGACCAGGTGTGGCCAGTAAGTCACAGAATTACCTCCACAATTATTATTTTTCCTCATAAGTTTTTGATGAAATAATTAGCTTTCATCAGTCAAAGGGGCTCTGATTTGGAGTCCTAATGTTGTATAATGTACTTTACCCTGGTTCCGGAATGATGAAGTTCCTGAGAATTTGGGAGGCATAGAAGCTGGTGAATACGGACGGAATGTCAATCAGCTCTGCAATGGTGTCTGCAAACATATCCAGGCACACCACACACGATTGGTTATAAAACCATTAGGAAGACGAACTTGGATGGTAGCATTCTTGTTTCAGGAAACTCTAAACTAAATATTGTCCAAAAAAAACGTGAGAACTTTCAGAAAGAAGCCTAACCATTGCCGTAGTTCATACTAAGCAGAGTGTCCGAATACATGTTGTGAACAATTGCAGCACTGAATCCAGCCAGCTGTGCATTGAGTACCTGAAAAAATTAGGCATAGTGTTATTCCAGTGTATGTTGAATAAAAAGATACATTGTATTTAACCCATTCTGGGCGGGAACCCCTTTTGGTGTTGTTAGAACATTGTTAGAATTTAGCTATTGAAAAATAGCAGATCTACAAGCTCATAGCGCGCCACGAGCTTGTAGGTCAGCTATTTCTGAAAAATCGTAAAAATGTGGCGCAAATCTTTGAATATATATTCTTTCAAGGTGAATGTTTTTAACTCAGGTCTAAATGGGTTAAGAATACATGTCATTCAGCACACTGACCTTTATATCAAAATTACAATCATAGCGCCTGATGAGAGCTATGTATTTAGTAACATTGACATCACTAGTTGGCGACAGTGGAGGTGGAGGTTCTATTGCTGTGCAGCCATTAAGGGGACGGGATTCCACCAACAAACCCTTTAGGACACAATGACAATGAAAACGGTTATATTTTTATACAACAGATCAGATGCCACATGCTTTTCTGAGTGTTTATTTCTTCATTTCTCCACTCGTACCATAAGTCCCTCTTTGGGCAGTGCAGCTCCAAACAAAGCAGGAAGGTCCTCAAACAACATGGAGGTCATATTGCTATAATGCTAAAAGAAAGAAGCGAGACAAATAATGTAATTGTGCCAGAAAACAAAATTGTTTCATTCTAATTAGAAGTAAAGGTCATGCATGCGCATATATATATATATATATATATATGAGAATAATGAGATTACTCACCGCATAGATATAGGCATGTGTGGGTGAGGGTGCCAGTGTACAGCACAAGGTCAGTGTTAGGACACTCAATCGAGCTCCCATGCACCACACCATTCTTGCTCACTGGTGGTTGCACTTAACTGTGAAGAAGGATGCAATTACATGAGACAGGTATCGCTCATCAAAAGGGGCTCATCAAATGCACCATTTTGGCACCAAAGTGCATTTTAGAGAGAAGCTGGGGAACTGAGACACTTCCCAGCCTTGAGAATAGACTTTTACCTTAAGGTCTAGCAGGCTTTGTTTCAGTGATTAGCTACGTCGTTTTGTAAATTTTCGGGGAATTCTAAACCCTCGCACGGCAGTGGGAAAACTCCTAGAGTAGTGGAGGCGTGTCCGGTAGGGCGTTAGTGAGAGTCTCACTATAAGCACTGGACTAGGGCTAGGGAAACCTCAACAAACAATGCATGCTCAGGCGTGCTGCCGTGCTCTGCTCATGTTTAGGAGTCATTGGGAGTGAAACAAAGTTACCACACCTTACGATGTAAATTTAAACAAGGCTCCAGACTTACCAGAACTAACTGGTAAGGGCTACTACTTGGCCTCACCTCACCCCTGCCCATTTTGACAGACTGGAATGGCTTAGGGTTGACCACAGCATCTTGCAATGGGTCTGGTCCACAAGATTCACTACACCAACAAGATACCCATGTACCTGTCTAAACACTTCCTCAATGCCAACGAAGTCCACACCCACAACACCAGACAGGGAGGTCAACAAACCATGTGCAACCCAGATTCGGCACAAACAAGGGACTAAGTTAATTTCGCTCCTATGCCACCAAAATGTGGAATGCCCTACCACGAAGTCATTAAGACATGTGAATCCCTTGACTCCTTCAAAACCGCTCTCAAAGGGCACCTCCGGACAGCTGCAATTCAAAACTGGCCCCTGTAAAATCTGAATCCCCCCCCCCCACCGTTTGTTTCTTATCAGTTTACCTACTTTTATGATGATTTTCCTGTTTTTTTTATTATAATAGAAGTGTATATTTGTATCTCTAAATGTTCTGATTAATTAAAAAGGGTGGACCCTATTGTAAACAAGTGTAATGTTGTGCTTGAAATGTACTGTAATTCTCCAAACTGTTAATAAATACTTCAATCACGTGGCCTAGTCACTTCTTTTGTAATCGTTTTCGTAGACCTGGTTGTTATTTTCTCTCGCAAAATCTGGCAACACTGCTCCCTCCCTCCCGTCCCCTTTCATGCTTAGAACCGAGCGAGAACAAACCATCTGAGGAAAACCAGATTATTACTGAGGTTGTGCTGTTGAACACTTGCGTATTTATGGCCCGCAGCCGTTCAAGTTTCATCTGTAATGTAACAATCAGTAAATATTTCAACACAAATATTCTATTTAAAAACCTGTTCAAAAAAGCTGAATATTTAGCATTCAACGACACTCCAGCACAGTCTCGAGAACAAAAACACGGGTATCTACTAGCTAGCGCCATAGAGTAAGACCGTTACGAAAACTCCGTTCACTTCATGGGGCCAGTCCAAAGGCGGCTCTCCTACATAGAGTATGGGGACAACAAACTGGGACAAGTCCTGGACCGGAAGTAGGCAGAAATGCATTGGATCCAGGCAACAGCCCAGCTTCAATGCTCTTAAATCCCTTTATTTTAGATTGTTTTGTAGTAACCGTACAGCATAAACATTACAGAGACCGTAGCAATATTTTTTAAATAGTTGTCATGTTGCACACATGCCTAAAATTGCTATTATTTGTGCCGCCCTCGTTGAAAACAATGTATTTCCAACTCCAGTTTGTCCCA
The DNA here is from genome assembly GCF_963924005.1 of Protomyctophum bolini. Classification (NCBI taxonomy): domain Eukaryota; kingdom Metazoa; phylum Chordata; class Actinopteri; order Myctophiformes; family Myctophidae; genus Protomyctophum; species Protomyctophum bolini. The sequence continues at coordinate 6,217,692 of NC_137874.1, read as the reverse complement.
GTTCAGGCTGCATGAACAGCGCTCGATTTCTGCCCCCTCAATATCCTAACTCTTCTATTACAGATGCTCTGGCTAGCGCTACACACCATAATACACACGGGCGATATCCCTAATATTGTAAATTGTCCACGTTATTAGAATAATTACATATCGTTATCCAAGAAAGGGCTAATAGCCTAATATATACTCTCTGGTTCGAAATAGTCTCTGTTGTGAATATCCACGCTGCAGGTGAAGGAACGGATTAACACGGTTAGCTAACGTTAGCTACATTCTCTTCTAGCTAGATAAATCGTCAAATATTAGTCGGTAGAAAACTGTCACACTTGTCTCTACAGTTCAGCTACTTACCACCACACACAATTGTTCAATGTTGTTCGAATGTTGCCCAGATTATGTTCTTTAGTTGACAAAGAAGTGCTAAATGCTAGCTAGGTCCGCATCGCTTCTTCTTTCTGCTAACTTTGTGTTGTTGTTGTGTTTGTTTCCTTCTTGCTACTTCCGGAAATATGGCTGGATGGAAAATCCTGATGGAAACCATAAACACGGGAAGTGACAACTAGCGACCCCTGCTGGTTTCATTGAGTCCTAGAAAGTATACAGGGCCTAGAAAATGTCTCTATCCAGATTCCAGACAGTTATTTTCAGAAAACAAGAGAGAACTATGATTATAATAAAATAATACATTCAAAATATAGTGTATATATTTTAGCCCTTCATAGCTCACCTATATTCACAATCAAATGAACATGTTGTTGATGACCTTGAAAAAGGAAGCAGGCCTACTTTTGACCTTGATGGTGCACAATGCACAGACAGTAGCCTATAGATAGAGCGTCCACTTGACTGCAGTGTATATGTCTGTTCATGTGTTTGTCTCAACAAAAGAAGTCAAAAATGGATGGGCATATTTTCATAAAACTCAGAGGGGTATAGGCCTCCCCAGAGATTAACTGGCTTACGTCTAATGACCAAAGACACAATGAGATAATCAATCATAGCTCAGGAATGGAGAAATGTACAAGAGGTGGTGCTATACTGCATGAAGGCAGGGTTTGCAACCCAGGTGGCAGGTGCATTTCATTGCTTTTAATTTCACATTTGATTATTACTCTTCTAATGTTATATATTCATATAACTCTGGTAATATTTCTGCTACTTAGGTTCCTCCATCTGAGGAATGACACTATAAACACTATAGCTACTACTAGCTGTTGAATACATGCAGCACTGATTTAATTTCCCTTTACTTTTTGCCAACACTTACATGTAAGTGAACCCACATTTTCTCTCACATATAGGTTTGTTTGTATAGGTATGTAAAACGCCTGGTATATATGGAGATAAATGGGTGACCACATGCATTGCACATTTTATTGACTGAATATATCAAAATAAATATAATAATGTAAAAAGAAAAGAAAAACTGCATGGTGATGGTGGCGGCACAGATTTATACAAAAGAATGCTACAGGGATACATATGGTTGCAGCCACCATAGGTGCTCTTTTACAGCAGTTTTGAAGGAGGGTCACACTTGGCATTCCACATTCTGGCAGCACAACAGGTGAATGAATTTGACCCCATTTTTGTGCCGAAACTGGGTTCAGTGAGATCAGTGGGGCTCCTTCTGGTACTACGGTGTTGTTCCTGTGTGTGTCTTTTAGGTACATTTTTTCTCGCGTATCTTGAAGACCAGGCCCCATTGCAAGTTGCTTTACCCTGTCCCCTCACCCCTCTACCCTGAGCCATCCCACCCTTGAGGTGTTGGGTGAGTTCTTCTGGGTGAAAATCCTAGCACTAGTGAAGCAACCCGACCAGTTTGTTTTGAGAGGTCAGTTTAATGACTATAATGAGTAGCCTGGCTTTGGCCATATACTGATAACGTGGATTCACTTATACGCTCATAGCGGGGAGGGAGGAGGCGTGAGTGAATCCACATTATGTGTCTGGCAAAGCGCCAGGCTAGGTATAATGACTAATGTTTCTATTTGATATCGAGTGTCACAAGTAACGATGCAGCTGTAGCACACTCATGTGCACTGCACGGGTTCCGGCTTTAAAGTGCGCTTCACTCTGCTCTCCGTACCCTGGTAAAAATGTTTGTTTTTATGTTATTATAAGTGCACGTATAATGTTAAGTATGTATTGACCTTTATTTAATGTTTTTTCCCTATTTTATTTGTATTGGGCCTCTGAGCTGTTCACCTTGATGCCATGTCAGGGCATTGTTGAGTGCAGTATAGCTTATACTACTTGTGTTTGTTTTGCAGTGAAACTATTAACCTGATGAGTTGGTGTGGTGGCCTTCTAGCATGGAATTCTCATTTAATGATGCACAGTATGGAGGCAAAAATGTGATTTGTTAAATTCTGGTGTCTCCACTAAGCTCTCCAACCCAATTTGTTAAGCTCTGCCTTAAAAAACTGTTTTGCTCAAAGCCTTAAAATGGTTGTTGGTGAAATTCCAACTGATGTAGTCGGTAGTGTTTTAAATGTTTTGGTAACCCTTATTTCGGCCAGGGTGTTACACTGCAATAGTCAAAATTACATTGGATGAGTGTCCTCAATGTGTTCATATAGTGACCATCCTGAATAGAAAATGTGTTCTTTGGTTGACTCTCCACTAATCTGACCACCAGTTTATACATTTAATTTATTTTTATTTATTATTTTATTTATTATTTTGTTTATTCAAGATTTCAGGGTATACACTGGATAAGGATCCAAAAGGAAGCACGCACATCTCCATAAATTCTACAGGTGCTGAACAAAAATCACACCCATACGGAACATATACCAAAAAGATGATAAGTTATACAATTTATTCTAATCTAACACTTTATTTTCATATAGGATATGCCTTTGGTTTAGTGGTTAAGATGTTGGAGTTTCATGCGGAAGACCCGAGTTCGAATCCTGGGAGTTACATTGGTGCCGTGAGCCGGATGGGGTTTCCCCCGTGGGAGGAGGTCAAAAGGGGGTGAGTGTAGCAGAGTGGCTCAGAGCCTCTGACTGATGGCCTCAAAAGTCTAATATCTCCCCCGGTCCATGGGGATATCCCTTTGGACTAGTGGTTAAGATGTTGGACTTTCACGACGAGCCAAGCTATATATATATATATACATAATATTTCTAAAGACTTAATATTTAGACTAATATTGATATATGGCAGTAATGGCAAACTGACTGTCAAGAAAATGAAAACATAGCACTTCATGTCAAAAAGGTTGCGACCACTGCTATAGAGTAGACTAGTATGGGGGTTGTATTGTAACTCCTCACTTAATTTCCATTTTAAAATGTGTATGTCCTTCACAACAGATTTGGAGGGCATACTGTGTAGCCTATTCCTCTCTGTTGTTAACGAGTAAATTAGTATTACATTAACACCTGCAACCAATAACTGTGAATTAAATTAAACTGCTTCTCACTGGCCACAATATCCACATGAAAACACCTCACAAACAACATATGCACATATTTCTGTGGAAAAAGTAATTCATTTCAATTAACCAAGGGGCCTGTATCAAATCTGCATTGTTTCTTTGCTGATGTACAGTATGCCAAAAAGGTAGATCCGTAGATCTAGATCGCGATCTACCAGTAGTCGATCACAACCTGCTCTACCTGCACAAATAATAAAATATGTATATTTTTGGCATCTGCCACTTGAATTATGTCACTTGATTGATTGACATCAAAAGGGCCTGTGTCAGCTCAAACCCACAATGCAATACTTTGTTTTCAAGAGTGTTGCGCACAAACGTCAGTAGCATTACAAACTTATATACAAATAATATTCTATTTCCCCATTCCAAGTGTTTGTCTTATAATATAATGTAACGCCAGTGCTATTCCAAATCCCCCTCACGTACATTTTCACAACTGTATTTGTAGTTATATTTTGTGGTGCAAAATGTACTAAATTAGACAGCATTTCATTTGAGCAGATAATGACAATCATTTGGAGAATCTAATAATATTTTAATAACAGAAAGACATTTGATAAGGAATACTCTTTTATTTCAGTCAACATTTTTAAATAGCAGTAATAAATTACATTATTGGTTGACTTTTATTTGGTATTATAGGCTTTAGCCATACAGACTCTTCAAGTGAGTGCCACAACACAGTCCACAACAATAACTTTCCAGTTTCCAGGAATCCATTCCTGAAACATGTTTATTCCTGCTCCATGGTGTTTAGGCCTAAAAAGTGAGGTACACAGCACCTGGAAAGAATTAACAGAAGCAAAGGAATCACTGCAGAGAAATAGGTTTATACATATTTTACATGGCATTTTATTTAATGGGGGGGAGAAAGAAAGAAAGAAAGAAAGAAAGAAAGAAAGAAAGAGAAAGAGAAAGAGAAAGAGAAAGAGAAAGAGAAAGAGAAAGAGAAAGAGAAAGAGAAAGAGAAAGAGAAAGAAAGAAAGACAATGTGAAACCATTGCATAACAGATTGATTGATTGAAGTATTTATTAACAGAATTACAGTACATTTCAAGCACAACTCAATACAAAAACTGTTAACTGTGAGTGGACAGAACTTACAAGAATCCCTTTCCACAGCCCAGAGGTCCAAAGAACATTTCTGATGGCAGGCAGACCTTTCTACACACGCCACTCAGGGTGGGGCAAGTCCAAGGAAAGGATGCAGCCTCATTTTCAACAACTAGAATGAAAAAATAAAATATGTGTGACATTCATTGTTTTTCTCCCCCATTGCTATATATACAACATATAAAAGGTTAATTTACCATCCACAAAAGCATAGAAATTGATCCGCAGAAGAACATGCAGAGAAAATAAACCAACACTTACTATGAAGTGATAAGACAACCAAGATCACCATCACCAACAAACGTTGACGAGACATTTTTTCAGGTGTTCTTACTCCAGTGTTGCTATTACCCAAAATGAGGCCTGGTTCTGTTTTTATTTGGGTCTCATGGGAGGAGCAGAACTAATGTGGAACAACATAGCGGTCACTATGTTATTCATTATGGACATGCTGTTCTTAATCCCATTTAGGAAAATTGCATCCCAGTGCATGTGCAGAACTCGTGATCAATTATCGTCATCATCATGAGACAGGAGGAATCTACGACCAAGAAACTGGAGAAACCTGTTCTCAGCTGATTTAAACCTCATGCTTATCCTTAAAGATAAAACCTTTTTTGGCTAAGAGTGTTTTATCTATAAGCAAAGTTGTAAAAGTAACCAAACACCCAGCAGGTTATATGTTCAAAGTGAGCATTTGCCTATAATGATCTTTCACCCAATTCTTTTTCATGGCAGTTAAAAAATCAACAGTATATAGAATATAAAGAAAAAAATAAACGATCCGGGCACTCAAGGTTAAAATGAGGAAAAGGCAACTGCCAACATGTTTCGACCTAACCGCTCTTCATCAGGGCAAGAATGAAACACATCGCCAAGCACACTCATTTATATAGCAGCAAGAAAACAGCTTTGCAAATTAGATAATTGCCAAGTGTCAGAGGCACATGAGTAGCAATCAGTTTATACCTCAGTAATTACATAGACATTAAGCATTCGACCAGCTGCTGACATCACATGTGTGTATGACAGCCAGAGGACTACAATAGCAAAAGCTAAGCATCGACTATTCAACAAAAGAAAAAGGACACTTTTATTACAAATAATGAAAGATAATGAAAAAAAAACCCATAATAATCTTCATTGAGCCCAGGAGGGGTCAGGGCATCCAGGGAATGAATCCAAAAAGTTTCCCTTTGGTTCAACTTCCTAAGGCGATCCCCACCCCTTGGGAAAGGTTTAACGTGTTCAATATATATTATGTTGAACAACATGACACTTTCATGTCATTTAATGTATCCAAGCTGAACATGATTCAATGTTACCAAGCTCTTATTTATGGTGACCTGTGGTTTGTTCATTCATTCATTCATTCATTCATTCATTGTTTCTAGTTGGTTGGAACAACAATGCCCAAATTAAATATTTGTAAAATGAGACACACAGTTAATATTAATAAAGATTATATTGCTGTATATTTTTTTTTGCTGGATACAGAAATTTGAATTCTGTATTGAGAAGGCAAACTTACATGGGTTAGGTTGGAACACCACAAGTTCCACACTTGTGGTGAAACAGTATCAATGTTTTTGAAATAACAATAGTAATAGCACAGACTGGATACTTGTGACTCTCACAACGCTTCGCGGTGCAGCGTATTGTGAGCTTGTATATTGCTTATTTTCACCTTTATTAATATTTTTTGGAACATTTCTTTAAATGTTTGATTACCTTTATGCAAACTGCCAAAAACAGAACATTTGTACCAGAACATTTTCACCAGCTGGGGGCCCCCACAGGGTGCGGTGCATGGCTCATGATGGCTGGATGCAGGCTGGGCCAGTGGACATGTCTGCTGTATGGTGTGAGAACCTTACATCCTTCCTGCCATGTCTTGTCCTGCCCTTTGCTGTAATAAGCTGTATACATTGAAACTTTTAATAAAGATAAAGTTAAATGTATAATAATAATAAGAGTGGGCATTCATTACATTCAAAAGTCCAACAAACTAAAGCTGTCTTTAGGGCATGACTCCTTGGACACCGTTAAGGGTCCAGTGGGAAGTCATTACTGTTCTCTTTTCTCATCCACTCGTTTTATTCTCAAGGTATTGTCCAAAGAGGTCTCGCTTACGTGCCTAACTGTGGTGTTTAATTGCTGTCCAGAGAGATGGAAATTCAAGGTGGACCAATGACCTCTAATCATTGTGGAAAACATGTGTTGCATCAGCATATTTTTCAGCAGGCAGAGTTGCATAATGGTTTAATGAAAGTGCATTTTCTTGATTTTGTTTTTTAATGTATCAATGAATTGACTATATTATTAGTCTGAACATTAAGAATTCTAGTTTGATTTTGCAGTTCGTCATTCAACGTTGAATCTATAAGCTCACAATGCATTGCAGCTCAACCCATTGTGAGCTTGTAGATCTGCTATTTTCTTTATTTTTTGAATATTGTTGAAAGTTTTTGCCAGTAATGACAGGCCCAAAATAGACATTTCATTCTCCCCTTCCAAAATCGATAATTTGTATTAATATCCATTATTTAAACAATTTTAAACAATGAAACGGTACAAATAAAATATACATGCAGTAGCAGATACGTAAGTACAAAAGTTCACATTAACCATTAAAGTGCAGGCGTTAATTTGCTATGCAATAAAGGCACGTTGGCCATAGAAAGTGCGTGTGCATATAGGCACGAGACCAATAGTGCTCATCATAAGGTTATCTCCTTAACCTACCCACAGCAGCATTCAGTGTGCAAATAGAGACGGGGACAAAGGGATATTTGTGCCTGTTTTTTGTGCTGGAACCCTGAAACCAACCCTGCAAAAGTCTCTAGATGGGTGCTGTACCAGCATGTTGCATGCAGTAGGCCTACTTAACAACTTAGCAAGAGTACACAAAAACCATTCATGTTACCAACAATAGTCTATAGCAACAGTTAAGAAAGCTATAGGAGAACGCATGAGACTATAGCAGCCAGCAGGACACTGCCAAAGACACCAAGAGCTGCCAGCCAGCAAAGTATTGCTGTGGGAACCATCACACTGGCACCGGTCACGAGGATGTCCCACATTATTAACATAGCCTATGTGGATGTACTCAAGAAATACGCTGAGCGCAAAGCACCAACGAGCTGGCCAGATACATGGAGGAACCGGGATGACGGGAAGCGACGATGGGGACGAACTAACCACTCTTCAAATAGATCTCCCCTATACCTGCCTATAACCTACCTACCTACACACACACACACACACACACACACACACACACACACACACACACACACACACACACACACACGGCCAGTCATTGCATTACTTCTACACACATCTTACAAACAGTGAGTAACCTTACCTGCCCACATGTGGCTATTCTGGGGTCTTCAAATGATGCTCCTTGGCAGTGCAAACTGCAGGCTGAGGCTGGTATATCTGGGTGCTGTATTGGCAAGAAAAAGAAAAGAAAGTCTGGTGCAGTGCCATCATTTGAAATGTGCCTGAGAAAACTGGGTGAAACCCTGAGAGCCTTAGATTAAAAAAGGCAGGAAGGATTGAAAAGGAATACCGGCATGGGATCTGGTGCTGAGATATTTAGACTATAGGGCCTGAGGGTGGTTGGAGATTGTATATGACTGACTGTACAGTATGTCAACCCGGTAACAGTAGGCCTACTGGCAATATATTTGTTTATTTTGCTCTTGCTTTGGTATATATCTTCAGACTTCATGTCTTCCTTATAGGGTAGGGGTAGGCTATATGGTTATGGTTAACTTCAAATTTAATTTCTAACAGTGACGACGCTTCAATTCAAAGAAGTGGAGTTTATTCAAACACTAAATAAATGTTACTGTATTTACGCTTTCGTATCGCTGTATTCCTCTATTATGCGCATTAACAAAGTGTGGGCGTCGTCACATTGTGTCTTGTCCTGCCCTTTGCTGTAATAAGCTGTATTGTATATGTACATGTCATTTAATTTTATTTCTTTAATGCAGTCCATGTCAAGGTTGAATAAAGATAGTTACAAAACTTTAAAGTGTGGCCATTATAAGTCCAACAAACAAAATCTTTGGAGACGCTGTCTTTAGCGCATGACTCTTTGGACGCTATATCAACTCAGTCCAGTGGGAAGTCATTACTGTTCTCTTTTCTCATCCACTCGTTTTATTCTCAAGGTATTGTCCAAAGAGGTCTCGCTACGTGCCTAACGTTGGTGTTTAATTGCTGTCTAGAGAGATGGAAATTCAAGGTGGACCAATGACCTCTAATCAATGTGGAAAACATGTGTTGCATCAGCATTATGTTCCAGCAGGCAGAGATATTTGCATAATCCACCAAAAAGTGGAAAGTTGGAAATTTGCTAAATGGTATAATGAAAGTGCATTTTCTTGATTTTGTTCATGTATGAATTGACTATATGTTACTATAGTCTTAGATTATTAGACTATTAATAGATTAGTCTGATTGTGCAGTTCGTCATTCAACGTCTTCAAATCTACAAGCGTGCAATGCATTGCAACTCAAGCCATTGTGAGCTTGTAGATCTGCTATTGACCGAAATATTTTACTTTTCTGAATACCCGGAGACCCGGGTATACGATTCCCAGGTGCTACACTTGCATGATGGGCCCGACATACCAACAGTCCTACAGTCATTAGTCAGACATGCGTGGTGGGTTAAAACTAATCTGTGTCACGGGTTAAAAATCACCCGTGGTTTCCAATGAGTTATGGTTCTAATAATAACAATGAGCTCATGGTGTGTCTGACTTGACTGTTGGTATATAGATCAGGGGCTCTCAAAGTTTTTGGCCGGGGACCCCCGGAAATGCTTTGGCAATGTCTCGGGACCCCCGCCCCGCCCCCTAATATAAATTGACTGCTACAATAACCTTAATATATATAGAGACAATACACCATGAATATATACCGAAAACCAGATATAATCATTAGGGAAGGTGTATGCATGTACTATGTGTACTATATGTAAACTCTTCATTTCCATTTTCTATAGCCATTCATTTTATTTAATTTTATTTGGGGACCCCCCCAAAAATAATTTGGCGACCCCCGAGGGGTCGCGACCCACAGGTTGAGAACCCCTGGTATAGATTACCAGTTTACCTGTAGGCTGGTCAAGAACTGCTACTGAAAGTGCCGTCAAAAAACACTTTGTGTTTGAAATAGACACTCGTGTGATTAGGGGCCCTAAAGATGAATACAATATTAATATACCGGTATCAACATCTTAATACTGTCCAATACTTAGATACGGAGGGGGGTGAAATTATGACAGGCAGTCCCTGCCGTAAAAACATGCCCCCCCCCCCCCCCCCCCCCCAGTCAAAAAACACTTTGTGTTTGAAATAGACACTCGTGTCGTGTGATTAGGGGCCCTATAAAGATCAATACAAAATGCATATCAACATCTTAATACTGTCCAATACTTAGATAGGGAGGGGGGGTGAAATTATGACAGGCAGTTGCCCCATGTCTTTCTATGCCGTGGCCGTTTATGCCGCACGTCCCATATGCTTCGCATGCGACGAGCCTTCTCCATATGCAGACATCTTACCATAAGGTAATGGCAAGGTGCTACCTAGGTGCAACTTGGCAGCCCATTCATCCAAACAGAAAAGTCCTATCTGATTGTATTAAACAACGTCAAACTGACTCAAACTCACCAACATTGCAGCTGTATACGGAAAGCTTGAATTATTCTCTTTCTATCCTCAAAAATGTTTGTTTCATAAAAGTCCACTGTATACATGTTATGAGCTACTTTGTGTCCTTGCTGGAGTTGCTCGTTAGATATCACTCAACGGCCCTGTGTACCACCTGTTTTGAATTAGCACATAACGCAGGAGGCAGCAGGACGTTGCTTTACTGAAAACGAGTGCTTCCAAACTCTGATGGCAAGATGGCCGCGGTCTGCAAAATAAACAACCATACTCCGTGCACGTCTATCCAATAAACCATCTTAAATGTTCTTATGTCTGTCTGATGCTTGATCTTTCCTATAGTGAACTGGCCATATAAGGAGCATGTCTTGAGTGTACAGGGTTTGATGAGGTCAGATCAACATACAGTATATATGGAGATCTAAGGGTGGTAGCGGGGACATTCTCTTGTGTACAGGGTTTGATGAGGGCCCAGGTAGGGCCGGGCCTTAATTTTCGGGCCTGTTGAGAACATCATGTGATGTCCATATATGGATATACGGTATGTCAGAAACCGCCATCAGGGATCTCCATATATGGACTGCGACAGCAGGTCACATTTACTATGACATCTGGGTCTCCACATCTCCATCCCCGATGATGTCACCTGAACTGCAGGTTCGAGTAGGCCGGCGCTATAGTAGCAATATTTCATGCAATAAGACTCCCTCTTGTGCATTATTGGTTAAGTATCACACTTGGGTATTAATGTCTAACCGTAACTACAACAAAACAAACATTCTGTAATGATGAAATACTCACTTGGGCCATTGACGTCAACCTTCCACTCCTCAGCCATAGGAAGTATTAAAAAGGTCAACTCTGGCCGAGATGACCACATGGAGAGGAGGGTTGACCATCAGTGAGATATACTATAAACTCCATTATGGTTAGGTTTTGAAATAGTTAATGTGAATGTTTGTCATTTTGGTAGTTCTATAGTTTACTAAAATATAGCCTTGACTGAAATACACAATAATTGATTGATTGAAATATTTATTATAAGTTTGCAGAATTACAGTACATTTCAAGCACAACTCAATACGAAGACTGTTAAATGTTCTATTGCTTATTGATTAATTCATCTTTATTTTGTCCTAATGTAACACTCAAAGGCTATTGATTTATTGATTGAAATTTGTATTCACAGTTTGTAGTATAGTTCAAACGATGTGCAGGTCAATACAAAATCTGGATAAACCACTTCTTGTTTACATCAGGCTATGCAATTATTGAGTCCTTCCTGATATTGTAGCCTTAGCTATCTCACTGTCAAAATGTACGTATTTCATGTAATAACTTGTATTTAATTCATTTTCAGAATTGAACCCATGCAGGCATGGAAAATAACACGGTAACGTCATTCACGATGACTGCTTATGCTGTCATGGAAAACTACAAACATGTACAGTTCACCATATTTCTCCTGCTGTACATCATGATTATCATTCTGAACGTGCTCCTGATTTATGTGATATACAAACATGAAGAACTGCGTCAACCCATGAATCTGTTCATATGTAATTTAGCTATTAATGAAATATATGGTGGTACTGCATTGTTGCCCACAACTATGAGTCTGCTCACATCCGAGACTCACGAAATTTCTCTGAAAGGCTGTCTGACTCAGATTTATTCTTTACACACATATGCATGTATTGAATTTTGTATTTTAGCAGTTATGGGTTATGACAGATACGTTGCCATATGTAACCCACTACATTATCACACCATCATGTCTGTGTCAAGGGTATGCAAACTTGTAGCATTGGCATGGCTATACCCATGTCTCATTTTCCTTTTCTATTTCACCTTAACTTTAAAGCTGAAATTCTGCGGCAGGTTCATACATAAATTACACTGTGTGAACTTTGAACTGGTCAAAAACGCATGTTCCAATACTTCTCACATTAGTATCCTAGGCCTCGTCACCCTTTTGTTCCTCATGGCTCCTCAGGTGGTAATGGTTCTTTTTTCCTACGTACGTATTCTCAGAGTGTGCGTGAACTTATCGAAAGACTCTCAAGTGAAGGCTCTTAAAACCTGCGTACCACATTTAGTGTCTATCGCAAATTATACCGTCGGCACGTTGTGCGAGGTTTTACAGAGTCGATTTGAGATGAGGCACACACCTGCAGAAGTGATGATAATGCTCTCTATATATTTCATCATAATACCGGCAGTTACCAATCCGCTGCTCTATGGAATCGGCACTAAAACCATACGAGTTGCGATTTTTAATCTGTTCTTTAGGAAAACGAGGAGGGTACCGAGATAAGAAGAGAAAGGAAACTGACTGCTGTTCTGTATAGGCTATATGCATCAGCATTATTTAATTGCATTTTATTATCATCGTTTCATTGTCTTTGCATTGTTTAAATTAAGCTGTTCTTTTTGTATAATTGCTACTACCATCATGTTATTTTGTAATACTAAATATGTATTGTGCATATTATAAATACTATAGGCCTACTAGAAACTCAATTGACAATTTAACATGTTAATATGCATTTGATACCATCCAAGGTGAAAGTAAATCAGATTTATGCCAGTATATCAGCACTCGAATGTAAAAGTCATTATCTCGTCATATCCCAACATCCACACACATTCTAGTCCTTCTACATGCAGGCATCTGACAAACAGTGGATGTACATATACTGCCCTCATGAGGCCATTCTCTGGTCTTAAAATGATGCTCCTTTGTATTCTGGGCAGTGTAAATAACTCTGGGGTATATTTGGGTGCTGTATTGCAATCATTGTCTCCACCAGGCCGAAGGCAAGGGGAGAGAGTATGTTTTGCACTCCTGTGTCTGTGTGTGTGCGCGTGTGTCCGTCCGCTGGCCTTTTTTTATATTACTCCTCCATATTTTGTGCAAAAATCCCGCATATCATTACACAGTATCTCTATAGTCATGTGATCAAGACAGATCTGTCCGATATTGCATATTGCAATGCATATTGCAATGCCCAACAGTGGCTTTCAAAATGTGCAGGATCGGCCCGATTTGAACAAAAAGCCTCAAATCATGAACGCAGCGTGCAATTTACGTGAAATCTTTCACAGACGTCCCACCATTTTCACATTTGCCTGTTAACAGGTGGATCTTTTGAACTCTTTTGAAACAAAATGCCTCAAATCATCCAATTGCCATCCAAGGCGTGAGGAGAAATGGCGCCCCTTTTCACATTGGCCTATTATAGCGCCACCAGGAGGCCACAACCTGACCTGCCCTGATGGAGACCCGTGCCCCGAGGGGCACTTTTTTGTGAAAGCTGGGTGAAACCCTGAGAGGCAAGGCAGGAAGGAGAAGGGTGTTGGTGCTGAGAGTACTGACTATATATATATATATATATATATATATATATATATATTATTTTTTTTAATTTTGCTCTTGCTTTGGTTTCTTCATGTCTTCCTTTTTCCAAAAAGAATGTATTATGTTTGTTGTTAAACTATACGTATTTATATAAATTATAAATAAATCTGCCACATTATAATGATAGCAGGGTTGTTTTCGTTTTTTTATGCCACAATAAAATGTCACGTACTGCACTGAAAAAATTGCTTGTGTGTGTTTCAAGTTGATTGTAATGACGTTAATTTGCATGCAGCAGTTTTGCCTTTCCTAAATATATCTCTGCTGTCGGGCAGAAACCACAAAATGCTTTATTTTTCAGGGGGAAAGAAAAATGCTGGCACCCCAAATGATGATCTTTGGGGTGCCGCATACTCGAGGCTTGTCACGCTTGTGTGCAGTAATGACCTTAGATGACCACACTGGCACCCCAAACGTCATTTTGTGCCATGGCCATCTATGCCGCACACTCCACACTTCAACGCTTGCATGTAGTGATGACCTTAGATGACCATGCCAGCACCCCATGTTGTTTGTGGCCTTGGCCCTCTAAGCCACACACTCCACGATTGCGTGTAGTGATGACCTTAGATGACCATTTCGCCCTCTTCATCTTTGGCCGGTTATGCCCTACATGCTATGCATGTGAAGGACATGCCCATGAACGACAATACAAACCAAACCAAGGAAGCTTACGGAAGGAAGAGATACCTCTATAAAATTACAGTGTACACATCGAAAAACAACACAGCAGACACTAATGTGTTACTGCGTTATATATGTCTTCTGTTATTTTCTAGAAGCGATTACTTTAAAAAAGTCTCAGTCATTCTGAATTGACCAGAAATGGAGTTGGAACAACTGAGGTTTGACCAAGCAGAAGACAACCAATCACCACTCACCAACCACTGTCAACTCCACCCTGTGCCACCCACTCACCCACCTCCAACCAGGCCGACCACACCTACCTCACCTATCACTGGGGCCGCACACACACACACACACACACACACACACACACACACACACACACACAATATGAATGTACATCTGATGCACAAGCTTGCATATCGGATGCCATCAGATGCCAAGAATATGACGCATGACCTCTTCCCCCAATATTAACCTTCATCATTCAACCTCTGTTATTTATTTGTCCAAAGTCTGACATAAAATAGTTAACATATACTAGTCGCATGCTTTATCCTCAGGATGGCACGCCATACAGCGATCCACGTACTGTGACATGAACTTGAAGTAACTGGGAGGTGTTCACTGCTTACAATTAATCTAAAATGTACCTTTGCATACTTCATATTCATATTCTATAGAAACAATGTAGTTAGATAGATTATATTCCTATAGTATTACTTCAACAGTGAACAGTTAATTATTCCATTGCAATATTTTGGCTATGAAGAGAAAACACTTTTTATCTCCTCAAGTGGTCCCTGGACCACTGGTTGAAAACCACTGCTCTAGTGAGAACATAGAAATAGAATATGTTTGCAGCTGATGGACATGGACATGAAACATGACCCCAAGTATAGGCTACATCAACTAAAAACAACACAATCCCCATTCCCCATACCTTCTCTTTAAATAGAACATTGTTGCCACGTAGTCTTAGATGCATACACTGCATTATTAGCCTATACATGCATATTACATGTATCACTCCCAAGCAGAGTTGGACATACTTTCTTTTTTAGTTTAGGCCTACTAAAGAGCTGGAGAATACTCATTCCTTTGTCAATGTGAACTTCAAACACTATGTAGGGTCTGTGAATCATGCCTGGTATGATCTGTCGTTCTTGGATCTGGAAACCTCCTTTACAACTTGAGCAATTAATTCTCCAGTGAACCTTTTTTTAACCACCATAACTAGACGAGCAAATCGGCTAACCAAGCACATATTCAGTTCAATGAAAGGATAAATTAGGTCGTGTGTGCCTCAAATATGACAAATGTGTGGCAACAAAAATTAAATGCCATTGCCAATGAAGGGAAAATTTACATCATATGTAGACTAGCAAATCAGCTAACCAATCACATAAATTCAGTTGTTCATGAGCTGATGTATAATGATAAGAGCGCCCATCACTTCACACGGGTGTGATTTATTTTAAATGATTTCGTTTAGGTACCCAATGAATAGACCCTTATGTGTCTGGTGCCTCAGTGTACAGTGTGTACACACTCTTGAAGAAATTGACAGAGGATTTCCCATTAACCCATTTTGGACGGGAACCCCTTTTGGTGTTTTAAGCATTAGGTTATACTTTAGCTATTGAAAAAATAGCAGATCTGCCGCAATATGAGCTTGTAGATCTGCCATTTTTGAAAAATCGTGAAAATGTGGCACAAATCTTTGACTATATGTGCTTTCAGAGCAAACGTTTTTAATTCAAACCTTTGCTTCTGGGGGTGTCCCTGGAACTACATAATTTCCAGATGGGGGTCAGCGGCCAAATACAGATAATTCTGGAGGTCCTCAACATGAGATAGTTTGAGAACCACTGACATGGGTTTTTCAGAAAACTGTCAGGATTTAGAAGGCATTTGTAGAATCATCCTCAGGTCTAAATATAGCTTTTAAGTCAAGCCATTAAGCTATAACGAGACTAAGTTTGAGGTGGTGACCTGAGATCAGATTCTAAAAATGTCTTCTACATCCTGACAGCTTTCTGATAAAGCTATGTTTCTATGTCAGTCGTTCTTCGATTTAAAAAGAATAGCAGACCTACAAGCTCGTAGCACTCGGTGGCGCGCTATGAGCTTGTAGATCTGCTATTTTTCAACGGCTAAAGCATAACATAATGCCAACACCAAATGGGGTTCCCACCCAAAATGGGTTCAAATACAATCAAATTCTATCATAGAAGTTCAAGTGCTTAAACTTTACACAAACTGTAATCCTCTCATGAAAGTACTAATAAAAGCATTCTGTATTATTCTATATGTGTAAGGTATGAAATAAAAATGTCTGTCCTGATTCCACACTGGATCATGGCATCCTCGTCCCCAGCGATGGTCATGTTGTCATGGACGTCTCCAAACACGGTGGGCTGGATGGCCACGCCTCCTCCACACATCAGCTTGGCTCCCTCCTTCCCACTGCGGCTGTTGTAGTGAACTGCTCCTCATCCACCTGCACAGATGTTGTGGTTCAATATACTGGCTCAATACATTTCATCAGTGTCATGCCTCAAGTCAAATCATTCAGTGCATAGTCAATACTAGTAGTTCGACCTGACATTTAATTTAGAACAGCGATTCTCAACCTTTTAAATTTCCAGTTTGATGAGCATTCAGCCACGGACCCCCATTTTATACAACTTTTATTGATCAGTTACCAAACCATCTCGACATTTTTACTAATTTAGTGTGACCGTCTTCTCATTAACCCAATAGCAACCGATTCTACAAATCTCTTCTAAATCAGTAGTTTCTCAAATTGATATGCATTTGGCCGCAGACGACAAATCTTCAAGATTTGTCAAAAATGTTCACAAATGGCAGATATGAGCTTTTACATCTGCCCATATCCAATGCAATAATCTAAAATGACACTTTTAACCCATTCTGGGCAGGAACCCCTTTTGGTGTTAGTATTATGTTATGATTTAGCTATTGAAAAATAGCAGACTTACAAGCTCGTAGCACGCCACCGAGTGTCGCGCTACGAGCTTGTAGGTCTGCTATTTTTTTAAACTGTCAGGACTTAAGACATTTTTAGAATCTGATCTCAGGTCAAAATGCGTTAAAGAACCACCATTCTTCTGTGCGTTAGAATCTGATCTCAGGTCAGAATGGGTTAACAGTGCCCAGTTGTGATTTACCTGGGGTCCCTGCTCAGTGTGTTGTAGAGATCTCCCACCGCCACCACACCTCCTAGCATGCTCCACAGTGGCGTCTCGGATACCCTTGTGATGATTTCTGTAACACAGGTTTGTTCTATCTAGGGATTGTCCTTAGTTGATCTCTTACCGTTTGAGCTGTCCGGCATGTAACTGCCATGACCTGCTCTCTGGGTAAGAAATACATAAGCTCCTCCGCCACGTCAAGGCGACAATCCATGGAAGGAGAACCCAATTTAGTCATCGCCAATTCCCAATTGCCCCAAGTGTCCTTGAGTCACTGTTGCTGGCACCACCACCCCCACAGCTGGGGAGGTATAAACTACTGTGTGCATCCTCCCATACACACTTGCAAGTAGCTTCTGCAGTGCAGCAAAAGAGACGGTCACTTGATCCATCGCCAGATTAAGTTCCCACCCGTAAACACGGCCAATTGTGTTTGATGGAGCGCCAGGCCAAGTTGGAGGCACCGCAGTTAATGCTGCAGTGGTGGGAGAGTACTTTACCTCTTACCACACCCAGACGCCCCATAGACAGACGTTTCTAAACGCTCAGGCGCAAAATGCAACCTAGAGCCTGGCTCCGCAAGACGCCAAAGGCCAGTGACCATCACAGGGACAGGGTTGAAGGGCACCTCAAGCTAGCCCGCCAGACGCGAGGCCAACTGACTGGTGACGACTCCATCAGTAGAAACCTGTGGACAAACTAGACATAGTTAGTGCAGAAAACAGACAGGCAAACATACAGACATTACTTTTTTTGTTGATGCAATACTGCTCCATTCTTCTGCTCTGTGGAGAGAGGGAGTTTTATTTATTAGTTGTCTTTATTTTTTAAGATATTTTTTTGCGGCTTACGCCTTTTATTGTTTTTTTGAAGGGACAGACAGTAGGCTGACAGGAAACGGGAGAGAGATTGGGGGGGAAGACACGCAGTAAAGTAGAGAGACAGTGTCAAGTTTCTCTGTGAGGCCTAGCACGTGGAGGAACATGGAATGCCTCCAAGATCCACTTCCTGCTGAAAAGGCACCAAACCAACCTGTACCAGGTCCTTAAGAGCTGCTTGTCGTCTAGGAAAGGTCACTTACCTGGTCAATCCTCTCATGAAGTACTACTAAAAGCATTCCGTATTAATCCACACAATTCCATGTGTAAGGTATGAAATAAATGTCTGGCCCTCAACTTAGCTGCACGTCCAGAGATAGACGGCTCCTTGATCAACTTGATGCACCCCCGTAGGAAAGGAAAGACCCTGTGCATGCAGCTGCTACAATGACCAGCGCACCCCAGGTCTGTCTGAGTTACAGTCTTAGACCCGTCTTGCTTCGAGGAGGGCCTCTGTCGATGCGACCATCGACATCGGTCTTCCCCTTCAGCCCCCCCTCTTCAGTCACTTCTGCCCCGTCACTAAAGACGATACGCCTCCGTACCGTTTCAGGGAAGCTACAGAACACGGACAGCTGCATCTGTCCGTCTGACCTATAGACAGTCACTCTCCACTGCTTTTGGACTGGCCTTCCGCCCAGCTCCCATGTGGCGGAGACACCAGAGATGACTCTGGCCAGCTGCTGACCGTTCACCTCCACGAGGTCATAACGGCTGCCACAGCGGGCGTTCCAACACCTGAAGGGGGGCGTTAGGGTGTCAGGGTGGGACGGAGTCACCAGGGAACCAGAGAACTCCTGGAAGAGAACGTTGCTCTGGGTAGTCACCACGGCTTTTGGGGGCGTGGGAGGGCGGACTAGCACCCACGTCTTAGTACTGGGGACATAGCGCTTACAGCAACACCGGGCGACTTTACGGATAAAAGCTGGTACCCACTGCTTTCTACAAGGGTCATACCAAGGAAGCACCGGCCTCCACTCCTTAGTACGCTGGTCAAAGTAGCATGCACAGGGTCTCTCCTCAACAACGGGTGTGACATCCTTCGGAAGTCTGAGCAGCTGCTTCTCAACTACTACTAGTGAGGAAACGTCACTTACCTTGTTGAACTGGCGGTACAGTTCAGGGACACACGCTGTGATGGTGGCCAAGTCGTCAGCGGTCAGGGCTCGGTTCACCAGGTTGTCCACGCGGACGTCTACCTCCCTTCTGGAACGAGCCCTGAACTTACCTGCACGTCCAGAGACAGCCGGCTCGTTGATCAACCTGATGCGATACTGCTCCATTCTGTGGAGGGGGGAGAGAGAGAGAGAGAGAGAGAGAGAGAGGTTCTGCTCTGCCTGTGGAGAGAGAGAGGTTCTGCTCTGCCTGTGGAGAGAGAGAGGTTCTGCTCTGCCTGTGGAGAGAGAGAGAGCTGAACAAGGCTGATACACCTGTGAAAGAGAAATGTAAAAAAAAAAACAGATCTAACAATGAGTATTATTTATGCTACAAGTAGTTAGCTTAGGTCTGTGACTGCCGCTATGTTAGTTTGATTCAAAATGTAATGGCCGAGCCACAATTTGAGTTAACTTTTAAATGTAGGCAGCCTAACTAACTTAAGTTTTAAACACAGTACAACGGTAATAATTAAGACGGGAACCTGACGGTGCAAAAAACAATTGCCCTCTGTGATAGTAGTTGTGGCCTAGCTAGGCTACAACGGCTACCGAGAGCCTAAATGCTTTCAAACGTTTATGAAAATCACAATTACAGACGTTATCGAGGCAACGATGATACCAAAACCCAAAAACTTACAATCCAAACGTATTTGAAAAACAAAACTACAGACTTATAGACGCAACACGATACAGCCCAGATGCTTACAAACGTATTTGAAAAACACAACTACAGACGTTGACGATACCGACACGACAATACAGCCCAAATGCTAACAAACGTATTTGAAAAACACAACTACAGACGTTATCGACGCAACGACGATACAGACAGCACAACTTACAAACGTATTTTAAAAAACACAACTACAGACGTTATCAACGGAACGATACCGACAGGCAACGGTAACAGACCGTTCCGCGGCCCTTACCCGTTCCCAAGCCCAACGTACGAGTAATTCGGGGAAAAAAACTCACTGTTGAAGTCAGGAAAATCAATAAACACTGGTTCCTTTCGTGGTTCGATGTATCCTCTATGACATGTAACTGTGTGTAATGGTGGTAGGCAAGTGATGTCTGTGGCTGTTGAGCAGGTGGTGGTAACTGGTAATGATGCTGTTAAAGGGTAAGACCACTTTTTTTGAGGTTTGGGTTGTGTAGTTACTTTGCCATGATGCTACTCCAAATGTGGACAAGAAATAAAAAAATACTGCTCCAGTGATTAGAAATTGACAATTCAAAATATGCTCCTCATTGACTTGCATTGTAGCTCAAACAGCTCTCAAAGGCACTCTTTTAGTACGTATACAAACACAAACAAAGTTGATTCAGACAATATAGAGCATCACCAAAACTCATGCGGTTTTATTTTTTCATAAAAATGTTAGATTCCTGTTGATTTTACTATTTGAAGATCTGGATCCGGATCCACGGATCCAGTCCGGGTTTTCTTCCCAATAAAATGGACAAATCAACAGGAAGATAACATTTTTATGAAAAAATAAAACCGCATGAGTTTTGGTGATGCTCTATATTGTCTGAATCAACTTTGTTTCTGTTTGTTTACGTACTAAAAGAGTGACTTTGAGAGCTGTTTTAGCTACAATGTAAGTCAATGAGGAGCATATTTTGAATTATCAATTTCTAATCACTGGAGCAGTTATTTCTTATTTCTTGTCCACATTTGGAGTTGCATCATGGCAAAGTAACTACACAACCCAAACCTCAAAAAAAGTGGTCTTACCCTTTAAGCAGGTTGGTAGATGCGACTGTCTCTGTTTAGGATTCAATGCATCTGAAAGTTGAGACCGTGCGACTCGGCTTTTTATCTGCAGCGCCGCCCCCTACGCGTGCTCGTCCCCGCGGCGGCGCGGCCCGCCCCTCGTCCGTCATTGATTGGTTGACTGTTGGGCTGTCGGCTGTCGCTGCTCGTTGATTGGTCGGTTTAAATGTCAAACTAACTTTTCAGTTAAAAAAAAAGACTGATTCTGACAGGACATTAGGGCCTACTAGCCAGGATAAAAAAAAATCTTCCGTAATCTGCTCACTGCTAATATCCTACATTTGCCTTGTCCCTATTGATAACATATTATATTTACATATAATTATGTAAATATAATTATATAACATATAATTTTCTAAATTGCATTATGCTTTAAATAGCATGTGACGTGTTAAACTAGGGGGTTTTCATGATTCTGAATCGATTCCAAGCATTAGTTTTGCATTAAAAACTAATGCTTGGCTAGTAGACCTAATGTCCTGTCAGAAAGGTGAAATAAAATACCGTAATAACATTTTGTCCAACCTCTGCCATTTAATTATTGGACTAAATGGCTCTTGTTGTTTCATACAGTTTGTACAGTATTTCACATGATTGAACATTTACGAAGTTAATTAAATGATCACTGGCATTCTAGGTCTACATGGTTCCATCCTTTAATAGTGTCATCCAAACATGAAAATAGCTCAACAGTGAGAAACATTATCTTAAATAATAATTTATTTTATATATAGGCTTACATTTATTTTACAAATGAGGGGCTATTCGCTTTGATTGATTGCAGAATTACAGTACATTTCAAGCACAACTCAATACAAAAACTGTTAACTGTGAGTGGACAACACCATGGCATAAAGCATACTTGTTTTCATGTGTGGATTCACATTGACATCTACTGGCAACACTGGTGTACTGCTGCTGATGCACAAGAAACCCCCTTGTCGATTACTGCAACTGTCATTAATGCAGATAGAATATCCAAGGGGCTGAACAAATTTGTATCTTCATGCAGCTGTACACAAGACATGACAATACATATAAACCTTGAACATCAACAACGTCAAGTTCTTTCCTACGTTCCACTCCAAACTCCAAAGGCAGGGCTGCCAAGTTTCAGAAAATGCCAAGTGAGACCTCAGTGTCTTAACTAAAGAGCTGGAGAATACTCATTCCTTTGTCAATGTGAACTTCAAACACTATGTAGGGTCTGAATCATGCCCGGTATGATCTGTTGTTCTTGGATATGGAAACCTTCTCCTTTACAACTTCAGCAATTCTCCATTGGACCCTCAAAATGTCTGCTAAAGCAACTAACTCCACCACCTCTCCCCCCCCCTCTCATGGAAGTCATTGACAATATATAGTCACACCAACTTTGACTAATAAGCCAGAATCAAATTACACCCTGGCAGGCAATTATATTTTGCCAACGGCTGATTCGGTCTGGCTTATTAGCCAGGCTAAAACATCATGCGGCAGCCGAGTCTATGGACTTAACATTAAAAGGTTTGAGAAACAAGTTAACTACAGTATAGGGTTGAATAGAATTGACAGTGACCGATGTCCCCCTGGCTCTGGTCTATGGGCCCAAGTGTCTGAGCAATTACTGCTCCACCACATTCTGTATCATGAAAGATGACTCCTGCTCCTATAAAGTGGTGGAAAAAGTACTCACATGTTTGACTACCAAGTAAAAGTACCAACCAGATTGTAGAAATACTAAGAGTAAGAGTTCAGTCATCAAAATTTACTTGAGTAAAAGTAATTGCATCAAAATACAAGTAAAAAGTACTCAGAAGGACCCATTTCACATGTATTAAAGTTATTTTTAAATGTCAGAGCTACAAGCTCACTTTGGCAATTTGAAAATAACCGAAGTGAGATTGACTATCTGATCAGAGCTAATAATCAAAATCTACAAAGTAGCTATATCTAAAGTTTTCAAACAATTAAGATCATCATTTGTATCACTCCCTCAGCTCAACTAAAAAAAATGAGTCAGTTGTTCTGCATACTGCTGGATTTATTGAAACCGTTGAACTGGTAACAAACACAAAAGCTTAGACTAACATGGCATAAACATAATACAGCACATCATAAATTAAAGAAAATATAATACAAAACATTTGTCAAGTGACAGGTGTGCACCTATGTCTACCCGACACCAGACGGCCATATAAAGGGTTCGCATTAGCCAAAACAATGGCACTTCCGGCCCAACTTTGACATGCATTGAATAATAAGCATATATGAGCAATAACTGAAATTAAATACCAAACAAATTACAGCAGTTACAATTTGCCTACGAGATGAAGTGGCTGTGGAGTAGAAGTAAAATACTCAGTAAAGTAGAAATAATTTGTGCCCAGTTAGTACAAATTAAATGTGCCTAGTTACATTCCACCACTGGACCCTGAATTAATCGCAATATAATTTAATAACAAAACACTAATAAGTGTAAAACGTTATGAGGTTTCCTCCCGACAGCAACGATATGTAGACGAGCAAATCGGCTAACCAATCACATATTCAGTTCAATGAAAGGAGAAATTAGGTCATCTGTGCCTCAAATATAACATAAACACACAAACATTAAATGCCATTGACAATGAAGGGAAGATTTACGTCATATGTAGACGAGCAAATTGGCTAACCAATCACATAAATTCAGTCGTTCATGAGCTGGTATAATCACTTCATACGGGTGGGATTTCTTTTTAATGATTTAGTTTAGGTACCCAATGAATAGACCCTTATGTGTCTGTGCCTACACACTTGAAGAAATTGACAGGATTTCCCATTAACCCATTTTGGACGGGAACCCCTTTGTGTTTTAAGCATAAAGTTATATTTTAGCTATTGAAAAATAGCAGCTCTGACACAATACGAGCTTGTAGATCTGCCATTTTTGAAAAATCGTGAAAATGTGGCACAAATCTTTGACTACATGTTCTTTCAGAGCAAACGTTTTTAATTCAAACCTTTGCTTCCGGGGTGTCCCTCCCTGGAACTACATAATTTTCAGATGGGGTCGGTGGCCAAATACAGACAATTCTGGAGGTCCTCGACATGAAGTTTGAGAACCACCGACATAGAAACGTGGGTTTTTCAGGATTTAGAAGGCATTTGTAGAATCATCCTCTAAATATGGCTTTTAAGTCAAGCCATTTAGACCCGATTTAAAAACAGTCACTTTGAAAGAATATACATTCAAAGATTTGCGACAAATTTTACGATTAAAAAAAAATAGCAGACCTACAAGCTCGTAGACTAAGTTACGTAACTATAACGAGACTAAGTTTGAACTTAGCTTGAGGTGGTGCAACTGGCTAAGTGGCAAGTGCCTAACCTTAAAATACAATCGAATTCTCTCATAGAAGTTCAAGTGCTTAAACTTTACACAAACTGTAATAAAAGCATTCTGTATTAATCCACACAATTCTATATGTGTAAGGTATGAAATAAAAATGTCTGTCCTGATTCCACATCGGATTGTGGAATCCTCGTCCCCAGCGATGGTCATGTTGTCAGGGACATCTCCAAACACGGTGGGCTGGATGGCCACGCCTCCTCCACACATCAGCTTGGCTCCCTCCTTCTTCCCACTGCTGATGTAGTGAACTGCTCCTCATCCACCTGCACAGAACAGGTTGTGTTCATATACTGGCTCAATACATTTCACCATTGTCATGCCTCAAATAATTCAGTGCATAATCAATACTAGGTCTGCTATTTTTGAAAAACTAACCACTGACATAGACGCATAGCTTTTTCAGAAAACTGTCAGGATGACAGGAAGACATTTTTAGAATCTGATCTCAGGTCAAAATGAGTTAATGGGTTAACAGTGCAGCAGTTGTGATTTACCTGGGGTCCCTGCTCAGTGTGTTGTAGAGATCTCCCAACACCTCCTAGCATGCTCCACGGTGGTGTCTCGGATACCCTTGTGGCGATTTCTGTAACACAGGTTTGTTCTATCTAGGGATTGTCCTTAGTTGATCCCTTACCGTTTGAGCTGTCCGGCATGTAACTGCCATGACCTGCTCTCTGGGTAAGAAATACATAAGCTCCTCCGCCACGTCAAGGCGACAATCCATGGAAGGAGTCCCAATTTAGTCATCGCCAATTCCCAATTGCCCCAAGTGTCCTCGAGTCCCTGTTGCTGGCACCACCACCACAGCTGGGGAGGTATAAACTACTGTGTGCATCCTCCCATACACACTTGCAAGTAGCTTCTGCAGTGCAGCAAAAGGGACGGTCACTTGATCCATCGCCAGATTAAGTTCCCACCCGTAAACACGGCCAATTGTGTTTGATGGAGCGCCAGGCCAAGTTGGAGGCACCGCAGTTAATGCTGCAGTGGTGGGAGAGTACTTTACCTCTTACCACACCCAGACGCCCCATAGACAGACGTTGCAAGACGCAACCTAGAGTCTGGCCCCGCAAGACACCAAGGCCAGTGACCATCACAGGGTTGAAGGGCTAGCCCGCCAGACACGAGGCCAACTGACTGGTGGCGATCAGCACGCAAGACTCCGTCAGTAGAAACCTGTGGACAAACTAGACATAGTTAGTGCAGAAAACAGACAGGCACGACATTACTTTTTTTTGTTGATGCAATACTGGTCAGAATACTGCTCCATTCTGCTGCTCTGTGGAGAGAGAGGGGGGGTTTTATTTATTTGTTTTCTTTGCGACTATTACTCGTCGTTAAAAGTTAAACCCTATAGAGTAGAGAGACAGTGTCAAGTTTCTCTGTGAGGCCTAGCACATGTGGAGGAACAAGATCTATGCCTCCAAGATCCACTTCCTGCTGAAAAGGCACCAAACCAACCTGTACCAGAGGTCCTTAAGAGCTGCTTGTCGTCTAGGAAAGGTCACTTACCTGGTCGCTCCTCTCATGAAGTACTACTAAAAGCATTCCGTTATTAATCCACACAATTCTATAAGTGTAAGGTATGAAATAAAAATGTCTGGCCCTCAACTTAGCTGCATGTCCAGAGATAGACGGCTCCTTGATCAACTTGATGCACCCCCGTAGGAAAGGAAAGACCCTGTGCATGCAGCTGCTACAATGACCAGCGCACCCCAGGTCTGTCTGAGTTACAGTCTTAGACCCGTCTTGCTTCGAGGAGGGCCTCCGTCGATGCGACCAATACCATCGACATCGGTCTTCCTCTCCAGCCCCCCCTCTTCAGTCACTTCTGCCCCGTGACTAAAGACGATACACCTCCGTACCGTTTCAGGGAAGCTACAGAACACGGACAGCTGCATCTGTCCGTCTGACCTATAGACAGTCACTCTCCACTGCCTTTGTACTGGCCTTCCACCGAGCTCCCATGTGGCGGAGACACCAGAGATGACTCTGGCCAGCTGCTGACCGTTCACCTCCACGAGGTCATAACGGTTGCCACAGCGGGCGTTCCAACACCTGAAGGGGGGCGTTAGGGTGTCAGGGTGGGACGGAGTCACCAGGGAACCAGAGAACTCCTGGAAGAGAACGTTGCTCTGGGTAGTCACCACGGCTTTTGGGGGCGTGGGAGGGCGGACTAGCACCCACGTCTTAGTACTGGGGACATAGCGCTTACAGCAACACCGGGCGACTTTACGGATAAAAGCTGGTACCCACTGCTTTCTACAAGGGTCATACCAAGGAAGCACCGGCCTCCACTCCTTAGTACGCTGGTCAAAGTAGCATGCACAGGGTCTCTCCTCAACAACGGGTGTGACATCCTTCGGAAGTCTGAGCAGCTGCTTCTCAACTACTACTAGTGAGGAAACGTCACTTACCTTGTTGAACTGGCGGTACAGTTCAGGGACACACGCTGTGATGGTGGCCAAGTCGTCAGCGGTCAGGGCTCGGTTCACCAGGTTGTCCACGCGGACGTCTACCTCCCTTCTGGAACGAGCCCTGAACTTACCTGCACGTCCAGAGACAGCCGGCTCGTTGATCAACCTGATGCGATACTGCTCCATTCTGTGGAGGGGGGAGAGAGAGAGAGAGAGAGAGAGGTTCTGCTCTGCCTGTGGAGAGAGAGAGAGAGAGAGGTTCTGCTCTGCCTGTGGAGAGAGAGAGAGAGCGCTGAACAAGGCTGATACACCTGTGAAAGAGAAATGTAAAAAAAAAAACAGATCTAACAATGAGTATTATTTATGCTACAAGTAGTTAGCTTAGGTCTGTGACTGCCGCTATGTTAGTTTGATTCAAAATGTAATGGCCGAGCCACAATTTGAGTTAACTTTTAAATGTAGGCAGCCTAACTAACTTAAGTTTTAAACACAGTACAATGGTAATAATTAAGACGGGAACCTGACGGTGCAAAAAACAATTGCCCTCTGTGATAGTAGTTGTGGCCTAGCTAGGCTACAACGGCTACCGAGAGCCTAAATGCTTTCAAACGTTTATGAAAATCACAATTACAGACGTTATCGAGGCAACGATGATACCAAAACCCAAAAACTTACAATCCAAACGTATTTGAAAAACAAAACTACGGACTTATAGACGCAACACGATACAGCCCAGATGCTTACAAACGTATTTGAAAAACACAACTACAGTTGACGACACGACAATACAGCCCAAATGCTAACAAACGTATTTGAAAAACACAACTACAGACGTTATCGACGCAACGACGATACAGACAGCACAACTTACAAACGTATTTTAAAAAACACAACTACAGACGTTATCAACGGAACGATACCGACAGGCAACGGTAACAGACTGTTCCGCGGCCCTTAACCGTTCCCAAGCCCAACGTACGAGTAATTCGGGGAAAAAAACTCACTGTTGAAGTCAGGAAAATCAATAAACACTGGTTCCTTTCGTGGTTCGATGTATCCTCTATGTAACTGTGTGTAATGGTGGTAGGCAAGTGATGTCTGTGGCTGTTGAGCAGGTGGTGGTAACTGGTAATGATGCTGTTAAGCAGGTTGGTAGATGCGACTGTCTCTGTTTAGGATTCAATGCATCTGAAGGTTGAGACCGTGCGACTCGGCTTTTTATCTGCAGCGCCGCCCCCTACGCGTGCTCGTCCCCGCGGCGGCGCGGCCCGCCCCTCGTCCGTCATTGATTGGTTGACTGTTGGGCTGTCGGCTGTCGCTGCTCGTTGATTGGTCGGTTTAAATGTCAAACTAACTTTTCAGTTAAAAAAAAAGACTGATTCTGACAGGACATTAGGGCCTACTAGCCAGGATAAAAAAAAAATCTTCCGTAATCTGCTCACTGCTAATATCCTACATTTGCCTTGTCCCTATTGATAACATATTATATTTACATATAATTATGTAAATATAATTATATAACATATAATTTTCTAAATTGCATTATGCTTTAAATAGCATGTGACGTGTTAAACTAGGGGGTTTTCATGATTCTGAATCGATTCCAAGCATTAGTTTTGCATTAAAAACTAATGCTTGGCTAGTAGACCTAATGTCCTGTCAGAAAGGTGAAATAAAATACCGTAATAACATTTTGTCCAACCTCTGCCATTTAATTATTGGACTAAATGGCTCTTGTTGTTTCATACAGTTTGTACAGTATTTCACATGATTGAACATTTACGAAGTTAATTAAATGATCACTGGCATTCTAGGTCTACATGGTTCCATCCTTTAATAGTGTCATCCAAACATGAAAATAGCTCAACAGTGAGAAACATTATCTTAAATAATAATTTATTTTATATATAGGCTTACATTTATTTTACAAATGAGGGGCTATTCGCTTTGATTGATTGCAGAATTACAGTACATTTCAAGCACAACTCAATACAAAAACTGTTAACTGTGAGTGGACAACACCATGGCATAAAGCATACTTGTTTTCATGTGTGGATTCACATTGACATCTACTGGCAACACTGGTGTACTGCTGCTGATGCACAAGAAACCCCCTTGTCGATTACTGCAACTGTCATTAATGCAGATAGAATATCCAAGGGGCTGAACAAATTTGTATCTTCATGCAGCTGTACACAAGACATGACAATACATATAAACCTTGAACATCAACAACGTCAAGTTCTTTCCTACGTTCCACTCCAAACTCCAAAGGCAGGGCTGCCAAGTTTCAGAAAATGCCAAGTGAGACCTCAGTGTCTTAACTAAAGAGCTGGAGAATACTCATTCCTTTGTCAATGTGAACTTCAAACACTATGTAGGGTCTGAATCATGCCCGGTATGATCTGTTGTTCTTGGATATGGAAACCTTCTCCTTTACAACTTCAGCAATTCTCCATTGGACCCTCAAAATGTCTGCTAAAGCAACTAACTCCACCACCTCTCCCCCCCCCTCTCATGGAAGTCATTGACAATATATAGTCACACCAACTTTGACTAATAAGCCAGAATCAAATTACACCCTGGCAGGCAATTATATTTTGCCAACGGCTGATTCGGTCTGGCTTATTAGCCAGGCTAAAACATCATGCGGCAGCCGAGTCTATGGACTTAACATTAAAAGGTTTGAGAAACAAGTTAACTACAGTATAGGGTTGAATAGAATTGACAGTGACCGATGTCCCCCTGGCTCTGGTCTATGGGCCCAAGTGTCTGAGCAATTACTGCTCCACCACATTCTGTATCATGAAAGATGACTCCTGCTCCTATAAAGTGGTGGAAAAAGTACTCACATGTTTGACTACCAAGTAAAAGTACCAACCAGATTGTAGAAATACTAAGAGTAAGAGTTCAGTCATCAAAATTTACTTGAGTAAAAGTAATTGCATCAAAATACAAGTAAAAAGTACTCAGAAGGACCCATTTCACATGTATTAAAGTTATTTTTAAATGTCAGAGCTACAAGCTCACTTTGGCAATTTGAAAATAACCGAAGTGAGATTGACTATCTGATCAGAGCTAATAATCAAAATCTACAAAGTAGCTATATCTAAAGTTTTCAAACAATTAAGATCATCATTTGTATCACTCCCTCAGCTCAACTAAAAAAATGAGTCAGTTGTTCTGCATACTGCTGGATTTATTGAAACCGTTGAACTGGTAACAAACACAAAAGCTTAGACTAACATGGCATAAACATAATACAGCACATCATAAATTAAAGAAAATATAATACAAAACATTTGTCAAGTGACAGGTGTGCACCTATGTCTACCCGACACCAGACGGCCATATAAAGGGTTCGCATTAGCCAAAACAATGGCACTTCCGGCCCAACTTTGACATGCATTGAATAATAAGCATATATGAGCAATAACTGAAATTAAATACCAAACAAATTACAGCAGTTACAATTTGCCTACGAGATGAAGTGGCTGTGGAGTAGAAGTAAAATACTCAGTAAAGTAGAAATAATTTGTGCCCAGTTAGTACAAATTAAATGTGCCTAGTTACATTCCACCACTGGACCCTGAATTAATCGCAATATAATTTAATAACAAAACACTAATAAGTGTAAAACGTTATGAGGTTTCCTCCCGACAGCAACGATATGTAGACGAGCAAATCGGCTAACCAATCACATATTCAGTTCAATGAAAGGAGAAATTAGGTCATCTGTGCCTCAAATATAACATAAACACACAAACATTAAATGCCATTGACAATGAAGGGAAGATTTACGTCATATGTAGACGAGCAAATTGGCTAACCAATCACATAAATTCAGTCGTTCATGAGCTGGTATAATCACTTCATACGGGTGGGATTTCTTTTTAATGATTTAGTTTAGGTACCCAATGAATAGACCCTTATGTGTCTGTGCCTACACACTTGAAGAAATTGACAGGATTTCCCATTAACCCATTTTGGACGGGAACCCCTTTGTGTTTTAAGCATAAAGTTATATTTTAGCTATTGAAAAATAGCAGCTCTGACACAATACGAGCTTGTAGATCTGCCATTTTTGAAAAATCGTGAAAATGTGGCACAAATCTTTGACTACATGTTCTTTCAGAGCAAACGTTTTTAATTCAAACCTTTGCTTCCGGGGTGTCCCTCCCTGGAACTACATAATTTTCAGATGGGGTCGGTGGCCAAATACAGACAATTCTGGAGGTCCTCGACATGAAGTTTGAGAACCACCGACATAGAAACGTGGGTTTTTCAGGATTTAGAAGGCATTTGTAGAATCATCCTCTAAATATGGCTTTTAAGTCAAGCCATTTAGACCCGATTTAAAAACAGTCACTTTGAAAGAATATACATTCAAAGATTTGCGACAAATTTTACGATTAAAAAAAAAATAGCAGACCTACAAGCTCGTAGACTAAGTTACGTAACTATAACGAGACTAAGTTTGAACTTAGCTTGAGGTGGTGCAACTGGCTAAGTGGCAAGTGCCTAACCTTAAAATACAATCGAATTCTCTCATAGAAGTTCAAGTGCTTAAACTTTACACAAACTGTAATAAAAGCATTCTGTATTAATCCACACAATTCTATATGTGTAAGGTATGAAATAAAAATGTCTGTCCTGATTCCACATCGGATTGTGGAATCCTCGTCCCCAGCGATGGTCATGTTGTCAGGGACATCTCCAAACACGGTGGGCTGGATGGCCACGCCTCCTCCACACATCAGCTTGGCTCCCTCCTTCTTCCCACTGCTGATGTAGTGAACTGCTCCTCATCCACCTGCACAGAACAGGTTGTGTTCATATACTGGCTCAATACATTTCACCATTGTCATGCCTCAAATAATTCAGTGCATAATCAATACTAGGTCTGCTATTTTTGAAAAACTAACCACTGACATAGACGCATAGCTTTTTCAGAAAACTGTCAGGATGACAGGAAGACATTTTTAGAATCTGATCTCAGGTCAAAATGAGTTAATGGGTTAACAGTGCAGCAGTTGTGATTTACCTGGGGTCCCTGCTCAGTGTGTTGTAGAGATCTCCCAACACCTCCTAGCATGCTCCACGGTGGTGTCTCGGATACCCTTGTGGCGATTTCTGTAACACAGGTTTGTTCTATCTAGGGATTGTCCTTAGTTGATCCCTTACCGTTTGAGCTGTCCGGCATGTAACTGCCATGACCTGCTCTCTGGGTAAGAAATACATAAGCTCCTCCGCCACGTCAAGGCGACAATCCATGGAAGGAGTCCCAATTTAGTCATCGCCAATTCCCAATTGCCCCAAGTGTCCTCGAGTCCCTGTTGCTGGCACCACCACCACAGCTGGGGAGGTATAAACTACTGCGTGCATCCTCCCATACACACTTGCAAGTAGCTTCTGCAGTGCAGCAAAAGGGACGGTCACTTGATCCATCGCCAGATTAAGTTCCCACCCGTAAACACGGCCAATTGTGTTTGATGGAGCGCCAGGCCAAGTTGGAGGCACCGCAGTTAATGCTGCAGTGGTGGGAGAGTACTTTACCTCTTACCACACCCAGACGCCCCATAGACAGACGTTGCAAGACGCAACCTAGAGTCTGGCCCCGCAAGACACCAAGGCCAGTGACCATCACAGGGTTGAAGGGCTAGCCCGCCAGACACGAGGCCAACTGACTGGTGGCGATCAGCACGCAAGACTCCGTCAGTAGAAACCTGTGGACAAACTAGACATAGTTAGTGCAGAAAACAGACAGGCACGACATTACTTTTTTTTGTTGATGGCTGCAATACTGGTCAGAATACTGCTCCATTCTGCTGCTCTGTGGAGAGAGAGGGGGGGTTTTATTTATTTGTTTTCTTTGCGACTATTACTCGTCGTTAAAAGTTAAACCCTATAGAGTAGAGAGACAGTGTCAAGTTTCTCTGTGAGGCCTAGCACATGTGGAGGAACAAGATCTATGCCTCCAAGATCCACTTCCTGCTGAAAAGGCACCAAACCAACCTGTACCAGAGGTCCTTAAGAGCTGCTTGTCGTCTAGGAAAGGTCACTTACCTGGTCGCTCCTCTCATGAAGTACTACTAAAAGCATTCCGTTATTAATCCACACAATTCTATAAGTGTAAGGTATGAAATAAAAATGTCTGGCCCTCAACTTAGCTGCATGTCCAGAGATAGACGGCTCCTTGATCAACTTGATGCACCCCCGTAGGAAAGGAAAGACCCTGTGCATGCAGCTGCTACAATGACCAGCGCACCCCAGGTCTGTCTGAGTTACAGTCTTAGACCCGTCTTGCTTCGAGGAGGGCCTCCGTCGATGCGACCAATACCATCGACATCGGTCTTCCTCTCCAGCCCCCCCTCTTCAGTCACTTCTGCCCCGTGACTAAAGACGATACACCTCCGTACCGTTTCAGGGAAGCTACAGAACACGGACAGCTGCATCTGTCCGTCTGACCTATAGACAGTCACTCTCCACTGCCTTTGTACTGGCCTTCCACCGAGCTCCCATGTGGCGGAGACACCAGAGATGACTCTGGCCAGCTGCTGACCGTTCACCTCCACGAGGTCATAACGGCTGCCACAGCGGGCGTTCCAACACCTGAAGGGGGGCGTTAGGGTGTCAGGGTGGGACGGAGTCACCAGGGAACCAGAGAACTCCTGGAAGAGAACGTTGCTCTGGGTAGTCACCACGGCTTTTGGGGGCGTGGGAGGGCGGACTAGCACCCACGTCTTAGTACTGGGGACATAGCGCTTACAGCAACACCGGGCGACTTTACGGATAAAAGCTGGTACCCACTGCTTTCTACAAGGGTCATACCAAGGAAGCACCGGCCTCCACTCCTTAGTACGCTGGTCAAAGTAGCATGCACAGGGTCTCTCCTCAACAACGGGTGTGACATCCTTCGGAAGTCTGAGCAGCTGCTTCTCAACTACTACTAGTGAGGAAACGTCACTTACCTTGTTGAACTGGCGGTACAGTTCAGGGACACACGCTGTGATGGTGGCCAAGTCGTCAGCGGTCAGGGCTCGGTTCACCAGGTTGTCCACGCGGACGTCTACCTCCCTTCTGGAACGAGCCCTGAACTTACCTGCACGTCCAGAGACAGCCGGCTCGTTGATCAACCTGATGCGATACTGCTCCATTCTGTGGAGGGGGGAGAGAGAGAGAGAGGTTCTGCTCTGCCTGTGGAGAGAGAGAGAGAGAGGTTCTGCTCTGCCTGTGGAGAGAGAGAGAGAGAGGTTCTGCTCTGCCTGTGGAGAGAGAGAGAGAGAGAGGTTCTGCTCTGCCTGTGGAGAGAGAGAGAGAGCTGAACAAGGCTGATACACCTGTGAAAGAGAAATGTAAAAAAAAAAACAGATCTAACAATGAGTATTATTTATGCTACAAGTAGTTAGCTTAGGTCTGTGACTGCCGCTATGTTAGTTTGATTCAAAATGTAATGGCCGAGCCACAATTTGAGTTAACTTTTAAATGTAGGCAGCCTAACTAACTTAAGTTTTAAACCCAGTACAACGGTAACGGGAACCTGACGGTGCAAAAAACAATTGCCCTCTGTGATAGTAGTTGTGGCCTAGCTAGGCTACAACGGCTACCGAGAGCCTAAATGCTTTCAAACGTTTATGAAAATCACAATTACAGACGTTATCGAGGCAACGATGATACCAAAACCCAAAATCTTACAATCCAAACGTATTTGAAAAACAAAACTACAGACGTTATCGACGCAACGACGATACAGACAGCACAACTTACAAACGTATTTTAAAAAACACAACTACAGACGTTATCAACGGAACGATACCGACAGGCAACGGTAACAGACCGTTCCGCGGCCCTTAACCGTTCCCAAGCCCAACGTACGAGTAATTCGGGGAAAAAAACTCACTGTTGAAGTCAGGAAAAATCAATAAACACTGGTTCCTTTCGTGGTTCGATGTATCCTCTATGTAACTGTGTGTAATGGTGGTAGGCAAGTGATGTCTGTGGCTGTTGAGCAGGTGGTGGTAACTGGTAATGATGCTGTTAAGCAGGTTGGTAGATGCGACTGTCTCTGTTTAGGATTCAATGCATCTGAAGGTTGAGACCGTGCGAGGCCTTTTAAACTGCAGCCGCTACGCTCAGCTGTGGCCCATCCCTCGTCGTTGATTTGTCGGCTCGGCTGACGTGGCCTTTCGCTGGTCGCTGATTGGTTCGGCTGTGGGCTGTCACTGGTCGTTGATTGATCGGTTTAAATGTCAGCTAACTTTTCAGTACCAGGCGTCGGGGGCTTTCCACCAAGTACGATGACGTCGTCGCTTAGGGTGCGTTCGGAAATATCGCACGAGTGTGCTCCGGTGCGGTATTTCCGAACGCGCCCGAAGTAACAAATTGGTTTCGTGTGTTTATTTTTGGATTTTTGCTATTGTTATTATTTTTGTTTAAATTCAAGTGACACATAGGCATATGTTACATTTGGACAAAATATGAGTCGTTGATTGTTGAACAGTGCATGCCACTGCAGATCAATGAAATTATTTATTTACATCAGCCTCGTAGTGTGGTGTAGTGTGTGTGTGTGTGTGTGTGTGTGTGTGTGTGTGTGTGTGTGTGTGTGTGTGTGTGACATCATTGACATGACATGGCAGTGTTACGGTGAAATTGGTGACCTGACGAAATATGTGATCATCTTGTGGACTTATTGTCTTTGACACATGGCCTAAATACCGCTGGTTAGACTGCTATAAGTGCTAATAAACAAACAGGATTTATGTATGGAATGGACACTGACGTTATATGATGTTGTGTTATATGACCTATTTCAGCAGGTCACCAATTTCACGGTAACATCGCCATGCTGGAATGACTAAGACTTTGGGTATTGTAATTCAGCGTTTACATGACATCACGGTGTCAGATCACGTTCAAGACATTTAGCAACCGTTCTGTAACTTCTGTAGCTACTGTCATGTCGGCCACTGTTACTGATTTACATAATGAACCGAAATAGAATACCCCATTAGTTATGTAAATGTGGCCCACATGACAGCATTGATAGTAAACTCATCTGTTCAATACACAGTAACACCCCCTGTTGTTGTGTATTGAATAGATTGAATAGAGTATAGTTAACCTTTCGACTTTAGTGTCGAAGACTAAAGTTCAAGGCCTTCTGTCTTGAACTTGACCATAGGAGAACTGAGGTGGTTCAGGGGAGTCCCTGCAAAGCCAGTACTTTAGCTTGTAGGTCTGCTATTTTTGAAAAATCGAAGAACGACTGACATAGAAACATAACCTTTTCAGAAAACTGTCAGGATGTAGAAGACATTTTTTTAATCTGATCTCAGGTCAAAATGGGTTAAATAACTAGCTCCTCTTGAATGCCAATTAGGCACTGTGTGTGTGTGTGTGTGTGTGTGTGTGTGTGTGTGTGTGTGTGTGTGTGTGTGTGTGTGTGTATGTTCATAAGGGATTATATTTTTATAAAATGTAAATGCATGCAGCACTGCTTTACAGTTTCATTGACAGATTTGACACTCATATTTCTGCAGTTCTTGATGACATACCGTATGCTATAGCAAACATCTGATTTCAACATAGGACTCAGAGCATTTAGTGAATGAGTTCGAGTACTGTATGACCATGCCATAGTTTATTTGATTAAAAAAAAAAGGTTAAGTTTAATTACAATGAGGCACAGCATACAGTAGCCTACTGTATATACCTCAATGTCAAATGGCATGGCGTGTTTCCATTATACAAAGCATGCTTGTGTACTTTGTAGAGTTCATAAATACCATTATTCACATTTTCCAGAGAACACAAAAAAAAAAAAAACTGTCAGTGGTTAATGTAAAAAATAAACATTGGAAACACAAGGCGAAATGAGGTTGATGCCAGCTGTCTCCAGATCTCACACACACACACACACACACACACACACACACACACACACACACACACCCAGAATACAAAACCATTTACAAACATTTGGGTATAGACAGCACAGCATGCATACAAAAATAGACACATATTCTGATCATTGCTTCATAAGGTATTGTATACAAAACTGGCTTATTATTGCCAGTCTTTATCACCAGATCCAACAGCATGGCTGGTACTGTTTTTCCACCTTGTCGGGTGTTTAATTATATAATGTCTGTGGACAGATTCTCTCGGTAACCGTATAGTGTGGATTAAAAAGGGTTTTCACTATTTGATCTGTACCTCAACAATCTCAACTAGGGATGCACGATTAATCGGTGGCATAATCGGAAATTGGCCATATCGGCCATAATAATGCCATATCGGTATCGGATCGGTCTCAAAACAAATACAGATTATTTAATTTTGTTTTCACCAGCAAAAAAAAAATGTAAATATATCATTCAGTTGTGAAAACTTGCAGGAAAAGAGTGTATGCCATTTATTGATTGATTGAATACTGTATTAACAGCTGGCTTTGGGCCTTTCCATTGTGGTCCTCTGTATAAGATCGGAATCAGTCAGAATCGGTATATCGGCAGATATGACCCTGCTAATAATCGGAGATCAGATATCGGTCATCATTTCATAATCGTGCACCCCTAATCTCAACACATTTTAGCGTTCTCTGGCCCTCCCCCAAACAGTACCACTGTCATAGTACTGTTTCAGTGTCCCTCTCTACTGTCTTCACCCACAGCTCAAGCTCACCATAAACACCCATTTGGCTAGTGTGATCCCATCACAAAATGGTATCTATAACATGTGTGTGTGCCCTGCAGGGCTCTGAGGAATATTTTGTGCACATATTCTATATCTTGGAATGGTAAATTGTACAGTGTACATTTCACAACCACTGAGGCACAGCACTTATTTTACAATTGTATTCATATAGCCCAGAAACATTGTGCTTTCACTTTTTAATGTGTAACAACCTGTGCATTTTTAGAACAGACAGCCTATACGCATAATTATACCATACACTCATGCATACCAAAAATATTGGGGACAGCCAAACATCATCATTGCTGTTAATTAACTTAAACGATATAGGTTCACTGTTTTTCAACCCAGACGTTATGATGCTGCCATATATAATATGATACCCATTCCATACATCACGCAACACAACCTCACTGGATAGCTTAGTATTGAAATATTATCACGTTGCTGCCGATTCTTATCGTCTTATTGTCTGTCCGTCCGTATGTACAGTATATGTACAGTAGACCTCACTCACGCAAAGTTCCCATTATGTATGTGGATCAAGATGTGTCCTATAGCCTGCATGCCATATACTGTATAATAATACTTATCCTTAAGGTTACAGGATACCACCAGTGGATTTTGTTGTTTTGTTCGTGATTTGCTTCTACCACCATTATCCACCATAAT
The DNA here is from genome assembly GCF_963924005.1 of Protomyctophum bolini. Classification (NCBI taxonomy): domain Eukaryota; kingdom Metazoa; phylum Chordata; class Actinopteri; order Myctophiformes; family Myctophidae; genus Protomyctophum; species Protomyctophum bolini. The sequence continues at coordinate 6,179,194 of NC_137874.1, read as the reverse complement.
CACAGGCATATAGACATGAAACTCTTAACATTACGAATATTATAGGTGCGTTCCACCAAAACCAATCACCGAAGCACATAAAAAGAACTGCCAAAAATATTTAATTCTGCATTAATATTATTTGTAATGTACACAAATGTACACTGTACATGTATAAATATGAAACCATATTTAGTAACGGCTAAAGTGGAGCATCCAAATGGCATGATAGGAGTCAAATCTGCCAAACACGGCAGAGAATGGTGTTCGATTCTTCCTTTGGCGACTCCCGGCTTGGCCGGGTGCTCCAACGAACACAATTGGGCGTGTTTGCACTTGCAGACGGGAAGCTGGAAGGATCTCTGAACTCCAACTGGTCGTTTGGGGCACCAGCTGGGCTCATGGAAGCAGACCTGGAAGGGAAAGCGCGTTCCTCTACATGTGTTAGAGGAACGCCTCGATGTCAGCGAGGCCTCCATATAGGAGGAGGCATCTATACACAACATCCAGACCACACTGGTCAAGAGGATCTGCCATAGAAGATACACATTGTGAAGTAACATATTCATCACGAACCAGATAGGTGACAAGGTACTAAAGAAACTTCAAGTAGACATACTTATTCTGTGTCGTCAGGCTATGAAATCATACTATTTGACAACATGGAAGCTTGTCGTCTTTAATGCCTTGTATTCTTTAGCCTTTACAAAGTGTTGTTTCATATTTAACGTAACCATGTTTTGACAATGATGCATTATGTTGATGGAAAAAAATGTGAAACAATAATGCTATGCTTTCAGAGTACTCTATGCTGTAGTGTACACAACTACAGCATAATCTTACAACTATTTAATGTCTCTCCATCGAGGGGAGTATAGCCACGGGGAATTATAGGGCACTCTGTTAAATCTATCAATTTAATGCAAAGGTCTTCAGTAAGACCAGTTTTCATCACGCAAGATATCATGTGTTGCCTTTTTTCTTAAACAATAATGTTGTGTTCTTAATTGTTGTGTGAGCAAGGTGGAACTTCGTGGAAGGGTTGCAGTTTAACCCATTCTATTGAAAAAGAGCAGATCTACAAACTCGTAGCGTGGCACAGAGTGTTGTTGTTGGTCTGCTATTTTTTAAAAATCGTTTAAAATGTGATAAAATCTTTGAATATATATTCTTTCAGAGCAAACGTTTTTAACTCAAATCTTTGCTTCTGGGGGTCCTTAATTGAAACAACATATTTTCAGATGGGGGGGTCGGTGGCCAATTCCATATAAGTTTTGGGGTCCTTGACAAGAAATAGTATGAGAACCACTGACATAGAAACATAGGTTTTTCAGAAAACTGGTCAGGATTTAGAAGACATTTGTAGAATATGTTGTCAGGTCTAAATGGGTTAAGAGCCATGCAGGTACAGTAGACAAATTGGGAGCCTCCGGCCACTGGGAAGAGAGAGCTGGCTGGGTGGGTGAGGCACATGAAATGCTTCTGTTGTTAGGACTTTACCAACAGACCGATGCTCGGAACTTATCCTAAAAAGTCCAATGAAGGGTCTTTGTCTTGAAGTGGGACATTCTGTAGAGAGATGGATATTTGTATTCATTTGTACCTGAGCGCATAACACATGCATTCACGCACACACACACATTTGTAAAAAATAAATGTCACGAAATGATTATTAACTCATTATCGTGATTTTATTAATGTCATTCAAATGTTTTTTAACCAGCCGAAGCCGAAAATAGCCGGTCTACAATCTCAGAATGCGTAAATACTGTGACGTGCTGTGACACACACACTGTACACACACACACACACACACACACACACACACACACACACACACACACACACACGCACACACACACACACACACACACACACACAATAGCCAAAAACAGAAACATTGACTAACCAGAAGCTGTTTTGAGCGGATAATTAAAAACATATAAATATTAAGCAGCCAAGACAGGTGTTTGTTTTACCTTAAGTGAGCTTTGTAGGATCTGGAGGCGGTGGAGCTTTTCGCTGAGCAGTGGGTCGTTGACTCTGCGAACAAACGAGCGCTTGTATTCCAAGTGTCCGTCTGGCCTGTAGTCGGGCCTGGTGGACAGACTGGCGTGCTCCAGAGCTCGGTACAGGTCCCCGAGGGAGTCTGACTGCAGCCTCCTCTCCTGCTCACAGCCTGCAGGCACCAAGAACAACCATTTTACCAACACTGTGTCTGCAGCCTCCTCTGCTGCTCACAGCCTGCAGGCACCAAGAACAACCATTTTACCAACACTGTGTCTGCAGCCTCCTCTCCTGCTCACAGCCTGCAGGCACCGAGAACAACCATTTTACCAACACTGTGTCTGCAGCCTCCTCTGCTGCTCACAGCCTGCAGGCACCAAGGACAACCATTTTACCAACACTGTGTCTGCAGCCTCCTCTCCTGCTCACAGCCTGCAGGCACCAAGGACAACCATTTTACCAACACTGTGTCTGCAGCCTCCTCTCCTGCTCACAGCCTGCAGGCACCGAGAACAACCATTTTACCAACACTGGATAGAACAACTGGAATGCAAACTTATAAAGGTAGTGTTATGTCAGCGGTTCCCAACCATCCCAGCTGTCTCTCCAGGCTCTTTAGTGAACAGAGAATGCACTTTTAGGTAGGGATAGCAATTTTATCCAATCAGGAGACAGAACTCGACACAAATTTGCAGTTAATTTGGTATTGACACAAAGAAATTAGAAGACAACATTGGAAATCGAACACTATACAATTGAAGCTGAGAAATGGATACTGCCTCCTGACTGGCTGAAATTGTAAACCCACCTGAAAATGTATTGTGTGTTTATTAAAGAGCTAGAGAGACAGACCCCTGTCTATATATATATATATATAGCTAAAAATGTTTATGGCCCTATAACACACATATTATTTTAATACTAAAGTCCTACCTGTTCTAGTGCCTTTTTAATGGGCTGTACAGTACTTACAATTCTACTCCCTCAAACTGGAACGTCACAGTAGCCTATATAAAGATGTGTTTTAGTACGTGTAGTTACACAATTGTAAGTGCATCTCACATTAGGATGACTTTCCAACTGAATATTTTCAATTGATCTCCAACAGTGTGTAACACAAGGTATAATCATAATGCGTCACTGGAGTGTACAACATAATGTCCTGAAACTATAGGCTCTGCAAGATATTCAAGGTCCGATGGCTGATGCAGTATATATATATTATATATACACTGTTTAGTTGCTCAATCTGTTCTATTTAAAATAATGCGTTATATGCCAGTACAGCCAGCACAGAGAGGAGAGACAGAATGAGTGGTGGGATGAAACCCATGCATGAGACCACAAGCATATGACTAATGCAGCCGCCTCACTGCACTGCGGCCAAGTCATCAGGAGTAGCTATGTGCCTGGTGGTTTTTATTTAAAACACTGCCCCCGAGTGGTCCTCGTCTTACACTGCACTTCAAAAATACAACCTCCATGGTCTAGTTAATGTGTTATCGTCACTCCTTTCTAATGGAACGTGAAACGTTTGAGGGTATAGTCGGTAATGATGAAGCCTCGGGGTTCTGTGCTTTAGTAGTGTGTGTGTGTGTGTGTGTGTGTGTGTGTGTGTGTGTGTGTGTGTGTGTGTGTGTGTGTGTGTGTGTGTGTGTATCGCGCAGTCTGCTTTTGTGCAAGATCTGAGTCTTTACACGCGATGTTGGAGGAAGTGAATGGCAGAGCAACGCAGAAATGAGGACACAGAGAAAGAATGGCCCCTCGGGCCGCAGTGTCTTTGAGTTCAACGTTAACGTGGATTGAAAGGATTGTTCCTCACCACAACATTATAAACATTGACATGGAGCACAACTCAGGCTGAGTCAGTGTTACTTCTTAACATCTTCAGCTGTAATATGGTGTATGAAGTTGTAATTTACTTTATGTGGATGTATAGCTTATTTTTCATAATATTTTTAGAGGATAAAAATGCTTTGAAAATGATCATGGGGTACTGGAATAAAAACTCTAATGCTTGCTTAAAAGATTTGCTCATTTTAAATAAAGAAAACGATTTGCGGTTCAGGGATTCTGCACTGTACAAAATTACTTAATTCTTTCGATGCCCACTAGGTGGCAGCATAAGCACACCTAACCTGTGCCAGCCATCCGCTCTCACTAAAAAAAGAACTTTTATTTTTGCCATTTTAAATGGCTTTAACAGAAGTGGTGAGAATGTGTCTCATGTGTCTCGTGGTGTCTTGCCTATGTCTCTGGCTTGGTCCTGCTGGGGGTGGCGGCGCTGGGGGTCTCGGTGTCCCGATGCACTGGTAGAGGCCGCCAGGACAGCGTGGAGTCCGCTGTCCCGGGGTAGAGTGAAACTGCGGGGTTTCCCTCCGGCTTCCGCGGAGACGGTGGGGTTGAGGGGCAGCGGCGGCACGGGCCCATACTGCTCCTGCATGAGGCTGCGTTGTGTGGGCAGCGTGGACTGCCGGCGGTACTCCACAGACACCTGTCCTCTGGTTTCGCGCAGCACTCCTCCGCCTTCCATCGGCTGCAGCGTCTGCAGGTAGTGTAAGCCCGTGTTGGCCAGGGGCGCCTCGATCAGGTCCTGCCACGAGCGGCGCTGGCTGCTCGTCTTCGGGCCCTGCAGCGAGACGTCGTTGCTGGAGTTGCTCACGTGAGGAGCCGGTCTGAACTCTTCGTGGGGGGAGCGTGACTGAAACGTGTCGGACGAAGAGAAGTGACGATGCTTTGGCTCCAGGTACGGACTCATCTGAGGTACCTGTGAACGACATCAGTCGGTTAATTAACAGAAAAGGTTCCCAAAACGATACGACGATATCAGGTGAAGACGCGGAGGAGGAGACTCACTGAGGAAGGTCTTGGATACGTGTCATAAGGTGGCGGCGGACTGTCCTGTTTGGACATCGAAGGCAATTCCACATCCTCGTGATCACTCTCACTCCAATAATCTAGTGTGAGGATATTGATCATTAGATATGTTGATAGAAATAAAAACTAATAAAATGGATTTTTATTACAGTATTCAATGAAAGACATGTTATGTTGGTGACAAACAACGGGTGACTATACTCAAATAAGCTGTCATTGTGACATATCGTAGAGCAAAACAAGGCACAAGAATACTATGAATAGCGTAATCAGGGCCAAAGATGGCTCTACCATATCCATCGAAGTAGAACCTAACCAATCGATGATGCAGAAAGCTTTGAAAAATAATGAATAATATCAATATATGTGACCATATTTGACTGAGGGACTGCCATTGGATTTTTGAATTTTGAATATTCGTCATATGAAAGCAGGGAATCATAGCTTCAAATTGACATATTGGTTGTTCAGTTTGACCCACCAGTTTTGGAGATATGGCTTATAGAGTAATAGAGTAATATAGAAAACAGCGAGTTGAGAAAACAGGCTTGAAAGGTTCACTTCTGTGGACTCCAACATTACACCTAGCTACATGTTTAAGCATTTATTTCATATTTACATGTCGATTTCAGCTCTGACACTTATTTCAGACATGCTCTAGTATGTGAAGAGTCTGCCTGTGCTATTAACGCATTTTTTTAAAAAAGGGGGAAAAAAGTGTTTCTCCTCTGGTGAAAAGCTGGAATTTGCACGATGGCAGGCTCTCAGTCAAATCTGGTCACATATGTGCAAACAAAGTGAACCTTGAACCTTAATGAACCTTAATTAATTGATCTTGACGCTATACTCAAAAGGTATACAACACAATAATTAAACACCATGTGATGTCTCCTATGGTGGAATAATTATTATGAATCTGATGCAACAGTGTCAGTAACATTCTCACCGCGGTCTCGTTGGACTCTCTCATGCTCCGAGTACCCTGTGACTGCTGTAGAGAGGCGGCTCAGCCACCTGCGGATGAAATCACAGCACTAACGATGTGAGTCTCTACAGCTTGTGGTCCTGACCGAGTCACATCATCATCATCCTCTGTCTTATCGTGTGCTTACTGCTTAGGTAGGTAAAGGTGAACAATGTGTTTATTGGTCACGTACGCATCAAATACAGCTGGTAGCACCATTATAGACAATCTTACAGCGCTCAAGCGCAGGTGTGTGGATATTATAACATGAAAATTAAAATAGCTAAAAAACTATGATAATAGGGATTAAAAAGAAATTATTATTTATTATTATTATTATTATTATTAGTAGTAGTAGTAGTAGTATTTTCTATGGAAATACTGATGTATCTTTCTGGGTTCTGTGGATTAATTGACCTAATTCCTCGTAAGAAAGATACATCATAAATGGCGCCCGACATTTGAGGACTGTTGGTGTTTCTACGCCACGCAAAACGGACCTGCGAATCTGTGGATTTGTTGCCTTTGAAGTGTCTTTGGAACCCGTGACTGTGACGTTAGGTGGTGATGGAACAAGCTTCGTCACTCTTGTGTTAAGCGTACGGTTAGGACACAATATAGGCCTATAGTCACTCTGTGTTAGGTAAGGAGCCTGCTTCTGTTAGGGAGTTTAAGAGTTTAACGGTAGTCTATGCGTGGTATGATTGTGCATGTGCTTTGTTGGTTTTTGTTTGATCGTCGGTCTGTTTGTGTCGGTGAGTCTGTGCTGGTACAGAGAGCATCTTTGCGAGCTGTAATTGAATGCCAGGGAGTTCACGATTAAGTCTTTTTGGTCACTATTTTTAAGATTTTGCTGTCAAGGTTATCTTGGTTGTGTTATGTGTTACTGTTCAGTGGCTCACTGTACAAGTGGAAGCACACAATGGCACAGCTATATGTACAGTAGGTAAATATAGCACTGTCACATGAGTCACTGCAGTGGTGGCGGTAAAGTGAACATTCGCTATAGTGCAGTACAATACTGAAGAACAAATAAATATCAGACATTGCTAATTCATCCGTAGCCCATACAGTTCATATCTGTAAGTAAGTATAGTCTTGATCAGTTCATGTTGTTTCTTGAGCCTCCCTACCAAAAGCCATTAGAACCATTTAGTGACGGCTATAGCTCTGCCTCAATCACTCACCGCACCATGTCGTCAACATTCTCCGCCGCAAAGTAGAAACTCTTTATCTTTGGATGGCAAGCCTTGAAAGCACTGAAAGAGAATCAAAGGGCAGATTTAAATATATATTTATGGTCACTAAATACATAGAGACATATTGTGCCATTCTTTTGCAGCTAGGGACTGCAAGTGGAATGTGTGTGTCTGTTTGCACTTTGCAAGCACTCTTTGTCAAAGGCGGCTCGAGCACTGTTGCGCAATCCACTCATTTCTGTATACTGGTTTTAACCCATTTAGACGCCTGACGTTGAAATTTAAAAAAAAAAGTCTTCTAAATCCTCACCGTTTTCTGAAATACCTATGTTTCTATATCAGTGGTTCTCAATATTTCATGCCAAGGACCCCAAATGTATATGTAATTGGCCACCGACCCCCATCTGAAAATAGTGTTATTCCAGGAACCTCTCAGAAGCAACGATTTGAGTTAAAAACGTATGCTCTGAAAGAATACATATTCAAAGATTTTCACCACATTTTCGCAACTTTAAAAAAAATAGCAGACCTATACAAGCTCGTAGTGCGGCACTCGGTGCCGCGCTATGAGCTTGTCGGTCTGCTATTTTTCAATCGCTAAAGTACAACATAATGCATGTACAACTCCAAAAGGGTTTCCCGTTCAGTATGGGTTAAAGCATCTCTGCTTTTGTGATCAAGACAGTGGAATAGAGACTAGCCTGGGAACCTGATGAAGCTGCCAGAGTGAACTGAATTACATTTGTGCATTAGTATGGCAACACCAGGCCAGAAAGAAACAGGAACGATGAGATACATTAAGTTACTAACTGTAAGCCCCATGTGGAATACTAACTGGCTGAGACATCAGCAGCCCCTCAGATAAACAGCTCTCAGATTTTGGCACAGCATCATGAAAAAAAAAAACTTCCATTTAAAAAAAAAACTTAAACCATTTGTGAACAATTAAGCCAGTCCATGATGCAGCAGAGCAAGTAGCATTATATTCAACTATTTGATTGAAATCACAAATATTTAACTTTGTGTGTGCTCCACTCTCTATAGAAGCCTTTACTACAAGCTACGTACCATTCACATAGGTAGAGGCTGGGCAATCTGAGTGGTGTCTGTATTGGTCTCCAATACACATATACAGGTATTTAACATGTGTCATATTGGCGCTGTCTATAATTAGACAGTAGATCTTATAGTCTTATCTAAATTGAAAAATCACACCCGTGTGAAGTGAGTTGGGCAATTCCCCCCCACACACACCCCTCTCTCTCTCTCTCGATTACCACCAACTTGCCCCTCGTAAGCATTCATAAAAATCTGTACTCACTACTTTTTTCTGCATTCAGTGGCACGATCAATCTTGAACTCTGGGAGACTCACAAAGCCCTCTGCCTTTTCATCCTGTGATAAGTCAAACGCGACAGCGTCATCATTCCAACCTAACAATCAAGCTTGATGAAGAAGTGTTCAGAATTAACATTTCTCCAACTTGGCCGGCTTCATTATTGTTGAGGGGTTTGCATATGGGAAATCTAAAACCCAAACAATATTATTCACCTGCTCATTCATGTACCAGTACAGGCAGGTGTCTTTCAAGATGAACCAGTATTTCTTCCATTTCTGGGAAAAATAGCTTTTGGCATCCTTTTTCTTCCAGAGCCAGCCCTCGCAGTCCCCCCGACCCAAGTCCTTACACGAGATCCTGCGCTTACTGACGGAAGACCGTGGACTTCCAACTGCAGAGGTGAAAAGGGAACACGAGTCATAAAAGTACTAGTACATCAGGGGTTCTCAACGTTTTGGGCCCCCCCCCCCACCAATACAAATAGACCGCTACAATATCCTTAATAATAGAGAAAATACATCATGAATAAATACTGAAACAAGATATAATCATTAAGGAAAGTGTATGCAGGCACTGTGTGTACTATGTAGATTGTCCAGCCATTCAGTTGCAAAAAATAATAATTTGGGGACCCCCCCAAAATAATTTCGGGACCCCCCCCCAGGTTGAGAACCCCTGAAGTACATGACCTGTAACATAATGATAACCGTGTGCACAGTAAAAACATGTGATCACAATAATTGTGTTACACTATCAGAGTTAATTAAAAAATCCACTTTCTAGGAATGTACTTCACCTTTATTCTTCTTCTTTGACCTTGAGAGAAGTGAGGACCGTTCAAACATCTACAAATAAAAGAAAGTAAACAGGCCAGTGAGATGCTGAGGGATCCATTGTTGCCAGTCTAACCGTTGATAATAAATAGTGCCCGACCGATGCCAAATATTTGGGTTCTGATGCCGTTCCCCATTTTAGAGATCCCATAAGGCTTCGGCCTAAGCCATCGATTAGCGATGTATTGGCCAATATTTTTGTCAGAAAGTGCAACATGTTCTAATCAATTTGAAAAAACAAGGTTATATTTGAGTCCATTAGAATATACTTTATTTTATTTAACCTCTCAAGCCCTATTGACATTCTTCAAAAAATAGCACATCTACAATACAAGTTGTAAAGCTTTTATTTTTGGACATATTGGCCTACAATGACATGCCCAATATAGGGACGCCAGGTTGGAAGTTGTAAAACATCGGGACTAGGGATGTGTTTTTTCGCTCCCGATCCGATTCCAATCATTTGATTTTGAGACATGCCGATACAGATTTTTCCCGATCCGATCTTATATAAGTGTTGTATATTCTTATACAACACTTATGCCACGTGAGAAATGTATGTCACTCTAGTCTCTGTTGCCTTTCAATTATCCAAAGGCAAAAAATATGTCACTACTTTTATTAGAACTATAGAAGGACTGTCATTGTGGTGTGTTTGCCACTGCTGGAACTAGTGCCCCAGGAGGACAAACATCAAGCATAAACATGACAGTTTTCACAAAATATCATTGTTTATACATCTTTCTTTGAGATTTACATTAGACACAAGTCTATTTAGACACTATTTTATTGAAATAAAAAAATAAATGTGATTTCTCCAGATACCCGATCATTTGAAAATGAGATGATCGGCTCCAATTTCCGGGACATCCCTAATCAGGACACATGCATAAGTAACGATGCCATTGCCATAAAAAAAAGGCAAATAAGAGACTAATAATGATATAATATCGGTCGGGCTCTAATAATAAATGAAATATTTGTGACGACAGGGACTAGAGACAGACTGACGTGGTAGAGGGACATGTAAACAGGGACTAGAGACAGACTGACGTGGTAGAGGGACATGTAAACAGGGACTAGAGACAGACTGACGTGGTAGAGGGACATGTAAACAGGGACTAGAGACAGACTGACGTGGTAGAGGGGGCATGGAAACAGGGACTAGAAACAGACTGACGTGGTAGAGGGACATGTAAACAGGGACTAGAAACAGACTGACGTGGTAGAGGGGGCATGGAAACGGGGACTAGAAACAGACTGACGTGGTAGAGGGGCATGTAAACAGGGACTAGAAACAGACTGACGTGGTAGAGGGACATGGAAACGGGGACTAGAAACAGACTGACGTGGTAGAGGGGCATGTAAACAGGGACTAGAAACAGACTGACGTGGTAGAGGGACATGGAAACAGGGACTAGAAACAGACTGACGTGGTAGAGGGGACATGTAAACAGGGACTAGAGACAGACTGACGTGGTAGAGGGGCATGTAAACAGGGACTAGAAACAGACTGACGTGGTAGAGGGACATGTAAACAGGGACTAGAAACAGACTGACGTGGTAGAGGGGACATGGAAACAGGGACTAGAAACAGACTGACGTGGTAGAGGGACATGGAAAAAGGGACTAGAAACAGACTGACGTGGTAGAGGGACATGGAAACAGGGACTAGAAACAGACTGACGTGGTAGAGGGGCATGTAAACAGGGACTAGAAACAGACTGACGGGGTTGAGGGGACATGGAAACAGGGACTAGAGACAGACTGACGTGGTAGAGGGGGCATGGAAACAGGGACTAGAAACAGACTGACGTGGTAGAGGGGACATGTAAACAGGGACTAGAAACAGACTGACGTGGTAGAGGGGACATGGAAACAGGGACTAGAAACAGACTGACGTGGTAGAGGGGACATGGAAACAGGGACTAGAAACAGACTGACGTGGTAGAGGGGACATGGAAACAGGGACTAGAAACAGACTGACGTGGTAGAGGGGACATGGAAACAGGGACTAGAGACAGACTGACGTGGTAGAGGGGACATGGAAACAGGGACTAGAAACAGACTGACGTGGTAGAGGGGACATGTAAACAGGGACTAGAAACAGACTGACGTGGTAGAGGGACATGGAAACAGGGACTAGAAACAGACTGACGTGGTAGAGGGGCATGTAAACAGGGACTAGAGACAGACTGACGTGGTAGAGGGGGCATGGAAACAGGGACTAGAAACAGACTGACGTGGTAGAGGGGACATGTAAACAGGGACTAGAAACAGACTGACGTGGTAGAGGGACATGGAAACAGGGACTAGAGACAGACTGACGTGGTAGAGGGGACATGGAAACAGGGACTAGAAACAGACTGACGTGGTAGAGGGGACATGGAAACAGGGACTAGAAACAGACTGACGTGGTAGAGGGGACATGGAAACAGGGACTAGAGACAGACTGACGTGGTAGAGGGGACATGGAAACAGGGACTAGAAACAGACTGACGTGGTAGAGGGGACATGTAAACAGGGACTAGAAACAGACTGACGTGGTAGAGGGGCATGTAAACAGGGACTAGAAACAGACTGACGGGGTTGAGGGGACATGGAAACAGGGACTAGAGACAGACTGACGTGGTAGAGGGGGCATGGAAACAGGGACTAGAAACAGACTGACGTGGTAGAGGGGACATGTAAACAGGGACTAGAAACAGACTGACGTGGTAGAGGGGACATGGAAACAGGGACTAGAAACAGACTGACGTGGTAGAGGGGACATGGAAACAGGGACTAGAAACAGACTGACGTGGTAGAGGGGACATGGAAACAGGGACTAGAAACAGACTGACGTGGTAGAGGGGACATGGAAACAGGGACTAGAGACAGACTGACGTGGTAGAGGGGACATGGAAACAGGGACTAGAAACAGACTGACGTGGTAGAGGGGACATGTAAACAGGGACTAGAAACAGACTGACGTGGTAGAGGGACATGGAAACAGGGACTAGAAACAGACTGACGTGGTAGAGGGGCATGTAAACAGGGACTAGAAACAGACTGACGTGGTAGAGGGACATGGAAACAGGGACTAGAAACAGACTGACGTGGTAGAGGGGACATGGAAACAGGGACTAGAGACAGACTGACGTGGTAGAGGGACATGGAAACAGGGACTAGAAACAGACTGACGTGGTAGAGGGGCATGGAAACAGGGACTAGAAACAGACTGACGTGGTAGAGGGGACATGTAAACAGGGACTAGAAACAGACTGACGTGGTAGAGGGGCATGGAAACAGGGACTAGAAACAGACTGACGTGGTAGAGGGGACATGTAAACAGGGACTAGAAACAGACTGACGTGGTAGAGGGGACATGGAAACAGGGACTAGAAACAGACTGACGTGGTAGAGGGGACATGGAAACGGGGACTAGAGACAGACTGACGGGGTAGAGGGACATGTAAACAGGGACTAGAAACAGACTGACGTGGTAGAGGGGACATGTAAACAGGGACTAGAGACAGACTGACGTGGTAGAGGGACATGGAAACAGGGACTAGAAACAGACTGACGTGGTAGAGGGGGCATGGAAACAGGGACTAGAAACAGACTGACGTGGTAGAGGGGACATGTAAACAGGGACTAGAAACAGACTGACGTGGTAGAGGGACATGGAAACAGGGACTAGAAACAGACTGACGTGGTAGAGGGGCATGGAAACAGGGACTAGAAACAGACTGACGTGGTAGAGGGGACATGTAAACAGGGACTAGAAACAGACTGACGTGGTAGAGGGGACATGGAAACAGGGACTAGAAACAGACTGACGTGGTAGAGGGACATGGAAACAGGGACTAGAAACAGACTGACGTGGTAGAGGGGCATGTAAACAGGGACTAGAAACAGACTGACGTGGTAGAGGGACATGGAAACAGGGACTAGAAACAGACTGACGGGGTTGAGGGGACATGGAAACAGGGACTAGAGACAGACTGACGTGGTAGAGGGGGCATGGAAACAGGGACTAGAAACAGACTGACGTGGTAGAGGGGACATGTAAACAGGGACTAGAAACAGACTGACGTGGTAGAGGGGACATGGAAACAGGGACTAGAAACAGACTGACGTGGTAGAGGGACATGTAAACAGGGACTAGAAACAGACTGACGTGGTAGAGGGGACATGGAAACAGGGACTAGAAACAGACTGACGTGGTAGAGGGGACATGGAAACAGGGACTAGAAACAGACTGACGTGGTAGAGGGACATGTAAACAGGGACTAGAAACAGACTGACGTGGTAGAGGGACATGTAAACAGGGACTAGAAACAGACTGACGTGGTAGAGGGGCATGGAAACAGGGACTAGAGACAGACTGACGTGGTAGAGGGGCATGGAAACAGGGACTAGAGACAGACTGACGTGGTAGAGGGGACATGTAAACAGGGACTAGAAACAGACTGACGTGGTAGAGGGACATGGAAACAGGGACTATAAACAGACTGACGTGGTAGAGGGGACATGTAAACAGGGACTAGAAACAGACTGACGTGGTAGAGGGGACATGGAAACAGGGACTAGAAACAGACTGACGTGGTAGAGGGGACATGGAAACAGGGACTAGAAACAGACTGACGTGGTAGAGGGGACATGTAAACAGGGACTAGAAACAGACTGACGTGGTAGAGGGGACATGGAAACAGGGACTAGAAACAGACTGACGTGGTAGAGGGGGCATGGAAACGGGGACTAGAAACAGACTGACGTGGTAGAGGGACATGGAGTCCGAGCTGGAGGTGGACAGGGACACTTCCATCTGGAGGGCGGGGACAAGCGTGTAGTGGGCGGGGCTACCTCCCCTCTCAACCTTCTTCCTGTTTTGGCTCAGACTGCGTCCCGCCAGGAAGTCCTCCACCGCGGTGCCTTTGTTGTCCTCGCGGGCGTAATGCAGCAAGGTGTTCTCTGTAAGGGACACAACGTGAGCAAAGAAAACGTTGCAAAGTCTCATCACTGCTTTCTCGAACGGGGAAAGTGGTCCAGGAACCCCCCGGTTCCAATTCTGTCCCTCGTATACCTTTGTATCTATAGTCAAATATAATTTGAATTGAATTGAATATATCGCTTTATAATCTGAAAGGCCTTTATCCACTTAAACCCTCTAGACTTACTAAACTGGATCTGAGTTGGCTCTGGGACTGCTTTCCATCTACTAAACCAAATCTCTCCAAAAATAGCCGATCTACAATCCCTCAACGTGTCAACTGCTTATTTTTGGCTAATGTTCCCACCAGAATATGGATGCTGGGGTTTAAGTGGTTAAAATAAATACGACGAGAAGGCGGCTCGGCTCTCTGCAGGCAGACAGCTATCAAATATTTCAAGATACCGCCTCTATACGTATAAATATAGCACCCTCGCGTTGGCTGTTGAGAAGGATCAACAGATCATCATCACGCCCCCCTATGGAATTAAACACGCAGTATTCCCTGAGACTGAAACGAGAGCATTTTGCTTTCTTATCCCACTCCATTTGTCATGAGGCTTAGCACGCAGCAACCTACAGCATGTCAACATCCTGGGGGGGAAAGGAAAAGATCTTTAGCAGTTGCCAGGGCAACAATATACCTTCAAACCCAAAAACAGAAACGGTGAGAAAGAAAGAAAGAAGGAAGGAAAGAAGGAAAGAAAGAAAGAAAGAAAGAAAGAAATAGCATCTACAATGTCACAACACACACGGGTCACGTCCATGACAACAACACTGTATGAATCATACATTATTTAGCATAATAATCATAATAGTTCCCATGTTGAAAATAGTTTTCAAATTGATTTATTGTTGGTATTTGTTTTATAGGCCTATATTTAATTCATTTGTCATAATATGTGCCATCATCATCCATGTGTGCAATTGCCGTTTAGAAAAGCTTAAAATTCAAATATACCCGTGTGTGTATCTTCCAACGGAAAAAACCCCACAATTAAATAATGTTAATTGAAATTATTTGTATGATCGTCAACTAAAAATGTCACGATCGTGACAGCACCAACATGACTATATAGCATATAGTCTTCTTTGCACAGAGATCTGAGTGGGCGACATACTGTAGAGGACCATGCATCCTCTATCATGAAATATCCACCCACTCGCCACATCTCCCCCTCTCTCTCTCTCTCTCTGTCTGGTCCTCTCTCTCTCTCTCTCTCTCTCTCTCTCTGCGCCCCTCCCTCACGCCTCCCACTCACTCACCTCTCCTGCTCTCTCTCTTCAGCTTGGTGGGGTCTTCATAGTCTCCCGCCCAGTTGCATTCTATTGGCATTGAGATGGGCCTGAGCCGGCCTGGTGGTGTATACAGCACAACATGGGGGGGAACATTTTGATATCGTTATATGCAGCTGCTCTCAGAAAATAACCCATTCAGACCCGAGGACGATTTTCTACAAAATGTCACGTTTCTACGTCAGCGGCGCTCACACCTTTTTCATGTCGAGGAGACCGCCAGAATTATCTGTATTTGGCTGCCGACCCTCGTCTGAAAATGTGTTGTTCCTGTGCCACATTTTCACGGTTTAAAAAAAAATAGCAGACCTACAAGCTTGTAGATCTGCTATTTTTCAACAACTAAAGTACAACCAAAAGGGGATACAGGAGACAGACAGCCAGAGTCTCCAAGCCATTTGCTATTTGGCTGTTGAATCCCTTGAAACCTTTATTCCGAATGCTATCCTGGCTCCAGCCCTTGAATCGACCAGCCAGCCATACATACCAATATATGGCCATTAAAATAAATTCTTCTGCTGCATGAACCCAATCAACCAACAACTTAGAGCGCCAAGAAAACAGCTAAGTAACTAGAGTAGCAGGTATAGAAATCAAGATAGCTCTAATCTCGACTCGTCATTTACATACTACTGTATCTATTCTAAATAAGAAACGTGGCACCAGTAAACAAGAAAACAACATAATCTACGTATCTAAATAGCATACATCTGAAACCGAGCCATAGCTGTGATGTGCGTTACGCGGCACAAAGCTTTCGCTTAGTTCTTGTAGTGGGAAAAGAGCATCAAATATCGTTGTTCATAATTAACTTCTGCTATTATGTATATTTGTATATATTTCTTTGTGGCTCGAGCGGGAACTCTGGGGGGAGGGAGGGAGGGAGGGGGGGGGGGGAGTTCAAAAAATGTTGTATGCTATTTTCCTAATGTGACTAGAAACTTTGATAAAAAACAAAAAGAATACCGTTGTTCATCATCAACGCTTTATGAGTGCCCGCCCGCAGAGCCTGAGTGAGTCATATATACCGTAGGAAGGGGTGCTGCTGCCCCTGCGAACAGGTGACAGCCTGCCGTGGTGGTTCTGGTCATATTCATAGCAGTAGAGAATGGCGTCCTCCTCCACCAGAGGGAAGCGCCGCCTACACTCCTGGTCCAAGTAGGAGTTGGGTGAGTCAGAGCCCTTCATGCCGACTTGAACATCTGAGTGGGACTCGTCGTCGTGGAGGCCTGGCAGGTTTCCCTTTTCATCTCTATGCGGCAAAAAAGAGACATTGGAGGAGTATTTATATTATTATATGGTTGGTGATGGGGGAGTTGGGCAAATAAAAGTGTAAAAATGTACATTTTTGTTTGGATTTGCTGCCTTTATATGGGCAGATCTCAGTGTAAGGGAAGGCAACACCATGTCAAAGGAGTATAATATGAAATTGAAGAATCAGACCTGTCTGAAGTGAGTGGTGTACTGTACTGTACTGTACTGTACTGTACTGTACTGTACTGTACTGTACTGTACTGTACTGTACTGTACTGTACTGTACTGTACTGTACTGTACTGTACTGTACTGTACAAGCTCTCCTCCCTGGCCTCTGTGTCTGTGTGTTAGGCTGCACAACAGTGACACTTGGTGGTGCTATTTCCATGCTCGGACCCAGGGACACAGGGACACAGCCACACACATAGCTGTCTATAGGAGTGATGACACTATTGCTATATATTTTATACACAGACTGCAGATACCCTGGTCGAACGTTTTCCAGTTCTAAATGACTACCGTATATCAACTGGAATCTGAACACACCAAGGCCATTTTAGATTCTAGTCATGATGCTCTATCTTATTAGAGGAGAGGAGATTGAGGTGGCGATGGAGTATAAATATCTTGATCTTATTATAGATCTACAGACTATCCCGGGATGCAATTTGTAAGAAGGGCCAACAGAGCCTACAGTACTTTTCTCAGGAAACTTCTCCAACGCTGATGCCAAAATGCTCACTCTATTTGCTAAACATTTTATTGCCTTTGTTATTGCATTGTATGCTGGTGTGGACGTTCCAAAATGACAAATTAGGAAAACTAGTAAAGACCTACCCTACCCCTAACCCTAGCCTGGAACTCACCTATGCTTTCTATGGCATAGGTAGCTCCCGGCAGAAACTGTGCGCAGCTGCTGGACATGAGACTAATTAATTAGAGCGACACAGAGAGAGAGGAGTGTGTGTGTGTGTGTGTGTGTGTGTGTGTGTGTGTGTGTGTGTGTGTGTGTGTGTGTGTGTGTGTGTGTGTGTGTGTGTGTGTGTGTGTACGGGTGTACGGGTGTGCGTCAATTTAACAAAGGTGCAGACGATCAGAAATCAGCAGAGAGTGATCGACGTTTGCGCTACTCTATGCCAAATTGAAGTGGACTCGGACCCAGACTTTCTTTTTCCTCCCTGGAAATAAAAACGTCTGGGTTTACCGAGGCTACCCCTACCCCTAACCATGACCGCATGTGAAAGCCACGGGTGCCACGGGCCACGTATGTCGGACTAACGCGTGCCCCCTTGGGGAGTATAGCAGGGCTGACGGAGAGGGCAGACAAGGTCTGCAGGGATAAATCTCATCTACTTGAGCCACTCCCTTCAGGTTGAACGTATAGAGAGCAGTGCTTCTCAACCTGTGGGTCAGGAAACCCAAGGGGGTCCCCACGTATGACTGTGAAGGGGGGGTCCCCACGTATGACTGTGAAGGGGGGGGTCCCCACGTATGACTGTGAAGGGGGGGGTCCCCACGTATGACTGTGAAGGGGTGGCAGGGAGGGGGCCGTGAAGTGACAATTTAAGGATTTTTATTGTGTAGGTCTGTCTTTATTTTGATAGGTTGAAAGTCAACTGACAGGAAATGGAGAGAGAGAGATGGGGGGGAAGAAAGACACGCGGCGAAGGCTGTCGGGGTCGGGAGTCGAACCCGCGGCACGCTGTCAGGCTGGCTCAGCAGCCTTAGGTGCCCGGGACGTTTTTATAATACAAAACACAAATTGTCAACCACTGGTATGAATAGACGAATGGTCGCAGCTTACGTATTTATACCTCATACTAAGCATTTAAAGTATGAGGTATAAACTAAGTACAGCAGCCTTGTGTTCATAAAGATTGGGTATCGGGTAAGACTGGCGTTATGTATCTTTCAGGACCTTTCACTGCTTCGTCTCAAACATTACTCTATGGCTCAGGTCTCAGCCACCGCGGTGGATATTTTGACATTCCGCTTTTTTCCCCCTTTCTTTATGTTGCCACTACTGTTGGAGCAGCCATAAACTACACAGGTTCATCCCGATGTTCTGGGCATCTTTGTAATGTTAGTGTTAGTAAAAAGCAGGTAAAAGAGTAACGTTTGAGGCAGACTAACATCAGTCACTCTACCGTTCACTGTAGTAGAAGAGGTGAGGGTTTAAACCCCGCAGCTACGTCGAGTCCGCCTACAGGAAATACGTAAGCTGCGACCATGAGACCCGTTCCTGGATTCGTCTATAGATAACCCTAAAGTCAGCCGAGCAAATAACCCAATTTATTCCCAAAACACTGAGAGGGATGAGACTAATGATATTAGTATCGCTACGCGAGGCTAATGTTATAATTAATATTATAATGATATTGTTTTATTATCCGCTCAAAACAGCTTCTGGTTAATCAATGTTTCTATTGTTGGCTTTTGCCACACAGTGTGTGTGTGTGTGTGTGTGTGTGTGTGTGTGTGTGTGTGTGTGTGTTCACCTGGGTGTGTACGGTTCCTCTGGTGGCGGTGGGATGTAGAGTTCTTGCAGGGCACAGCTGTCCCTCCTTGAAGGGGTGCTAAGTGTGCTGGTGGGTGTGACAACACTGCTAGTGGGGCTCTGAGGAAGGATTGGCTGTGCGTGCGTGCGTGAGAGAGAGAGAGAGAGAGAGAGAGGTTGGAAAACATGGTTGAGTTGCTTGAGTGGGCAATGTTGAATTGTTCAATAGGCTACCTAGTTAGTGACTACATATGCAATTATGTTATGTACACTTCAACACTTCAACCCTAGCATCCCTATTGTGGAGCATTTTTGCACACGCACATGTATGTACACAGACCAGGGGGGCAGTCAGACGGATATTTTGTGAAGCCACTAAGGAAATGAAAGTTCATATAATGGCCTGTTGTGGCGCTGTCATTGGGCTCAAAAAAACCCATAGCCCCATAGAAGTCCATGTATTTGGGCCCAACTTCACCTAGACTGTATTATCTTAATAAACATGGTCATGAATACTTTTTGCTTCCAGTCACTAGTTTAAAGTCTCATTTCTAATGTCATAATATTCTTTTTGGAAAATGATGGTCCCATTTATTTAAAAAAGGACCATAAAGTCGTGCATGTTCTGAGGGGCGTGGCTACCGTTACAGTCTATGAACGGGATCCCCCACCCACTCGAGTCAAAATAAAAACCAACGAAGAAGAAGGGGGAAGTCCCGCCTCGTTGTCTGGGCCAGCCAATGGGCCAGCTGGCCTGAACTGGGCCAAAACGGATCTAGAAAGATGGCGACTTCCATTGCAAGGACTGACAGGCTTCATTTTACGTTCACGTTAGACCCGCGGAACGCTTTGTCCATATTTTTTACAGTCTATGACACAGACACACACACATGCACACACATACATGCACTTACACACGCACGCATGCACACATGCATGCACATGCACACGCGCGCGCACACACACACACACACACACACACACACACACACACACACACACGCACACACACACTGCTGTGGAAGAACGTAGTGCCGCCCGTACTTGCAGAGCCAAAGGCTTCCACCTCATGTTCTTCAGAAGAGCAGGAGTTGAAGTGAGTGTACTCTGTGGCCGCTTCTTCAGAGTCAAAGTGACACCTGCAGGGTCCCCACGCAACGAGTTCACCAAGTTCTTCAACTGCCAGCCCACCTGGCACACACAAAAACAAAGCAGAAGCATCCGGACATTGGAATCATTATGAGTAAGCTTTCATTGAATCATGCTTGTACCGATATTTGTTATCCTCTCTAATGACAAGTCCTGATGTCCAAGAGTTATCTAAACTCGTATTCCATCCACTTTTGGAAAGATTTCTTGCTTAGCACTTTGTATTTCATTCCTGGTTCCACGCACGTACGCACGCACGCACGCACACACACGCGCAAGCGCACACGCACACACACACACACACACACACACACACACACACACACACACACACACACACACACACACACACACACACACACACACACACACACACACACACACAGTCGCACACACACACTGGATTAAAATATATTTACCACCGTCTGATGGTTGACCTGGATAACTTCATCCCCAGCGTGGATCTTCTTACATCGATCAGC
The DNA here is from genome assembly GCF_963924005.1 of Protomyctophum bolini. NCBI lineage: Eukaryota > Metazoa > Chordata > Actinopteri > Myctophiformes > Myctophidae > Protomyctophum > Protomyctophum bolini. The sequence continues at coordinate 6,158,342 of NC_137874.1, read as the reverse complement.
CAAAGACTGATGGATTGACAGGCATAGATTTAAAACATATACGGTGTAGGTCCAGCCATGTGTACTGTATTCACAATGTTTAATTGATGTTTATACCGTCATTATACTGAGTGAGAGTGGTACACCAAACCCCACGCATTGTGAGAAGGGTCAGAGTGGCTTAACCCATTCTGACCTGAGATCAGATTCATACGAGGTTTCCACTGGACACACACCGGTCTGATTAACCCATTCTGACCTGAGATCAGATTCTAAAAATGTGAGTCGTTCTTCGGATTTTTCAAAAATAGCAGACCTACAAGCTCGTAGCGCGCCACTCGTCACATTTTTTATGTTGAGCAGTGAGCACTATGTGATAAGTTTCTTTGAAGCAATACATACCGTATTTATATCAGTTAATTCGTTCAATGGAGTCAATTGGATGAGTCATCAATGTCACAAAACAACCAGTAGCCAGTAGAGTGGTGTTTACAAAGGTTGTCGTTTGGTCATGTTGAAAATCTGATTGTTTTCTTTATAGCTTCTGTGCTTTTGATATAAATATCAATTAACGCAATGGTGTAATTTTTAAAATACTTAAAAAAGCATCCGTTCTTTTGATACCCCTAGTTGACAAAGACATATCATCATCATACTATAATTCAGCGAATGTCTGAATGTCACTGACAGCGCGTTATCTCATCATTGACTGCATGAATCACTCCCACTTGACACTTGACACATTCATGATTAATAATGAATATATTAGTGAATAAAAACAGCCGTTTACAGCCGTTTATCCGTGGTCTATCTCCGACCGAGCCACACTATTAGCACACATCTCTCCATGCCAAAAAGAACCTGCACGCTCCCAGAAACCGGCTAGGCTACTTTTTACAGACGCAACTGTCATATTTACTGTACAAATATTGTTTTTACATCACCACACGATGGGCAATGCGCCCGGGCGCAGTACCCCCCACGGCCACAAGAGGGGGGCAAATATCTCACAACGGGTAAGGGCTAGTAGGTATAATAAAATAGCCAACTTACTCCTTCCGTAGTTCCTGTGATCACATGCAGACCATCATAAGTTGATTTGATATACATGCCCTGTAGACAAACAGTAAGAATATTTACAATTACAATCACATTTTTAAGGGAATACATACTTAACGTTCATGCTGGTCCACGGTGGGGTCAAACTGGTTCCTACTTTGCATTCCATTAAATAATCGGCCCTTTGGCTGATCAGTGTGTGCGGCCACTCCTTTGTCTTTTTAAGACTTATCTTTCTAGTCAAATTGTCTTACCAATAGCAATTGTTTTCAGCTGCTTGAATGACAACAAAATGTCTACGTTCTCTACGAATGACAAGAACATGTTTGGACAGTAGTCCGCTTAAAATATTTTAAATCAATTCCACCGTGATTGGCATCCCACAGTACCAGTACCACTTCTGATTCGTTAAACCTCACTCCTCTGGCAGTACGTTCAATCAGATTAAAACAAAAACTGCTTGACCTAGTATGATGCAGAGCCCAAGACTCAAAGCTTTCAGTTAAAAGAGTAAATGGGGCTTTGAGTGCATCACAAATAAACAGGTACAGTATGAGTACACACTCGTGCATGCGCACGCACACACACACACACCCACACACACGCGCGCGCACACACACACACACACACACACACACACACACACACACACACACACACACACACACACACACACACACACAGTGGCAGTCTCTAAGATGAGTCTAAAAGGTTTATTTTTAGGCCACTTGGCCTAGTGTCCTGTGCAGGTTTTATTGAACGGATGAGAGAACTTCCATGCCCCTACGTGCGTGGATGTGGGGGTGGGGCAACCACTGTATAGCCCCAGGCGAGATACAGTACTTATGTCCATTTGTAGGTCCATGTTCAGATGGAGGAGTCTCACAAAGGGACGATGATTATATAGTAAGTGCCTTCTCACTTAAAGGAGAATTCCATGCTAGAAGGCTTTCCTACCTTTATTTGTAGTTGTTACAGTATGTCCCCACCAAAGAGGTCCAGGTGTTGTTTTGTGCAAAAGCGCTAATATTGAATTGAATTGCATTGAATTGAAATGGGGCATTGGGGTGTTGTGCTAATTCGCTTATTTCCATCGCTCAAAAATCAACTTCTTTTGTATTATACTGTATCCTCTCTTCATAATGTAAATAGTATCCCAAGCGGCACACTTTACTACTTATTTTGATGGAAATAAGCGAATTAGCACAAAAACGTAACAACTACAAATAAAGGTAAGAAAGCCTTCTAGCATGGAATTCTCCTTTAAGTGACACATTTAAGTGTTGTTTATCTATATATGGCTACATATGATGTAGCCATATATCATTTCTAATGTTAATTTCTAATTTTGCCCAACTGGGGGCGGCGTTACATTGAGGTCCCTAAACTACTGGATGATACAATTTCCAGTAAGTTCAAGCATGAGACAATTGTATTAGTTATTGTATCAATAATGAATGACCAATAACCAGACCTAATCAAACTAATAAACTAATTATTAGTACAACATATTACTGTAGTTTAAGACATGCAGTATATTACTGTAGTTTAAGACATGCAGTATATGAATTCAAACATGCTAGAAGACAATGTCACAGTACTATTTTAAGCCACATTGAAGCCGACAGAGGCAGACATTATAGGTCGTTTTTAAGGAGGTATTTCACTTTCACTTCTACCTCTACACAAAAAAACCCCACCCACATTGCTGTGACAGGAATTTATCATAGCAATGTGGGTGGGTGTTTTTGTGTGTGCGCCTGGCAACATATTGTCCATGTCAATTCCTTGGCATTTAACATTGTACGTACTGTACATGCTGCTTGTACACTGGCATACAGAAAAACCTGAGGGTTTGCAAACCCTCAGAGTTAATTGAATAATGTGGTGTGAAATGCACTATAGAATCCTAAATGGCGTCTTATTAACTATGAGAGATAAACTGTCTCTGTGATGTACGGTAAGATGTGTGTAAAGGGCCTTTGAAACGGGAAGCGAGGAACGCAGGCGTTGTTGCCTGACAGGTCTCCTCCAGGTCTGCTCAAGAGGGGGGGCGCGACAACGCAAGCGTGGGAAAAAAAGCTAAACAGAATCCAGGTCTAGTGATGAGTCGCGGGGGGGGGGGGGGGGTAACGTGTGCACGTAACGAGCACGCGCGCAACAAATTCACGGGGACCGCGCTCGCGTAAAAATACGCTTGCGTTGTCGCACACCGCGACTTCTCCGCGCAAAAAAAACACAGGTCTCGTTGAAAATGAACTATCGCTTCACGTTTGAAAGGCCCTTGTTGTGACTGGATGAATTAGAGGTCAAGGGTGAACGGGGGGTGGGGGGGGGGGTCCTACCAGTCCCTCGGTGGATTTGATGTTGGCTAACTGCACCACCTCCAGATGGGCTGCTTGTGACACCATGGGGTCCGACGACAGAGAGATGATGTGGTCACACACTCCCGAAAGAGTATTACACTGAGAAGGAAAGGAGCGCAGGCAGGCACTGTCGTCAGAGTTCTGTCACGGTGCATTTGCAGGATTTGTTTTGCATTATAATAATGCACAAAGTGAAAGTGGAATAAAGTAAAGCGACTGACTCACCACATGGAGAATTTTGTTTTCCGTCTCATACACAGAGCAATCCTGCAGTAAATATAGAGAGAATATGATTATGATCAAATACAGAATATTATGACTTACGTTTTGCTAAATGTATACACTCTCAGAGTTGGAAATGGATACATGAACACTGAGGATTTTACTGTGAAGCTATTAATAGTATTTGAAATACTGTGTGTGGGTTTTACTAAACCTCCAATATGCTCAAACCATGCATGCACAAACAACACAAATGAGTCACCAATGCAGAGGTCCATCTCTCACTCTGCCTCTGCATCCATGCTGTCAACTCCTACCTTTATCTTTCACATTCTCATGTATATGTCATTGTAAGACCATCTTAGACTAATCCTCACTTCAAACTGTTTCTTTATGCTTATGCGGTATAGATTATAGTTGTCAGCATGCACAGACTGTCGCCGGACGACAAGCGCTATGACTCTATTATGTGACTATATGTCATCCTGTGGTCGCCTATGTTATGATATTTTCCAACCTATGAACATTTGACAACTGTGGACTGACATGTTGAACATTGCTTGTAAATGCTTGTATGCTTGATTATTACCATTTGGATGCTTCTCTCTATCTATCTCTTTGCAACTGTAACGCTCTCTGAATCCGAACTAAAGATCCAACTTGAGTGATATACTATACTTCCGGTGTCAGCGTGTCCAATTCTTCCAAGGTTATTTCAACTACTATTTTCCATAGTGTTGAATATTTTCATCTCTTGGTTAAAGGTTTTTAAACTACGGTAAATTGACTAAGGTTGGGTTTCTGGTGTGTCAAAGCCATCATTTTACATCTGTCAGACATGGAATGCATAATATAGCAACTGTTACCGTAATGTATGTTGTAGCTTCTCGCTGACAGGTTTACATTCAGTTCGAAACTGGATCTCTAACCAACTTGACTTTAGAACATTTGGAATATCACATCCATGATACAGTAGTACCAGCCAAGCAATTTCACTGGACAAGACCACTTCCATGAGTACAACAATACTGGGACCTTTTACTGTGAATCTAGTTAATATTTATTATTTACATACCTACGGTATAGTGGGGGCTGACTGTTAGGTCCTTAGCAACATTTTTGATGAGGCCCTTATGGAACTATATTTGTTGGCAGAGCAGTATAACTTTCTCGAAGTGAAAACCAGCACTCACGGAACTCTCGTTTTGAGGCACCTTTAATTATTCTTTTAATCAGTTTGACATAGCATGCCGCAGAGCAGCTGTACAACGAAAGCGCTTCGGCGCTCAAGCCTTCATCAGCGTTGGCTATCTCGATACCGTGCCAGCTGATTAAAATAATAATTAAAGGTGCCTTAAATCGAGAGTTCCGTGAGTGCTGGTTTTCTCTTTGAGAAATGTTCCTGTAACGTTATGCTGTAAAGTTACTTAGTTACCCGACTACCGGTAAAGACGCTCAGAGTGTATAAAAGCAACAGTATTACCCTGATAAAGAGCAGTATAACCACAAACCTATAACAAACTGTCTTCAGTTCTTTGATCAATAATTTGTCATAGAATTGTCCTAACGCATTCAATGTTGCGCTTATGACCAAAATCACAGTTAGGGCCGATTCATACTCCTATTTTAGAGCCGAATAAAAGTCGGTTCGGCTCTGTAGAGCCTACAATTTGACGTCATTTGAGGTTCGGGGGGGGGGGGGGGGGGGGGGGGGCGGGTACCGTCCTAAAGTCGGCTCTTCGGTGCTACTGAAATTTTCTGACGAGCCGAAATCATTTCGGCACTACAGCGCCGAAACAGCGGTAAAATAGGAGTATGAATCGGCCCTTACAGTAACAGCACCCACTCTTGTGCAATATTGCTTAAATGAGAAACATTTGAGTCTTAACCACATGCTTGGGTTGTGTCTTACTGGGTTTCTTTTTTACCTGTTGAACAATTGTAGTGAGCTCAAGACACAGCTGGATCACATTATTTCTTGTAATGGAGTAGTCTGCCACGGCAGCAAATGGGGACCTGAAAAAGAAGTAACATCTGGAATTAACCATTAGATCATTCTTAATTTTAGCCCAATTCATTGTTAAATGTACCCCATGTACAATGCAGTGCAATATTCCCTAAGAACCAATATTCTCATGCTGTTTACATAATAACACTCTTACATTACTACTGCAATTGACTACAGTAGCCAGTAGGCCTATATTTAACGCAGTGTTAAAGCAGTGTTGTATGATGCAATGTTTTTGAGCATTCTTTGAACACATAATCCCAGATAACTCACGGAAGGGAAATATTTAATTTGTCTGATTTTAGTTTTTCTTCATTTCAGAGTACAGTACGCTAGTCTTTATACAAATCTTAAGACCAAACGTGAGAGAAGAGAAGTATAGTCAAAATGACACCACCAACCGCTACTACGACAAAACAACGTGTGTCTGTTTGTGCAGGCACACACAAATGTGTATAATTATTACATATATATCATCATATTCGTTTTTTAATTAGGTATTCCATGCATTATTTTGCAAAACTCACCTATCCAGCCAAGCCAACAGGCTCTTGGCCGCCGCGATGAGGTCCACCACGGAGGTGAGGAAGTCATTGGGTAACTTGCGGGTGGCACGGCCATCGTAATGGCCGCTGCGCCGCCTCCCTGTGATGAAGTTCTGCAGGTTCTTGGCAGAGGCATGGAGTTTGTGTGACAGTGTCTTCAGATTTTCAGTCTCTAGACCGTAGTTCTAAAGGACAGTCAGGGGAGGTTCACGTTGATTAACATTATTATTAATTTTTTTTACAACTTTTCAGCATTGACCTATACTCACATGGCAGCCATCTCGCTCTCATATCATAGTCGGGGGGTTAATTGGGGTTAAAATTAAGAGCAAAAGAGGCACTGTGTGAATAATTATGTTCAATTGCATTCCATTTAACATCTTTATTTGCATTCACATTCAACAAGAGATTCTTCAATACGGACCAAAGTAGATGCACAAACTTGGAAAACTAAACAACAAGTGCTTCAGGATACAGATCACGGGAAGCATCGCCTCCTCCATATATGGCGACTGCCAATTATCGCAGACACTGAACAGAATTTTGCCAATGCCTGATCAGCTCTCGGCTTGGGCATGCCTGCAATCTGCAGGCCCCTCACTACTGATTTATGGACATTACCGAGGCTTCCAAATATGAACACAAGTAGGTTACATTTGTAACCAAGCTGTGCGAGACACCCCAGGTGAATAGGGAAAAAAAAGTTAAATAATAGCTATCACAATGAAACTTCTCCAGTTGATTACTTATATTAAAACTAAGATTCTTTGTATTACAAGTTTTCTGAAATGATATGTTTAAATATGCAAATTAGGCATTATATGCGCTAATTTGCATACATTTCGGGGCGATAAATCTGAAGATCGGATAAAGCCAGGTTCAAAATTATCATTTAATTTTGTTGACACATTAGAGACAAAGAAAATTACACATGGTATTTTTGATATCTCTAATATCTCGCCATGTTTTTAGGTATAAAACGTGATGTAAATCAGGCTGTGAATGTAAATGTCTGCGGAATATAGTTATGAATAAGACTGGAACGTTTGGTGTATGTGAGTTCAACTGAAGTGGAGATTCTTTGTCCCAGGTATGAGGAAAACTCATTTTGAGAAAACGGCCTTTAAAGATTTGTATTCCAAAACGTTTTATTTGAAGCCACTATTTTGAGACAAAATATCTCATCCAAACCTTGGCAACAACATATAATGGCATATATCATTGGAAAGGTCTGGACCTCGACTCGAGCTGACTGTGGTCTGATCCAAATATGGTCACTTCCTTTGTACCAACAACCAATCATGAAAATAGAGATGGTGGATTTTCACCCAGAAAAACGAGCTGTCATTGGCTAAAATACGTTTAGGAAGCAAAATAGCAAAAAAAAAATAATCATGAATTCACCTGTAGTGTCTCGCCTTAAGAGGGGTGCGCACGCTTTTCCGACATACCATAAGACCAACATGGGGAAAACGATCGGATTAAGGTTGGCGAACATGTGTTAAGGTTGGCAAACATGCACTGCTCCGTGCTTGCGGTTATGGTTAGGTTAGCTAGGGTTTGAGGTAGGTTGTCGTTAGCCTGGCTAATAAGCCAGACCGAATCAGCCATTGGCAAAAAAGATATTCCGCGACAGTGTTGTGTGATATTAGTCTGGCTTCTTATTATTAGCCAGGCTAGGTTGTCGTTGTCGGACCAATAGTATGTTGAAACTAAAGCCTGTACCCCCTTAACCCATTCTGACCGGGCACCCATTTTGGTGTTGGCATCATGTTATGCTTTAGCTATTGAAAAATAGCAGATCTACAAGCTCATAGCGCGCCACCGAGTGGCGCGCTACGAGCTTGTAGGTCTGCTATTTTTGAAAAATTCGAAGAACGACTGACATTTTTAGAATCTGATCTCAGGTCAGAATGGGTTAATCAGACCAGTGTGTGTCCCGTGGAAACCTAGTATGAATCTGATCTCAGGTCAGAATGGGTTAAGATGCTGGTACTTAAGCACCTTGGTAAGGAAGCCTCTTCCAGACTGTGTGTCAAATGTACATCAGTACATGCCACTTCCAAAATGAAACACGCACGCACGTCGCACGCACACACAAACAAACAAAATCAGAGTAAACGCATCGAAACCAACCCACCCGAAGGTCCTATACTCGTATGAGAAATGTGAGGATCAAATCCACTGACCCATCCACCCATCCACCCCCACTGCCCTCCAGCTGTCACTTTGCATGTCTGGGAATAACCAGAGCACTCATTACCCATAATGCCACGCTGCACGTGCAGCCCTGTGGGCGTCTGTCATGACAGAGTTGTGGGGGGCAGGAGGGTGAGTAATCATTTAATACAGCCATGCCAGAGAGAATTCAAACTAAAAAAATCCCAGGTTACATAAGGGGCTTTGAGACCAAGGCAAAAGCTTACCCTGCTATAGCTATATATGGAGGATGAGCGGGCTTTGAATTCAGACATTCATTTAACATCTGTAACCTCTGTCCACTAAACCAATTCTCAATCCAGTCTCTCCTTATATCTGCGTTTTCTTTACATTCTGTGCCATCAGCAGTATCTTGTAAAACATGTCTGTCTATTTGTAACTGTAATCATTCCTTGAGGTGGCGTAAATGTGTTTGTGTGTGACTTGGCGGAGATTATTCCAAAGCGACGTACGTACCACAAATGGTTGCAAACATTTGCGGTCGGATAGCGCTAGCCAAAAGAGAACCCCGTGAAAAGTGGTTGTATGAAATGATCGAGGTTTTGAATGAATGGCTATTTTGTGGATGCCATTCCCTTGTCTGGTTCCCAGGCCACTTCACATGCTTCAAACATTCTACATAGTACCATAAGCTGCCATAGCGGGAGACGGACAGACTCACCAGCCGTGTTTGATTTCGTCGACCAAAACTAAGATGAAAAATGTTCAATCGACTACCTTTTGTCACTGACGAAAACTAAATGGAAACTAAATGAAAACTAAGCTATGGTGACTAAAACTATAAGACTAAATATTCGGACAATTTCGTCAACAAATAAAAACTATACTAAAATGTTAGGAAGGGACTAGTGGACAAGAGATCCAGTAGGAGTCCTTTTACACTTGGTCGCATGCTGAAAATAGCCGATCTACATTACAAGCTCACAGCGTGTCGCGCTGCGACGCGTTGTGAGCTTGCAGATCGGCTATTTTCAGCAAGTGTAGAAACAAATTACGGCATCAAGGCCCAGCAAAATACATTTCCGTCGACTAAATCAACTGTAGATCTAGTCGACTAAAATCTCATGATATTTAGTCGACTGAAACTAGACTAACACTAAACTAAAAATGTGAGAATGAAAACTATTGAAGAGGCTATATGACTAAAACTAAAATCACTGCTCACCAGAGCACACAGCAGGTCCACGGCCTCCAGTATGAGCTCCTGATGGCCGATCCTGGACACCCCGAGGTCCTCCAGCTCCTGGTGGGTGATTCGGAGTAGCTGGTCCCCTCCGACCTTCTCCCTCTCAAAGGTTGCAATGTACTGCTGCAGGCAATCATCTAGACCTGTGGGCCGGGGAAGAAGATGTTAGGAACATAGTATATAGAATGCAGATGATACATCGATGGTTTTGTATAACAAACATATACTTCTTTGGCTTCTTGTTTGTCATTAGGCTTTCTGAGCCTATTCATAATTTGTTCTTGTCATATACTTTCCCTTTGTTAAGTCATACTGGCAGTCGAGAAACGTATACTTTCTTCACTCCACACGGGGAGAGCTACCTGTACTGCCGGTTAAATTGTCGCAGGGCAGATAGTGAAAGGTAGATTTGTAGATTTGACTGATAAATATTGTGCACGCTTTTGTCCAGTGGTGTACTGTACACTACAGTGTCTAGTCAATATGAATTTTAGTGACATATTGTTGACTGTTGTTGAGGGGTTCTATAAGGGACCCCAGGGAAATCAGTCAATATCACGTCAGAATCAGTTTAAACACTTGAACCCTAACCCATAGGCTATTTGCAAGAGAAAGTTTTGAAAAACAAACATATTTGGAATATCTTTTGAAACATTTTCACAACCCATAATTATGTTGCATTCATTCAGCTTCCCATTATATAGTCACTGTCAGGCATAAATGTTCATCTCCATATTTCATCTGTTTTTTTGTTCTTTGTTAGATCTACAAGCACACAACTTCAATGTACAAGTACACTTGTTTCTGCAAACATTTGAAATCGTTTCTTGAACATTTTACACTAATGACATCGTGCCCAAAATAGGGACACCAGGGAAAGTGATTAAAGTCTCTCTGTGGGCTAAAGCAGCTGTTCCCAAAGTGGGGTCCGGGGACCCCCAGGGGTCCTTGAGGGAGTTTCAGGGGGTCCCCAGCTAGGTGATAATTTGGAACCAAATGTCTGTAACTCTGAGAGTGTGCACTCTCAGAGAGTGTTTGAGAGTGTACACTCTCAGAGTTAAATGAACATTGATTTTACACAAAAAATTGGGGTCCCAGAGATAGAAGTGCCATTAAAATGGGGGTCTGTAGATTAATATGCATGTCAAACTGGGGGTCCTTGAAGTTTAACGGGTTGAGAATCACTGCAAGAGCCGTAAAAATCTTCTCCTATGGAGGGTCCCTGGAATATATTTTCAAATGGGGGTCCGCGGGCTAATTAGTGTCCATATGGGGGTCCTTGACATGAAAAGGTTTAGGAACCACTGGGCTAAAGTGTGTGGCCTTACCTGAACTTACCCTAACCTTCTTTGCCATATTTTACTATCTTGAAAAACATTTTAAAATAGTTCAAGTAGCTGACCTACATCGACAAGTCGTGAGCTTGTAGATCAGCTATTTGAACTATTTTAAAATGTTTTTCAAAATACCGGTAGTAAAAAATAGGTTTATATTAGGTATAAGGGATAACCCCACCTTGACAGCAATATGAAGGTTCCATAATGTCTGTTTATTTTCCTATTAAAGCAAGTCTTTCAGAAATGCATGTCTAAAATATGGCTTTGTTTATTTAACCGATTAAGACCTGAGGCCAATTCTACGAATGCCTTCTAAATCAGTCATTCTCAAACAACGTAAAGGCGGAACGCCATCTGAACATGTTTGGTGCCACGGACCCCCAGGAGAGAAGATTTGTGCATTTTCTGAAGATTATATACAGCTTTTGTCCCCACACGTCTCAATATTTGCCATTGACAATGACAGGAGAAATTAGGTCAAATGTCCACCAAATATGGCGTAAAACTTGTCCCCACGTGTCTCAATATTTGCCATTGACAATGAAAGGAGAGATTAGGTCAAATGTCCGCCAAATATAACAAATTATAAAATATATATTAAATATATATTAAAATGTTGTATGACGACAAGAGCGCCCCTCACTTCACGCGGGTGTGATTTCTTTAATACATTAAAAAAAATAGCAGATGTACAAAGCTACAAGCTTGTGTCACTGTCTGCACGAAGTAATGCGCTGTGAGCTTGTATACATCTGCTGTACATCGATGTTAAGCTCCACACTACGCACATTACTGTCTTGCACAAGATGTTCTATGTGAGCAACCTTTGGCTTACAGTAGCTGACCCCTCCAACCCCCGCTGGCTAAACCCTCTGGTCCCCATTGTCGTGAATGCACACACACACACACACACACACACAACCACGCTGACACTCAGACAGTTAAAAACACACAACCACGCTGACACTCAGACAGTTAAAAACACACAACCACTCAGACAGTTGATTGAGAGCGGTGGCCCACAGAATGCTCAATGGCCCACTGGTGCAGTAGTAAATATATCTTTTTTTTAAGATATATTTTTGGGCCTTTTCTGCCTTTATTGGATAGTATACTAGTGTACTGTACACTACACTATAGTACTAATACTAACTATACTAACTGTAGTGACTACAGTTAGTATGGTCACCATACTATGGTGACAGGAAATGGGGAGAGATGGGTCGTCGGGATTGGGAATCGAACCCGCGACACACTGTCAGGCTGACTTAGCAGCCTATAGGTGGCCGGACCGCTACACTAGCCGCCCGGGCCCTTAAGTTGATATTGATGGCATTATTTAAGAGTGGATCTAAAACACACTTATGAAAGATGTTATGCACTATTTGCAATTGGAAAAGATTCATCCCTTCATTGACTATTTCAATAGGTGCACGCCAACGCCTCCTACACAATAGATGACATAATCGTGTTTTTTCTTTACTTCTTTATTCATTTCGAAAGAAAAATGTCAGTAATTCAGTTGATATACAACAACTTGTTGGGAAAGTTTGAGAGCAAGAGTGTCTGTCCTGTTGTCTTTGTTTTGTTTGTCTGTTAACATCTGTCACTGTTTAACTGTTTTTTCTTGTTTATCACATTTATATACCTTTTTTGTTTTGTATTGTATTTGGAACATTTACACTACCTGTCACTATTATTTTATTCGTTTTATATTACTTCATTACTCATTATCTGTCAATGATATTCTGAAGTTATGTCATATATACAAAATGCCTAATAAAAACAGTATTAAAGCATTTGCAAATAAATCGTCATCATACTCCCCCCCCCCCCCCCCCCACACACACACACACACACACACACACACACCTGTACATCTGTAGTACCCTATAGACCTTCATGTAATAGTTTTTTTGCAGAGGAAACTAAATACACAGGTTTGTTTATTTTAATACGTTAATCCAAATCCGTGCTAATTACATGGTATTAGTGAAATGAAGGAATACAAATAAAACATCACACTGCTTTATAATGTGATGCAAAATGAAAATGGAAATACCAACAAATTAAAATGTGAATGCTTTGTGAATCTTGTTTCTTTCCTTTTCCTGCAGTTCATCTAAACCAACAACTAAAATATTATTTAAGATTCATAGACAAAAACAATATATTCAAAACTCACAGTTTTTTAGAACTGTCCACAGTTCTTAAAAAAAAAAGATCAAGTCTAATTATTTTTTTCTTTGACAAAGTACCAGTTTTATCTGATTTGTGCTGATGACATCATGGACTAGTCTAGTACTCCTGGTGAATACCAAACGAGTCGCCCCTTTACCAACTCGCCACCGGGCGTACAGCCGGCGGAACTGTGCAGCCTTGTATTCCAAAGTAACCTAAGCAAAATTATGCTTAAAAAGGTTACACCTAACCTTATTCCTAACCTTAACCTCAGTGAAACTAGGCCAAAACCTAACCCTATTCCTAAACTTAACCCCAGTAAAACTATGCCTATAACCCTAAACTTATTTCTAACCTTATTCTCAGTAAAACAAAATAAAGAATACAAGAACCGCGGCACCGAGCGGTCGGCGTGAGGTCGGTGGGGAAAGAACTCGAAGGGCGAGATGGTTTAGGGGCGACCGTACCTGATACCAGCCTGGACATCCTACATATACTGTACAGTCTACAACACTAACAGTGTAGAAAGGTGGAACCATACTCTCTCTATACACGCACTCTTTCAAGTTAATCTCTTTCTATTTCTCTCTCATCCACCACTCCTTGATCATCACCCCTCTTTTATGGCTCTACTGCAAAGACAAACTGTGGTTCCTTCATCACACATACATTCAATTCAATCTCATTGTATAATTGGGCCTAAACCTAATCAGGCATTCAGCTCAAGTTTATAGCTGGCAGCAAAATGATGGAGAGGAAACACGGGGAGTTTCATGGCTTTGCATAACATTTAAAGGCTTAACTAATCAGCCTCTTTACTAAGTTAATTGAGACTCATTATGTCAGTGAAGAATTCTCCATGTTACCATAGAAACCATGAAGTAGGGTCTTGGCATATAGTGTCCTTGACTACGGGATAAAATAAACAAATAAGTAAAGAGACATGATGATACCCGCACTCCCTCAAAAAAGGATAATTGTAATATTTTAAAGGCATATATTACACTTTTCTACCTAGTGAGAAATGAAGAGCAAAGTGGAAGAGGAACACAGTGAATAATTGGACACAGGAAAGGTTTTACAAAACATATTTTGCCCATCCACACTGTTAGACACAGCAGATGTTTCTAAATATGTTCACTTTGTGCCATAGTATTTATAAGATTGCACATTACATATATTGTTGCTGTTACTTTGTATCTCCATATTTCAACTTTTAGTTTTTCACCTGTAAATGAATGCCCTACTTTGTCATATGACTGTGTGTGTTGTGAAAAATAAGTGAAAAGGGCAGATGTACAAGGTCACGAACGGATCGCATCGTGCAACACAAGCTTGTAGTTCTGCTTTCTCTGGTTTTGAAATTTGTTGAGACTGACAGTGAAAGTTGTTAAGACTGTCTGGAAGTTTTTTAAATATTTAATAAATGAAAAGTATTAACAAGAGCTTGAGACTAAACTAAACCAGTAAGACACCTGAGTCCGTCTTACTGTAGCCTGGCTAAAGCCAGGCTAGTCTTACTGGTCTTACTGGTTACTCCCTTTAGGGCTGTGTCTAATTTTCGCCGGCTGCGGGGCGCGGCTGCACCAATAACTTTGGGGCAGTCCCGTCAAGAGTTTAAATGGACGGGTATCAGTCAAAAGGGAGACATCGAAGAGGAAGGATGGATGGGGAAGGATCAACATATGGAATGTTCTGACATATATATATATTCATATACTAATATTGATGACATCAGGCATCTCCATTATATGGGCTTACGGTAATTGCGACAGCAGGTCGCATTTACTACTGACTGATACGATCTCTGATTTACTATCATCCCTGATGATGTCATAGTGATGTCACGAGACCTATGTCATAGTGATGTCACGAGACCTGGACACAATATATGGGGGCTTTCCCCATATATAGAGATTGTGAGTGCCGTGCCGTGACAAAAAAACGCAAAGGTTTCATAGTTAGCAATAACTACATTGGATCCATTGGGTTAGGGTTAGGGTTTCATTTCCTGAAAAGTAATACTTTAGGACAATACCACGCAACAGCGACAATATACCGAATGTACAATTTACACAGATAAACTGCACTTGATATAATGAACACAATCGAATCATCGCTGAATCTCTTCTTAGTTCGCAGTGTGCGAACAGGGATTATTAATGGTCACAGAACACCAGCAGGGTGACAGGGAAGGTCACAAGGACGGTGGCCCTATTTGGCCTCCAGTGACACCACTGGGTCATATGCTAATAAAGAAACTTCTGAATGCTAATGTCCAGACCCGGGTCATTAGCATTCAGCACACCCCTCACTGTATTATGTTTTCCCCCCTTCTTACCTCCTTTACGATGATTTCCTGTTTTTGGCTATATATTTGTTGTACGTCGTCTCTAAATGTTATGATGAATTGAAAACGGTGGACCCTCTTGTAAACAAGTGTATAATGCTTTACGGTGTCGTCCACTCACAGTTGACAGTTTTCGTATTGAGTTGTGCTTGAAATGTACTGTAATTCTGCAAACTGTTAATAGACACTTCCATCAATCAATCAATCAATCAATCAATCAATCAAAGGTCCCCAGGAACTATAAGAATGGAAGGGAGACTGTAAACCAAATCCATCCTCTTCTCCCAGTCCCTAAATGCCGATCTATCCTTCACTTTAAATTACCATTACCGGACTCTGGATGCGAGAATTGTCTCTGCTCCACTTGTCACATGTGGGCCACTGAAGAACCCCCCCCCCCGCCCCCTCATAACCACACTCTCTTCATCATCCTATAGGCTACATCTCTTACTCACACAATTTCCTTCACCGAATCAATATTAGATTGCGTATTAATATTAACCACCGTGTTAACTGTTAATGTCTCTCTTTATTTCCCTCTGCACATCAGGTCTATGCCTTCTCATTAGACTGACAGCAAGTCTCCAATTACACTTACGCTTGTCAAATATTGTAACTGCTGACATGTTCACAGAAATGTGCAGAGAAAATAGCAAGACTCAGTCCTCTTGTAATAGAAAATGTTAACTAACAGTTATCTAAGACTGTTACAAAAGGAGTGGAAATTGAGTTGTGTACCGAGATCCTTACAGGTCCAATTTTACATTTTTAGAGTTATAAAGTCAATGCAGGACTTTACAGTATAGGGATATAGACTAGTTAGGCTACTGTACTGTACTATGGTAATGTGTCCATGAATAAGCTGATATGCACGGACAATGGCCTACAAAAACCATTACAAACTTAACAAAATAGTTACACTTCTACAGAAACACACACTCACACCAAGAAAAGGTTTGAGATATGAATATATATCTATATGTATATATAAATATCATCATCAAATCATATCTCACTATCTTCAAGTATTAATTTCATCCTTTCATCATTGATTTTCTTTACCTGGAGTCATAAATCAGAGGTTGACATTTATGAATTTAAATCGGTTTGCAATTTTTGTTTTCCTGTAACAAATATGTATAAAATATCCATGTAATTTGCAATATGCAATCATTTGGTGTGATGATTTGTTCATGTGAACGTGATAATAGCTAGTTAAAAAATAATCTTAATATATAATATAATCTTATATAGATAATATGATGGTAAAGTGATGGTCATCTTATAAATACATTAAATGGTATGGCCTAATTGGCCTTGTATTATACAGTATGTAGCCTACAACTCTGAATCCAATAATGTTTGATATGTGCACATATGAACACAAATAATAGAATATGATAAGTTTCAGAACATAAGCTTCAGTAGCCATAGGCTCATGGAAGGAACTTACTAAGTGGTGCTTCTTATGATAACTGCATTTCTGAAGTGCTTCTGATAGCACACAGAACATGGGGTAATCTAATGTCATCAGTTTTAACTCACATGTTAATGTGACATGATTGTTCATTATTTTAAAAAAAAACACACACAATTATAATGCTCTGATCATCAACATCTTCCTCTTACTCAGAACTTATGGTTAGGCTACTTCGCCAATGCATGTGGCCTAATCCTATGTGTTGTTAACTTTAATTATTATCTTACAGTTGAATATCTGATTCTGACACAAAAAGGGTAAATGTAGAATCATCTATTCTAATATGTCACCCCTGATCACATGCTTTAGGCTACAGTTGTTTAACCGTTTCACTGCCTCAAGAGAAACTATAGCTTTGTATTGGGCCTATATAATTTCCAAATCAGCAGTGATTTACAGCAGGTGTTTCAGTACAGCTATAATATAAATGTCTGAGGCTAGAGCCGGCACCGATTCGTTGCTGGCTCCCCGCCCGGTACAATTCATTGTAGCAGGTTTGGTGCTAATTTCTATCAGTTTTATGCAATGATCGCCTACCTTTCATCCAGTCTACCACTTGACTTGAGCTCCACTTGCTCACAGGCTCCATGACCAGTGCCATTGGATAAGTTTGTTCTTGTCTTGCCTGACAATAGGATCGCTCCTCCAACCCCCCCACCCCCCAAATCCCAGCGCGCACAATTCTCTTCAACTGGGATTGTCGTGAGAAGAAGTAGCCTATAGCCTCACTAACAGCGGGTCCCCAAACATCCAGAATGTCGCTTGGATCAGCTTGAGTTGGGCCAACCACCAACCAGATTGTTGTCGCACATTCCTATGGTTGTGGTTTGTTTGCTGGAACAAGCTCTTTTGTCATTCACGTCATGCTACTGCTTCGTTGTTGATATGTTGGGTTGTCAGTGTGGTGGGTGGGCAGCGCTACCGGGCTGCATGCGTGAGCCGTTTGCAATTGATCACAAACAATCCAGAGAGAAGGCGAAGAGAAGACATCCCTACCTCACGCGCCCGGGAAAGATTTGCTTCGCCTCTAAAAACCTGCACGAACAACAGAGACACGAAGCCATCGCCGCCTCTCCTCTGAGCTTCCCAGCCTGTTTATCTCGACACATCACACGAACGTTAAGGCTGAGGCTCTCTCCTCCTAATCTCCCTCCTCCTCCTCCATTCACTCTCTCTCCTTCTCTCCCTTTCCTTTGTCGCTGCTCATGCCTCCATCAAACAAAGCTCAGTGTAGCGGAATCGACAGGCGCTAAAGGAACAAGGATGCTGACATGGTCTGGTCCCCACTTATTTCCCATCCTCCTCCGACAAACATCTGATCTGATGCGTTGTCCAGTCCAGAAACAAGATGCTATCTCACAGCACCTGGCTGGCTATATAGTAGCTATAATAGAAAATAAGCAATAATGTCTTTTAGGCTATACCAATTACGAATCAATTTCACTATTGAGAGTATAAGGTTACTCTCTCTGGTAATTCATCATTTTTGGCTTTTTGCACTAACTTTTGAGAAAGCGCATACCATACGCCCGTGGCCTGTGCTGCTGTAGCCTATAGCCGTGCCCCTTTCGGGACCCTCAAAAAGTGACTCATCCTTTCCAATAAATAGTTTTAGATTGCAGTCCATCATCCATGCATGCAACAATGTAGAAAATAAATGTTGAGCATTTTTCTATTTTTATATGCCTATTATTGTAACTAATTAACTTTAATAGTAGGCTAAAATGCAAAGGAACTCGACTTGCAATTATTTGCTAATCTCGCAAAGTGGCGTCTGTAAACATACAGTATAGGCCTACAGTAGGGCTTAACATTGATTCAACCCCCATGGGGTTATTAGTGTTGCTATAGACTAATACACTCAGCATAATCAATTTACTCCTACACCTGATGAAAGTTTATAATGAAATAGGCAAATCAATTCAGTATTTATATAGGCCTATCTTAAGTTAAATGTGCCATATCTGGATGTTATATTAAAAGGCAGATGAGACCTACATCTCCCAGGGTGGTGCAGGTGGTACAGGTGGTATATTTCAACCATATACTAAAGCCATATACTATAGCCTATAATAATAATAATAATAATAATAAAACTTTATTTGTATAGCACCTTTCATGACATGAAATGCAGCTCAAAGTGCTTTACAGAGAAATGGAGGATAAAAGA
Organism: Protomyctophum bolini; assembly: GCF_963924005.1. Taxonomy (NCBI): domain Eukaryota; kingdom Metazoa; phylum Chordata; class Actinopteri; order Myctophiformes; family Myctophidae; genus Protomyctophum; species Protomyctophum bolini. The sequence goes on along the minus strand of NC_137874.1, from coordinate 6,139,239 downwards.
AAAGCATGGCAACAACATTAAAAACAAGCAGTAATGCAGTGAGGACATGAATAACAAAAAATAAAAAAATAAAAGATCAATTAAAAGCAATGTTGTAGAAGTGGGTCTTGAGCTGAGCTTTAAAAATGTCTACAGAGGCTGCCTGACGAAGGTACAGTGGGAGCTTGTTCCATACCGACGGCCCGTAGAAGCAAAAAGCTGCTTCCCCGTGTTTTTTAGTTGCCATTTTTTTTTGGCAAAGCGAGCAGGCCGGCAGTGGAAGACCTTAGGGGGCGGTTTGGGACATATTTAGGCAGGCAGTCATGTAGGTAGGAAGGTGCGAGACCATTGAGAGCTTTATAGACAAGTAAAAGAATTTTAAAATCAATCCTAAAAACAACCGGAAGCCAGTGCAGTGATGCCAAAACTGGAGTAATATGTTCTCTCATCTTAGTTCTAGTTAAAACTCTGGCTGCTGCATTTTGGACAAGTTGTAGTCTGTCAGTTGTTTTCTTAGGCAGTCCTGAAAAGAGTGCATTGCAGTAGTCAAGCCGAGAAAAAACAAAGGCGTGGATTAGCGTTTTTGCATCGTCCAAGGACAAATAGGCTCTGATTCGTGCAATATTTCTAAGGTGAAAAAAGGCAATCTTGGTAACATGATTAATGTGTGAATTGAAATTCAATTCAGAATCAATAATAACCCCCAGGTTCTTTACTTTACTGTTACTTTCTACAGTCAGGTTACCAAGTCTGCTTATTATTGATTCTTTCTGCTCACTAGAACCGATTATGAGAACTTCTGTCTTATCCTCGTTTAGCTTGAGAAAGTTCTCACTCATCCAACATTTGATGCTAGACAGACAGGTCAACAGCGGGTCTAAAGCACAGGGATCATCTGGAGCCACAGAAAGATAAAGTTGGGTATCATCAGCATAGAAATGAAAATTGACTCCGTGGTTGGTAATGAGTTCGCCCAATGGCAGTATGTACAAGGAGAAAAGCAGAGGGCCAAGAATCGAGCCCTGTGGAATACCAGAGCTGATGTCGTGTTTGTCTGAGTCAAACTCGGCTAGATTGACAAAGTAACTTCTGTTTGATAGGTAGGAGGAAAACCAGGACAGGGCCGTACCAGACAGGCCTATCCAGTGTTCCAGACGCTGTATTAAAATTGAATGATCAATCGTGTCAAATGCAGCCGTTAGATCTAGGAGTAGGAGAACAGATACATGTTTCTTGTCAGCAGACACCCTAAGATCATTAATTACTTTTACAAGTGCTGTTTCTGTGCTGTGACCTTTCCTAAAGCCAGATTGGAATTTGTTGTGCACATTATTGTTCTGTAGAAACACATCCAATTGATGAAAGATGCATTTTTCTAAAACCTTGCCCAGAAAGGGTAGATTTGAAATGGGTCGATAGTTACCCAAAACAGAGGGATCAAGATTGTGTTTCTTGAGTAGGGGCCTAACTACAGCAGTCTTCAGTGAGTCTGGGAAGACACCTGATTGTAGAGAGCTGTTTACAATTTTTAGGATATCTCCAATCACACTGTCCAAGACCTCTTTGAGAAAGGTGGTGGGAATTTTATCCAATGAACAGGAGGATGATGTCATCTGTGATATGGTTTTGCGGAGTTCATCTTCATCAATTGCGCAGAACGTTAATAGGCTCCCCCTGGAGAGATCTACTCTGGGACCATTAGCTGCTGTTTGAGGGTTTGCGCTAGCAGCAGCACCATTCATAATATCAGCTCTAATGTTAAAGATTTTGTTATCAAAAAAGCATGCAAACTCATTACACTTAGCTTTAGAGGCCGGGAATGACTGCTTGTAGGACTGGGGGGGGTTTAAAAGTCGTTCAATGGTAGAGAATAGGACTCTGGCATTTTTCTTGTTCTCATTAATAATGCCAGAGAAATATGCCTGCCTTGCTAGACGCAAGGCTTTGTTATAGGCGACTGTTGACTTTTTAAGAATCTCTAGGTGGATGGTGAGTTTCTTTTTTCTCCACGCTCGCTCAGCTCTACGACATTCTTGCTTCAGTGAGCGTGTATGCTCATTTATCCAGGGTGTTATTCTGGTGTTATGTTTCTTTTTTGTTTTCAAAGGAGCCACTATATCAAGAGCTGACTCTAGTTTAAGATTAAAAATTTGAACCATATCATTTACTGGGGGGGTATCGGGCAGGGGGGGCCCCAGATGACGAGAGAACTCGTCGGCTGCAGAAGAGCTGCAGAGAGCTGCAGAATAGCCTACTACTGTGTCTCTATGTGGATAAACATGTTTCTATCTTTAATCTGACTATATGATGACATAATCCATCACGATCAGGCACGGACGGATTATATAGGCCTAATGCATTGGGCCAGTGCCCTTAGCTATAGCAGTGGTTCCCAAAGTGGGGTCTTGGGACCCCCAGGGGTCCTTTAGGGAGTCCCAGCCGGGTCCCCAGAACCAAATGAACCCTTATGGGTCTGTAACTCATGAGAGTGTATACAAATGGAACCAAACGGACCTGTTTGATTTGTACACTCTCAGAGTTATAAATGAACATTGATTTTACAGTATGAATTGGGGGTCCCAGAGATAGAAATGCCATTCAATGGGGGTCCGTAGACTAATGCATGTCAAACTGGGGGGTCCTTGAAATTGAGAATCACCGCTAGAGCCGTAAAAATGTTCTCTTATGGGGGTCCCTGGCATATGTTTTTAAATGGGGGTTTGCGGGCTATAAGTGTCAATGTGGGGGTCCGTGACCTGAAAAGGTTTGGGAACCACACTGCCATAGAGGGCTGTCAACAATATTATAGAACTATAGGCCTATATGTATAGAGCATAATTGGGCCGCGTATAGGGCCTCCTTGAGTCTTAATCCGTCCCTGCAATCAGTTTGACCTTGATTTAGCAATTTGGGAAGTCTAAAACCTACATTTAGGCAGCTATAGTCTACCGTACACTATAGTTACCGTACAGTGGCATGCGGCATGATTAAGTATGCAGGACCACAAACCAAGGAATAATAATGACCGGTGGAATTCTCCTATAGAAGAAAAAGACGTGATTATTCCCCGGATTGCTACAATAGACTGAAAGTAGACCTGTGTGCACACACACACACACGCGCGCGTGCGGCGTGCACACACGCACTCACGCACACACACACACACACACACACACACACACACACACACACACACACACACACACACACACACACACACACACACACACACACCTATGTGGTTTGCCTCATTTTACATTTAGCCTAATTTATGTATCAGCTTTGTCCAACGCATCCAATAGCTTAGCCCTAGCGCGGTTAGCGGTATAATAAAAGGCTATACTGTCTTGGAGTCAGTATAACACTTAATAATAAAATATAATGGCAAGGTCACAAAGGTGAGTCTATCTATGGTATACTATAGGGCGGCCTATGTTAAAATGTATTTAGGTAAAATTTGAGCATTATTATTCCAGTCCACTTGGTGGCAGTAAATGCACACAGGCGACACACAGCAAAGCAAACGCCCCACCGACACTCTTGAGGAGTCACGCCTCTCTGTCTGGAGAGACTGCAGAACAGTGCCAGTGACTGGAAGTGCCAGTGAGGGAGCACACTCGAAAAGTTTGATGACATTGAGGAAGCAACGCAACGAGACATATTTGGGTAACCTTTAAGACATTTGTTATTTTGTTTCATTAGAATATTAGCATAATCATTAATCATGTATTGTAGACTATATCCTACAGGGTCCTACATCCATACTGTACATGGAAAGCTAATAGTGGTAGGCATTGCTCTGTTGTGGTAGTTTATTGGCCTGCTGCAGCTGTACTGTCTATGAACAAAGATTACTAATCGCTAAGTAAATAATAAAAGACACTTTGACTCACAGTCAATTATGCAGTCAGTGTTGTGAACTTGTGACCACAGAAAGCCGATTTGATCATGAAACCCATCGCGTGATTCAATCGTCGAAAGGCTACAATTTAGTAAAGTTTCTATACTTGCCCAGTATTTCCGCATTCTCCATAGATAGAAGAAGTGAAGTAATAAGGAAACGGTGATATGATGCAACACGTCAACCGTTGGCCAAAGTCCGCCGTATAGGCAGCTAACCATAAAACACAATCAAACTGTAGCTTAATGTATACAATTTCGAACATTAAAATGATTATGTGGGCAGATGAAAAGCTCGTATAGACCTAATTATGAAATACTAAAACTATGCACTGATAATAAAACAAGACATGAGCAGGTGTCAAGATAAATGTTTTTTTATTATCGTAAAAGAGCTGTTAATTCTCATGGTGATTTAAATTGTATCTGCGTTGCCTATGATATTTCTCAATACGTTTTACTAAAAATGTTGAGTCAATTTTAATTTGTCAAATTATTTGTTCCTTAATTTGCTGTATAGGCTTTTCCTGTGAGCTGACTCCTTCACAACCATGGAGGGGGAAGTAGACATGAGTTCCACGCACTCCTTCCAACTTTCCGTTTTGGAAGCAACAGGAGACGATGATGATGATGACGACGAGATCTACTATACACCTGAGAAGAGACCTTCTCTGGAGCTTACACCTATGGATACCAGTCACTGGTGAGCAGACAGACAGAGAGCCTGGGCACACTTGAACTTCCATGCGCGGCCAAAGGAAGCTGTCTTTTGCGTAATTTCCGGGTTATTATTCTGGGCTTTTCCGTGAATCTGGCCGACGTGGCAACCTGCCGCGTGGGTGGAGCTTCTTTTCCGTCCACCAGCTGTCTAAAAACCCAGAAACGACGCAAAAGACAGCTTCTTCTTAATCTTAGGTGTGCCCAGGCCCCAGACCCAGTGCAGGCACACACTGTAGCTTCACGAAGATGCCGTGAGCGGCAGGCGTCTCTTTCCTGTTTTTTTTTTTTGACAGCTGGTGGATGGAAAACGAAGCTCCCCACGGCTTCCACTTGCTGCAGGGGCACTAGTTTCCGGGAATCTGGCCGGCGTGGCATTCTGCTGCGTGGGTGTAGCTTAATTTCCATCCACCAGCTGTCTAAAAACCAGGAAGAGACACCTGCCACGTGTGGCTTTTTGCCGCGCCTTGACGTCCAAACTATGCTTGCCTTAATACACACCCATTTGTTGCTAAACACTAACCTCAAAGCAATGTTAATTTTGAGAGCAATTTTGGATTTAGTTTTAGTCATAGTCTTTGGAATAAAATTACCGGTATTAAAGGAGAATTCCATACTAAAAGGCTTTCTTACCTTTCTTTGTAGTTGTTACGTCCCCACCAAAGAGGTCCAGGTGTTATTTTGTGCAAAAGCTCCTTATTGGCTGTTTCCCCTACCATAAGCCCTAAATGAATTGCATTGAATTGAATGGGAATTGAATGGGGCTATGGGGTGTTGTGCTAATTTGCTTATTTCCATCGCTCAAAATTATAATTTCTTTGTATATATCCTCTCTTCATAATGTAAATAATATCCCAAGCGGCACACTTTACTACTTCTTTCGATGGAAATAAGCGAACTAGCATAACACCCCATAGCCCCATTCAATTCCCATTCAATGCAATGCAATTCATTGAGGGCTTATGGTAGGGAAAATAGCCAATAAGGAGTTTTTGCACAAAAAAACACCTGGACCTCTTTGGTGGGGACGTAACAACTACAAAGAAAGGTAAGAAAGCATTCTAGCATGGAATTCTCCTTTAAAGAAAGGTGGTTGATGATATGGTACTAGGTTATTTTTTACGATTGTATTGTTACTGTGATGTACAGTTCTGTGTATGTGTGTGTGTGTGTGTGTGTGTGTGTGTGTTCTGGAAAATAACATTTATTTTTTTACACATTTGTCATAGGAAAACTGTTGAAAGGGCTGCATCTCCAGTTCTGAGTTACACTTCAATGAGGAGCGATAGTGGTCTTCAGTCTTTGGACAGTGAAGATAAATACTCTGCAAGGTACGGGTCGAGTGCTACACCATGTAGTCAAGTTGTTGTACACCCCTTTTGGTGTTTTAAGCATTATGTTATACTTTAGCTATTGAAAAATAGCAGATCTACAAGCTCATAGCGCTTTCATTTTTGAAAAATCTTGAAATCTTTCAATATATTTTCTTTCAGAGCGTTTTTAACTCAAATCTTTGCTTCTGGGGGGGGGGGGGTCCCTGCAACAACATATTTTCAGATGGGGGGGGGGCCACTGACAGAAACATGGGTTTTTCAGAAAACTGTCATGCTTTTAGAAGACATTTTGTAGAATCGTCCTCTGACTCTAAACGGGTTAATCAGAAAGAAATGTGCTATAATAGGTGATCTCATGGGTTCAGTCAGTACCGTCATGCATCGTGAAAATCACACTTAAATGTTTGTGCTTTGTGGTTCCTGTCTGACAGTGTCTCCCTAGAGAGAAGGGACTCCTTCTCAAGCTGCTACTCCTACGACAGTGATGATTGTGAAAAAAGAACACGCAAGTAAGACAATTGTCATCCAATTTTACATGTGTATTCAAAGTAAAAATCATTATTATTATTTGAGTAGTGAATGTGGAATTAACACAGGGTTCTACCGTGTACAACTATTTGTTAATTGACTGCATCCTATTCAAATTTCACCAATGCCTTCGCCAGAGTTCGAACCAAAGATGACCCCATCTCACTACCTCCTGCAAGACCAGAGCTCACCCGAGACCCACATTTTGTTAAGCACCCGTCCATGACTGTAGGATTCACTTTCAAGGTTGGTTTTTGTTTGCGGGCTCATTTAAATATAGTATTTGTCAATTGATATATATATTTAGGCTATTCATCACAAGTAAAGGCCATAAGAAACCTTTGCCACGACTTGTGAACGTTTGCTTTGGTGTACTCTTAAAATCCCAACTCATGAAAGTTCGCTTTGGTGTACTCTCAAAATCAGGTGATCAGTGAAATCCTGACGAAGCTGACGGCGAATGAACTGACGTACTTCAAAGCCGCCCTGTGGAATCGGTATCCAGAGCCATTCAGCATTCCGCCGATGCACTTGGACATGATTGACCTGGTGGACAGGCTGCTGGAGTTCTATGACATCGAAGTGACAATGCGGCTCACCAAGTTCCTTCTCCTCACCTTGGGACAGCCTGGGAAATTGATGGTCGATCATCTTCAGGAGAGGTGCTCAAGGAGTAAGTATGCACCTAGTAACGTCTGTTTCATATGTAATGGTTCAGGGTTTTTTTTATTTTTACTGTATTTATTCATTTAGTCAGATGTAAACGGGGAGGGATGGTAAGTCTCAGGGGTTGACACTAAGAGGTCTCAGAGGCACTTGCCCGTTGGTCAGGTCATGTTTTACTTACAGTGGTTCCCAAAATGTTCAGGTCGAGACCCAAAAGAGAGATTAGACGTTTCTGCCCAGGATCCAAACGATAGTGAAAACAGCAGATGGAATAGAAGTGTGTAGAAGTGCGTGTCGCTTGGCGCAGCGTTACGAGCTTGTAGATCGGCCACTTTCACCAGTTCACTACATTTTCACTACTTACTTTTCACATACTATTTATCGAATGTCTTCGAATAATTTATATAATAATTTATCTATATATATATATTTATATATATTTTTTAATGTAGTAAAAGGACATTTTTATTCTACTCGTGACCCATAAACATTGGTCCGTGACCCATAAATGGGTCCCGATTATTTACAGTTCAATTTAAAACGTTTTATACTTGAGTTCTGGGGCTGTGCGATATTAAAAAAAAGTCATACCGGCTACCGCAATATGCAGGCCAAATATCTAACTCTAGCTATGGGTTCACATTGACGTTCTTTAATAAACAAAATGTCAGGTACTGGCACTACTGTTTTAGAGGGAGGCTGTATGTATTGCTTGGTCCGTTCTTGTATTTTCACACATTGGTTAACCCATTTTGGGCGGGAAGTTCGGGAACCCCTTTTGGTGTTATCATTATGTCATGCTTTAGCTATTGAAAAATAGCAGATCTACAAGCTCATAGCGCGCCACCGAGTGGCGCCCTACGAGCTTGCAGGTCTGCTATGTTTTGGAAAATCGAAGAACGACTGACATAGAAACATAGCTTTTTCAGAAAACTGTCAGGATGTAGAAGACATTTTTAGAATCTGATCTCAGGTCAGAATGTGTTAAGGGACTAGGGAGGGAACCGCAGCACAGGCGACAAAAGTCTGCTGTTGGGGTCTTTTTCCTCACGCACACACCCACCTGTAGAGTCAAAAGCCATGATTAGATTTTCTACTGGAAAAGCTGAAATTGAAACAACGTGAGTTTGTAGATAGCCGTGTGTGTGTGTGTGTGTGTGAGAGAGACGATTAGTTTTATATACCTGCCACAGGCAGTCGGGCATCTTATGTCGCATTCACACCAGGATGTTTTACTGCAAATTAATCCTGCTGCGTATTGTCGGAAAGTGCGTTTGGCAGGTGTGAAGGCTCATTCGAATTCTGGTGCGGATCAAACGGAATGCATTCTAGATTGCCAAGAAACGGGGGTCTCGCTTCACTTCCAAGCACACCAGAGGGTAAAATAGCTCGAACCAGTGCTGGTTGTTTAGTTATGACCCGCTACAGTGGTGTTCGATACGAACTTAACCGGCATGTATAGAAACCTCTACTTCAATGCTCTACGAGTAGCCATTAGCGCATATATTCTGTATCATTCTAGACGACTCGTGCCAAAGCTAATGGAAGCTATTCACGGTATCGGTTGTCGTATGTGTTGTTGACATGTTCTTGGTCTTGGATCTTGTGTCTTGCTCGAGCGCTGTAGATGTCTGAGGATTTGGGATCGTTGATCACTGCAGGTGTGAATGCTATCGCAGAACCAAAGACTGTGCCATTGTGGGATGAAGAAGTTGGTATTTGTCACACGAGGAGGAGGCATTATCACACAGCGCATGCATGTCCCGTGTGAATGCGACCGTAGTGTCGACTCCTGAAAAGGACGGCACAAGCGAGTCCTGGGGACTTGTTTCCATTGTTGTCCTTTCCATTGTGGTCCCATATATTCAATTCATCAACATGGCATCGAATATTAATGCATGTCATCGACGAATACAAACGACTGTATGCACAAAGGGTAAAATGGCAGCAGTGAATGACACCTCCTTTCGATGGGAATTAAACTGCCTCACCTTGTAGATGGAGTGTATATTGACTTAAACTTAAACACCAGTTTAGGCTTTGAGTGCCAATTCTCCCATTATAAAATAAATAATTTGTCATTTTATTATGCATATCATCATATCATCATATATCATCATATCATGTACACCAGATATGGATTAAAACAAACAAAAAAAGAGAAAAAAAGAAACTCCCAAGGGACGTCTTGATGTTTATGGCTCTTAAACTTGGTAAAAAAAAGCCTGCAAAAACCCATGTGCCCATTCAGGCAACCAGAAATGGCAAATTCCACTTGCCCCAGTAAATGGAGCAACCTTTAAGTGTCAACCCCATGAGGACGTCCATAATGGAATAATCAACTCTGATGCGTAGATAAAGTAAAACAGTTGATCAACCAAAGAACAAACCGTTAAAAAAAAGTCTTTCACTTAAAGTTTGGGGTTTTTGTTTTGTTTTGTCTGTGCAGATGAAGTACGCTTTGCATTAAGGAACACACTAAAGCAGAGATATGGCAGTGTAAAGGACAGTTTGGGACAAGAGGAGCCCTTTCACAGTGTCTACAGTCCTCTCCGCCTGACGTTAACAAAAAACCACGGGCCAAATTATGAGCATGAGATAAGGAACATAGAGAAGCTAGCAGATCGCAGTAGATACGTGCCAGAAAAAGTCAAACCGATGTCATCGGATAAGATCTTTGCGAAACGTATGATCGTTGAATATAACGTCCGCTTTCTTCTGACCATTGGACCCCCAGGGTCAGGGAAGTCTATGTCCGTGCAGAAGTTCATCCTCGATTGGGCCGAAGAGCGGGGCCACGAAAACATCTCCCTCCTGTTTCCCCTGCCATTCAGAGATCTATACCAAATGCGGGACCTCGAGATCAGCTTCCTGGAGATTCTGTTCACGTTCTACCCAGAAGCCCGGGGGCTGAATACATTGAGTTCCATCGATGGAGAGGGAAAGCTCATGTTTATCTTTGACGGATATGATGAGTACCCGGAGAAGCTCAAATACTGCGACACCTTATCCGTTAAGGTCACTGAACGCGGTCCCGTGGGTTCGGTGATGGTAAACCTCCTCAGGGGAACGATGTTGCGTGGGAGTTTAGTGTGGGTCACTTGTCGGCCACTGAAACCTGTGAACATGCCACAGTGGGGCTCAGTGACCGGACATACAACGGAACTGGGTGGATTCACTGATCACCTGAAGGATCTGTACTTCAGGAAAGTGTTTGAGGACCCAGCTCAAGCAGAAAAAGTCCTTCACCATGTGAAATCCTTCAAGACCATGTACATCATGTGTCACCTGCCTGTGTTTTGCTCACTGTTGCGTACAGAGTTCCAAAGTGAGTTTAAAAAACATGGCCTACACGCAGAGCTGCCCAGAACCCTTACCAAGGTGTGCACACGGCTCCTACTGAGGAACTTAAACTGTCGCAGCACCAGAGCCAAACCCCGCACCCAAGAAGAGGAACGAGATTTTCTCATAATAATGGGAAAGATAGCCTTCGATATGCTTGAAAGTGGCAAAATGGAGGTGGGGGACAAAACTTGGGATAAAATGGGGATACCCAAGGAAGAGGCAGTAGAAGCCAGTGGCATCTGCACAGAGTTTGATAACGGAAAATATATCTTCGGTGTCGAAAAGGCCCAGAGCTTTATCCACATCACCATGCAGGAGTACATGGCTGCTCTCTATGTATTTCTCTCCTTCAGCAATCATGGGAAGAATGTTCTCCAAACAACGGCCCTGAAAGGCAAGATTTCACGACTCTTTAAGACGGCCACATGGTTGGACCTGTACAAGTGTGCTGTGGAGAGAAGTCTGCTTTGCGAAGATGGAAGAGATGACATCTTCTTGCGTTTCCTGTTTGGGATGGCAGTGAAGACCAACCAAGAACTGCTGAAGAACATGATCACCTCTTCAGAAAAACAGTCCTTCGTGGTCGTGGAGGACTTGGCCACATTGATCAAGACGAAGTTCAACGAAGACCTTCACCCCGACAGGAGAGCCAACTTGCATCACTGTTTGGAGGAGCTGGGTGTAGGGTCAAAGCAGGCATCAACCCGTTGATTACTCTTTTGAAAGAACACTCTTGCATACTTTTTGAAAGTATGGAAACGTAAAACTACACAAGCCTCCAACTATCACCCTGCTACACAACTTTGACACATGAACTATACATTTTCATTAATCATTGTAATTTGTCTTGATTTTAGTTCATGTCAGGTTGCTTTGCAACATGGTGGTGTGTATGTATATGAGTGTGTATATATATATATTTTATATTTTTTCAAACTTGTGGTATTGGTAAACCTTAAGATTTATCTGTATTTACCAATTTATGTATCGTCTTTGGCACCCTGGAATTAGGTAATAATCATGTATAAAATCGCACTGCTTTTAAACGTTTATGGACATGACTACGGGACTGAATTTGAGAACTAATTGAGAAGACCATTTTGATTGATTGGCATCTTTGACATGTTGTATAAAATGCATAAACATTTGTATGTTTCTGTCAAAAGAATAAAATGAGAGGCCAAGATCTTATTTTAATTGTGTCTTTTGAGTAATTTAAAGTATAAACGCATATGATACAAATCTGTCTCATACAATTTAATCGGGGGGGAAAAGATTATCCATTGTGCATAATTTAACGTTGTTTCTCCAGAACATGAATTGCCATTTTACCCACTACATTTATTTCCATATAGCTTTACATTTGGACATAACTTTACTCAACTTGAACACAATGCTCAATTCTCAGGTGTCATTCACTGCCTCCGCGCTTCTTTTTTCTCCTCTCTACATATAGTTTATGGCGTGTATTGATGTGTTGATATTCCATGCCATGTTGATGAATTGAATACATGGGACCATAATGGAAACAATTCCCCAAGACTTATTTTGTCTTAATTTTAGCCTAAATGTCTTAATGTGCCCCTGTGCCGTTACCATTTCTTTTTTTAATTAAAGATAATTTTTGGGCGTTTTTTTGCCTTTGTTGATGGGGTACAGTAACTAGACGGGGAAAGGGGGAGAGATATGGGGAGTGACACGCGGCAAAGTCCGTCGGGCTCGGGAGTCGAACCCGCGGCACGCCGTCCGGCTGGCTTGGCAGCCTAGGTCGCCGTTACCATTTTCTGACGATATTCAATCAATCAAAAATGTTTTTTTTTAAAAATGTGTTGTCTGTTGAGAGGACGTCATCTGCATATTTGTTCCATGATGAACAGGTCTTTGCACCCACTAATTACGTAGGTGCAGGTGATTAGTCATTAGGACATGCAGTCCTTCCAGACCAGTCATGTGATCCTCATGTGACAATGACACATGAACGTCAATGTGTTCCCCCCCCCCCCCCCCCGCCATGCCTACCTACTACCTAGTCTTCCATAGTGTGGTGAAATTCATTGAGTTGCAATGAGAACGGTACTTACAGAAGACTATGAATAACATGACGGGTGACTTTAACAAGACACCTGCTAATGACAGCATACTATTCACCAATAGAAAAAAAACAATGTAAGTTGGGAATGAATGACCCACCAGGTTATACCCGTTGTACCGGTCTGTCTGTGTTCCTGTTGGAGACTTTTGTGTACTGTACCTTTCATGCTCATACTGTAGTACAAGTTTAATCTGCCCATATATTGAGATCTCTGTATGTCAGTCACCAGATCCCATATATGGGCATGCCCCTTTTGTGCCCAGATATGGATCCGTGCCTTATGGCCACCGGCCGGCCGAGCCAATTTTAATATAGGATGGATTTTGTGTAAGGCATACCCAAAGATTTGCGCCACATTTTCACGATTTTTCGAAAATGGCAGATCTACAAGCTCGTAGGTGCCGCACTATGAGCTTAATAGATCTGCTATTTTTCAATAAGTAAAGTATAACATACCGGTAATGCTTAAAACACCAAAAGGGGTTCCCATTCAGAATGGGTTAAATTAATTTCATTTTGTGTAGGGCATGCCCAAATATGGAGTTCAGGTAGGTCTATGATGTCAGTACTGTAGTATCATATTGATGACATTACGGATATATTCTTTAGTATGCTCCTGTTACGTGTAACGAAGAATGTACATAATTTAGAAAATGTGCTCATATTTTTCTGACCCAGTAGTGTAGTCGGTCGGGTTCGGCAATATTTTAGTGAAATTGTCAGACTACACTCACTGAAAAGTCAAAACATGACCTTGATTAGCAGACCATTGCACAACAATACATTTTTGCAGGGGAGACGCTAACCAAACCAAAGGACAATTTAGTTTTTTAAACCACGGTCCGTTTTTGACGTTATTAGAGAAAGTAAAAGATGTGTATTATTATTTTTTTTCATTTGCTGCTTTCTTTTGTTTTAGCGATTTTAGCTATTTTTGACAGGGGGGGGGGGCGGGGGCATTCGAACATGGGGCTAAATATGTATTTCTTTACAAAAAAAGGAGATTTTATTTTTATTTTTACTATAGTCCTACCAGACTCCAAGAAATGACATCTGGCCACAAAAGATCACAGGATCTATTGAATGTGACAAACTCACATATTGAGCCTATACACACTATGGCATCCCCCTAGCACTGCTACCTTCACATTCAGTAGATCCTGTGATCATTTGTGGCCAGATGTAATTTCTTGGGGTCTAGTAGGACTATAGTAAATAATAAAAATATAGCTGCAAGCAGCGATAAGGCGGGACCAAGAAAGAAGACTATACGCAATAAGAACAATTTGCACCAATAAGCCTGACGAGCTGAGTTGTCTGTACCCGTGTTTGAACCAACAACCTTGCGGTCTAAAAGCAAGAGCTCTACTGACTGAGCTACATGGAGACAATCAGTTACTCCATTGTTAACAGAAAAATCATTCAGTGTTAGTTCAGTATAAGTACTCAAACTTATAGTAATTAGCAAATCTACATGCTCATAACATGTCCTGGTACAGTATGGTACAATACTGTACCGTATGGTACGGTACAGTACCGTATGGTACAGTACGGTACAGTACAGTATAGTACAGTACGGTATTACACTTACACTATTACACTTACACTATTACACTATTGCACTTATTACACTATTGCACTTATTACACTATTGTACTATTGCACTTATTACACTATTGCACTATTGCACTTATTACACTATTATAAAATTAGACTTATTACACTATTTCACTATTACACTAATACAGTTACTAGTATTCTCTATTATTGTGATGCCATGTCCTAGTGCCTGATCGGTCAAATTTGTCCCAAACAGACATTGCCCAATATCTCAGACAGAAGTGAGTCAAATGTAATCTACTTCAATATTTCTATAGTTGAGTCATCACAAAAAGCACACAATGCATACTCTGAGTTGATAGCACCTGTATTTGAACCCATGACCCTGTGCTCCAAAGGCGAGAGCTCTACCGAGTACCGACTGAGCTATGCGGACAGTCAGTTGACTCATTCTAAACAGTAACATCATTCAGTATTCATATAGGTATTAGGTGCAGAAGAAGTTTCACATAACAGCAATTTTCACTGGCTCTTAAAAACGTCATTTTTTCACTTAAAACAAATGTACTACGATTATTTGTCCGTATAGGTCCAAAGTTCACGTGTAGAAGTTTTCGTGCATTTTGATCAAATATCCTGGGAGGAGATACATTTGAACTGTTTTTCATATAATTCGAAATGGCGGGTGGTCAGAGGTCAAAAGTCAGAACACGAAAGTTGTCATTGCCAACGGTCAAACGGTTCGTGAGATATGCACGTTCAAAGTTAGCATTTTCAATTGAGTGCTATAGCGCCACCATTTGGCCAATCGTCATGGGCTTCGCATAGTCACCGTTTGGCATGGCCCTCTACCATGTTGACATGTTTCGCGAAACCGACTGCACGGTTCAGCCAGAACAGCTATTTTTGGCGGAAGAAGAAGGAGAAGAAGAGAAAAAACACAAAAAACAATAAGTGACAAGTCACTTTGTGACTTCTTGGTCCCTTAAATATAGCTGCAAGCAGCGATAAGGCGGGACCAAGAAGGAAGACAATACGCAATAAGAATAATATGCACAAATACGACTGACGAGCTGAGTTGACAGAACCCGGATTTGAACACACAACCTGATCCGAAGGCAAGAGATCTACTGACTAAGCTACACAGAGACAATGAACATTTCATGCAAATTGCTCAAAAAACCCAGGTATAAGCTTTTTTTTTAACTGCTCAAAGTGGCAGAAGATCTGAGGGTGGAGCTTACTGATCAAATTGACACATATGTTCCCCATGAGTCAAGGAACAAGTGGAAACAAGTGTCATGTCTTTTGGACAAACAAGGCATGAGTTATGCCTGAAATTGCCATAGCGCCCCCCTTTGACCTATTGGAGTAAGACTGCTTTCAGTGCTATTTGGCTTGACCCTCTACCATACTGTACAGTTGCAAAAGCATATGACGCATGTATGTATTAGGGACAAAAGAAGAAATTTTAAAAAACCAGCAATTTTCATTAGCTCGTAAAAATCATTTTTTCACTTAAATGTACTACAATTCCTTGTCCGTCGTATAGGTCCAAAGTTCACGTGTAGAAGTTTTTGTGCATTTTGATCAAAGATCCTGGGAGGAGATACATTTTAACTGTTTTTCATATAATTCAAAATGGCGGGTGATCTAAAGGTCAGAGGTCAAAAGTCAGAACACAAAGGTTGTTCGGCATGAGGAGACACATTATGTGTATCAAAGTGTCATTGCCAACGGTCAAACGGTTCATGAGCTATGCACGTTCAAAGTTAGCATTTTTATTTGAGAGCTATAGCGCCACCATTTGGCCAATCGTCATGGGCTTCGCATAGTCACCGTTTGGCATGGCACTCTACCAGATTACGAAAAAGCAGCAAATGATTTTTTTTTTTTACACTAATCTTTTACTTTCTCTAATAACAACCTAAAACATGAACCTTGGTTGAAAAAAAAGTTGTCCTTTAACCTCGTCCCCGGTGTCTCTATTTTTTGTTGTTGTTTTTATCTCCTCCCAAAATCTGCAGATGGCCTGCACAAGCTTAAATATTTTACTTACCCTGGTATATATATATATATATATATATATATCTGCAAACACTGCTTCTGCAGAGTTTTTTTTAACTTAAATATTTTGTTTTGTTTGTGCAGATGAAGTACGCTTTGCACTAAGGAACACCCTAAAGCAGAGGTATGGCAGTGTAAAGGAGACTTTGGAACAAAATGAAGTGCAGAAGCCCTTCTACAGTGTTTACAGTCCTCTCCAAATGGCCTTATCAGATAATCGTGGGCCAAATTATGAACATGAGATAAGGAAGATAGAGAAGATAGAGCGCAAACGTCATCCGCATGAGCCAGAAAAACCAATGACACGAGATAAGATCTTTGATATGGATATGATTGAGAAAGAGCAGACCATTGTTCTTGTGAGTGTTGGATTACCAGGGTCAGGGAAGTCTATGTCTGTGCAGAAGTTCATCCTTGATTGGGCTGAAGAGCGGAGCCACGAGCACATCTTCCTCCTGTTCCCCCTGCCATTCAGAGATATATACAAAATTCAGGACCCCGAGATCAGCTTCCTGGAGATGTTGTACAGGTTCTTCCCAGAAGCCCGGAAGTTGAAGTCATTAGAGAGTATAGCTGGAGAGGGAAACTTCATGTTTATCCTTGATGGTTATGATGAGTACCCAGTCGAGCTTGACTTCAGCTATAATACCTTAATGGTCGAGCCCAAAACTCCTGCTCCCATGGGTAAAGTGTTAGTGAACCTTCTCAGGGGAACGATGTACCACGACAATCTCGTGTGGGTCACTACACGGCCGCTGAAGTGTTGCAGCATTCCATCGCAATCAGTGAATAAAGAAGTACTTGAAGTACTTGGATTCTCTGATGACCTGAAGGATCTGTACTTCAGGAAAGTGTTTGAGGACCCGGCTCAAGCAGAAAAAGTCATTAACCATGTGAAATCCTGCAAGACCATGTACATCATGTGTCACCTGCCTGTGTTTTGCTCACTGTTGCGTACAGAGTTCCAAAGTGAGTTTAAAAAACATGGCCTACACGCAGAGCTGCCCAGAACCATTACCAAGGTGTACACACGGCTCCTACTGAGGAACTTAAACTGTCGCAGCACCAGAGCCGAACCCCGCACCCCAGAAGAGGAACAAGATTTCCTCATAAAAATGGGAAAGTTTGCCTTCTCCATGCTTGAAAGTGGCAAATGGAGCATAGATGGCAGACTCTGGGATGAAGATGAAAGTGGGATAACCCACGAAGAGGCAATAGAAAACAGTGGCCTCTGCACAGAGTTTGATAATGGAAGATCTGTCTTTGGTATGGAAAGGGAAAGGACCTTCATCCACCCCACCATGCAGGAGTACATGGCTGCTCTCTATGCATTTCTCTCCTTCTGCAATCATGGGAAGAATGTCCTCCTCGCAACGGCCCTGAAAGGCAAGATTTCACGAATCCTTAAGATGACCACATGGTTGGACCTGTACAAGTGTGCTGTGGAGAGAAGTCTGCTTTGCGAAGATGGAAGAGATGACATCTTCTTGCGTTTCCTGATGGGGATGGCAGTGAAGACCAACCAAGAACTGCTGAAGAACATGATCACCTCTTCAGCAAAACATTCATTCGTGGAGGACTTGGCCACATTCATCAAGACGAAGTTCAACGAAGACCTTCACCCCGACAGGAGAGCCAACTTGCATCACTGTTTGGAGGAGCTGGGTGTAGGGTCAAAGCAGGCATCAACCCGTTGATTACTCTTTTGAAAGAACACTCTTGCATACTGTTTGCTTAAGTTCACATTCCCTTTTTGAAAGTATGGAAACGTAAACTACCGTACACAAGCCTCCAACTATCACCCTGCTACACAACTTTGACACATGAACTATACATTTTCATTAATCATTGTAATTTGTCTTGATTTTAGTTCATGTGCAGGTTGCTTTGCAACATGGTGGTGTGTATGTATATGAGTGTGTATATATTTTCAAACTTATGCAATTAGTAAACCTAAAGATGTATCTGTATTTACCAATTATGTATTTTGTCTTTGGCACCCTGAAATGAGGTAATAATCATGTATAAAATCACACTGCTTTTAAAGGTTTATAGACATGACTTCAGAACTGAATTTGAGAAAACAAATTGAGAAGACAATTTTGATTGATTGGCATCTTTGGCATGTTGTATAAAATGCATAAACATTTGTATGTTTCTGTCAAAAGAATAAAATGAGAGGCCAAGATCTTATTTTAATTGTGTCTTGAGTAACTTAAAGTATAAACGGATATGATACAAATCTGTGTCTCATACAATTTAATTATACATCAGGGGAAAAAAGAAAAATCTGAAAAAATGAACTGAGTGTTGCAATCCCCCCCCCCCCCTCTCTCTCATTAGCAGGCAGCAGGCACAGCACTATGCCTCTCTCTGTTTCTGGCGCCCCCTACTGGTACTATTAAGTCACATACTCGTGCTCATGACCACTGATACATAGATACGCGTATACATAGATACGCACGGACATTGCTGGTTGTAGGAGTGGTTGAACCACTCAAAAATAATTGTGCATAATTTAATTTTGTTTCTGCAGAACATGAATTGCCATTTTACCCACTACATTTATTTCCATAAAAGCTTTACATTTGGACATACCTTTACTCAACTTTAACAAAATGCTCAATTCTCAGGTGTCATTCACTGCCTCCGCTTTTCTTTTTTCTCCTCTCTACATATAGTTGTAGTTGATGGCGTGTATTAATATTCCATGCCATGTTGATGAATTGAATACATGGGACCATAATGGAAACTATTCCCCAAGACTTTTTTTTTATCTTCATTTTACTTACTGTGTGAATGCAGACCTTCCAAACCAGTCATGTGATCCTCATAGCCACACACATGACATTTTTAA
Source organism: Protomyctophum bolini (assembly GCF_963924005.1). Classification (NCBI taxonomy): domain Eukaryota; kingdom Metazoa; phylum Chordata; class Actinopteri; order Myctophiformes; family Myctophidae; genus Protomyctophum; species Protomyctophum bolini. Next base: position 6,120,194 of record NC_137874.1, on the reverse strand, counting down.
GGGACATGAAATAAAAGCATTGACAATGACACATGAACTGTTTTCCCCTGCCATGCCTATAGTCTCCCATAGTGGTGAAATTAATTTAAGGGACATGAAATAAAAGCATTGACAATGACACATTGTCAGTGTGGTGAAATTCATTTAAAAGAAAGTTACACTGAGAAAGGTACTTACAGAAGACTATGAATACTATGACCTTTAACAAGACACCTGCTAATGACACCATACTATAACCACCAATAGAAAACAATGTAAGTTGGGAATTAATGACCCACCAGGTTATACCCGTTGTACCGGTCTGTCTGTTTTTCTGTTGGAAACTTTTGTGTACTGTACCTTTCATGCTCATACTGTACTACAAGTTTAATCTGCCCATATATTGAGATCTCTGTATGTCAGTCACCAGATCCCTAATGTCATCAGTATATGCCATATGGGCATGCCCCTTTTGTGCCCAGATATGGATCCGTGCCTTATGGCCACCGGCCGGCCGAGCCAATTTTAATATAGGATGGATTTTGTGTAAGGCATACCCAAAGATTTGTGACACAATTTCACGATTCTTCGAAAATAGCAGATCTACAAGCTCGTAGCGAGGCACTCTACTTACTGAAAAATAGCAGATCTATTAAGCTCATAAAGTATAACATACCGGTAATGCTTAAAACACCAAAAGGGGTTCCCATTCAGAATGGGTTAAATTAATTTCATTTTGTGTAAGGCAATTTCATTGGAGTTCAGGTTGGTCTATATGATGTCAGTACTGTAGTATCATAGTGATGACATTGCGGATATATTCTTTAGTATGCTCCTGTTACGTGTACCGAAGAATGTACATAATTTAGAAAATGTGCTCATATTTTTCTGACCCAGTAGTGTAGTCAGGCTCGGCAATATCTTAGTGAATTTGTCAGACTACACTCACTGAAAAGTCAAAACATGACCTTGATTAGCAGACCATTGCCCAACAATACAATTTTGCAGGGGAGACGCTAACCAAAAGACAACTTTAGTTTTGTTCAACCACGCTTCGTGTTTTAGGTTGTTATTAGAGAAAGTAAAAGATGTGTATTCATTTTTAGAAATCACCATAATTGTTGGTAAAGAAATATATATTTAGCCCCATGTTCGAATGCCCCCGGCCCCTGTCAAAAATAGCTAAAATCGCTAAAACGAAAGAAAGCAAATAAAATAAAAATAACACTAATCTTTTACTTTCTCTAATAACAACCTAAAACATGAACCGTGGTTGAAAGAAAACAACCTGAAGTTGTCCTTTAACCTCGTCCCCGGTGTCTCTATTTTGGGCAGATTGTTTTTATCTCCTCCCAAAATCTGCAGATGGCCTGCACAAGCTAGAATGTTTTACTTACCCTGGTAAAATATATTTATATATTAGCATTTTTTATTTATTTAAATGTTTTGTTTGTTTGTGCAGATACAGTACGCTTTGCACTAAGGAACACCCTAAAGCAGAGGTATGGCAGTGTAAAGGACAGTTTGGGACAAGAGGAGCCCTTCTACAGTGTTTACAGTCCTCTCCACTTGACCTTAACAAATAACCATGGGCCAAATTATGAACATGAGATAAGAAACATAGAGAAGCTAGAGCGCAATCGTCACCCAGAAAAACCAATGACACGAGATATGATCTTTGCTATGGATATGATTGAGAAAGATCAGATCACCATGCTTGTGAGTGTTGGATTACCAGGGTCAGGGAAGTCTATGTCTGTGCAGAAGTTCATCCTTGATTGGGCTGAAGAGCGGAGCCACGAGCACATCTTCCTCCTGTTTCCCCTGCCATTCAAAGATATATACAAAATGCAGGACCCCGAGATGAGCTTCCTGGAGTTGTTGTACAGGTTCTTCCCAGAAGCCCGGAAGTTGAAGTCATTGAAGTGTATGGCTGGAGAGGGAAACTTCATGTTTATCTTTGATGGTTATGATGAGTACCCAGTGGAGCTTGACTTCACCCAAACAACCTTAATGGTCGAGCCCGAAACTCCTGCTCCCATGGGTAAAGTGGTAGTGAACCTTCTCAGGGGAACGATGTACCACGACAATCTCCTGTGGGTCACTACACGGCCGCTGAAGAGTTGCAGAATTCCATTGCAATCAGTGCGGACAAAAGTAACAGAAGTACGTGGATTCAATGATGACCTGAAGGATCTGTACTTCAGGAAAGTGTTTGAAGACCCGGCTCAAGCAGAAAAAGTCATTGACCATGTGAAATCCTGCAAGACCATGTACATCATGTGTCACCTGCCTGTGTTTTGCTCACTGTTGCGTACAGAGTTCCAAAGCGAGTTTAAAAAACATGGCCTACACGCAGAGCTGCCCAGAACCATTACCAAGGTGTACACACAGCTCGTACTGTGGAATTTAAACAGTCGCAGCACCCGAGCCGAACCCCGCACCCCAGAAGAGGAACAAGATTTCCTCATAAAAATGGGAAAGATGGCCTTCTCCATGCTTGAAAGTGGCAAATGGAACATGGATAGGAACCTCTGGTCTGAAAGTGGGATAACCCTCCAAGAGGCAATACAAAACAGTGGCCTCTGCACAGAGTTTGATAATTCAAGATATATCTTCATTATGGAAAGGGGCCAGACCTTTATTCACTCCACCATGCAGGAGTACATGGCTGCTCTCTATGTATTTCTCTCCTTCAGAAATCATGGGAAGAATGTTCTCACACCGCTTGAGACGCACAGTTCGTTGGACCTGTACAAGTGTGCTGTGGAGCGAAGTCTGCTTTGCGAAGATGGAAGAGACGACATCTTCTTGCGATTCCTGATGGGGATGGCAGTGAGCACCAACCAAGAACTGCTGAAGAACGTAATCACCTCTTCGGAGAAATCTGTCGTGGAGGACATGGCCACATTCATCAAGAAGAAGCTCAACGGAGACCTGCACCCTGACAGGATGGCCAACTTGCATCACTGTTTGGAAGAGCTGGGTGTAGGAACCAGGCAGGAAACATCCCTTTGATTGCTCTTTTGAAGGAACACCGTTTGTTCCACGATCCTGTTTATAGAAACTAACGACACAGAAACTATCATCCTGCTACATAACTTTGAGACTGAACTATACATTTTCATAAATCATTGTTAATTTAATTTCAGTTGACATTATAGGTTCACTTAAAGCTCTGTAGTGGCAAAAGGTGGTGTATTTTTTAGCAGACTTCTGGAATGATTAAACCTTAGGATTCATCTCTATTTACCAATTAATGTAATGTATTTTGTCTTTAGCACCCTGAATGTTTATGGACATGGTTTCAAACCACATTTGAGAAAACATGTCATAGACAAAAACTGTTTTGATTGATTGACATCTTTGACAAATTGCATATGCATAAACATATTTGTATGCCAAAATAAATAAATAAAAAGGTCAAGACCTTATTTTAACTGTTCTCTTTTTATTTTGTGTGTGAGCTTATCTTTTGTGCCTCATGCACGAGAGCGAGCGTGTGAGTGAGGAAGGAAACAAGAGGGTAACAGAGAGCATTACAGAAAACTAAACTCAAATAACATACAATTTCCAGTGTATAATTAGACAACCACAATAATGGCTTAAAAGCTGTTATTCCGCCAGCTCTGTATGGAGGACTTAAACATGTTAAAAGATATAACAGAATAACAATTGAAAGTATATGATATGATGCGTAGCGGTATGTAATTTAATAATTTGATTACACATCAGGCAAAATAAATCCTGAATGTAATGTAACTATTCTTTGGCATTCTTCCTACTACATTTGTTTCCATATCATTCCATACATTTGGATATAACTTTTCTCAACTTGAACAAAGTTCTCTTGGGACACTTTGTACTCAGAGTCAGTGTGATGTGCTTTTCTGCAAACCCAACAGAGTTTATCACCACACACACAAAAGTAGAAGTGAAGTCTTCTGATTTGACATTCTTCAACACCAAACTCCTCTGGATAATCCTACCGCCTTCAGACACTGATCTGGAAAAGAATATATGATATATGATGATAATACTGCATTCATTAATGTTCTATTCATGCAGGTCTCAAGTGTACTTGAGAATGGGTCCTAATTCATTAATTTCACAATTCTCCCAGCAGTCTGTCCTAATAACAGAACTTCATTAGAATCAGCAGAGATGTGGCTGACAACGTGATATGGTGAACTTATAGGCCTACTGTTCAGATTTATTTTAGTATTATGTAAATGTTTCAACTCCTCAAACTTACTCTTCGGTTTCAACTCCTCTGCCATTGGTGAAGGCTGTTTCAGGGAATGAGTCATTGACCAGCCAGTAGATAAGAGTCAAGTCATCTTGACAATTGGGATATGCCTTACAGTGAAGAAACAGCTGCTTTCCTGTTGAGGTCAGAAAATGTATAATACCATCCAGAACAGTTTGAAACTCAAAAGGTTTAAACCTTTAAAATGACTTGCATTTCCGCTGCTCTTAATACATGGTAAACTTCATCCATCGAATGTAAAACATAAGTCAGTTGAAAGTTTGAAGCGTGACTGTCATCTAACAATGAGGTATTTTTGCTATAGATACGAGGGCAGTGTTCAGTGGTGTCATTTGTGCAAATTCAAATATAGTACCTGGGCAGGCTTTCATTTCGATATGGTCTGGCCCAATTATTTCAGGAGATTCCTCTAGAGAAAAATAAACCAATTTGAGTGATAGTGATTCATTAATTACAAATGTTTTAAATATATAATGTTGCCCTCAATACAAACTGTACCTGTTGCAGCTTTGGAAAGCAGGACAAAAAGACATCCAACAGCTGGGTGTGAAAATAGAAATGTTTTAGACAATGTCATCATGCATTCATAAGCAAATACAAATTAAACAGTTTTTAAAAGTTATTACCCGTGAGAGCATGTGTCATCTGCATCTTCGCCGTGTTGGTTCTAGCAATACCTTGTTATGTTGACCTAATGACTATATATACACAACTCTTACTTCCCTACACGCACTGCAGACTGCACCCAACAGCAGGCACACGGGGAACTTCCACAGGGTACCTGATCACACATTGCTTTCATTGAATTTGTCATATACATTATGATGGTAAGTCATACACAAAAGCCTGTGTTAATTCAACTCCTGGTTGGGTCATAAATGAAATTGGATGCGGTAAATGAACAAGAGGATTTTGTGAATGCTGACCTTCCAAACAAGTCATGGGATCCTATTATTCACTGGTGTATAACGTATGTACACGCCATATAATTATAAATCATGACATTTATTAAGGGACAACACATGAAGTGATTAAATGCTTTCCCCCTCCATGCCTAGTCGTCCATGGTGCTGTCGGAGGTGAAATTCAGAGTTCAGCATGTGGCATACACTGACAAGTACTTCCAGAAAACCATGAACACTACCTTTAAACTAAAGGGATAGTTCAGAACTTTAGGATGTTATTAGAGAAAGTAAAAGATGAGTGTTATTTATTTTTTCATTTGCTGCTTTCTTTCGTTTTAGGGATTTTAGCTGCAGTTTTGTACAGGGGGGTGGGGGCATTCGAGCTTGGTGCTAAAATATGTATTATTTTACAAAATATTATGGAGATTTATTTATTAAATTTATTATTATAGTCCTAATAAACCCCAGGAAATTACATCTGGCCACAAATAAATCACAGGATCTACTGAATGTGAAGGTAGCCTACTGGGGGGAAGCCACACTGTGTGTCATAGGCTCAATGTCAGTTTGACACATTCAGTAGATATCGTGATGTTTTGTGGCCAGATAAAATTTCCTGGGGTTTATTAGGACTATAGTACATTTTTTTTACATATTTAGCCCCATGCTCAAATGCCCCCACCCTGTCAAAAACAGCTAAAATCCCTAAAACGAAAGAAAGCAGCAAATGAAAAAAAAAACAACACTCATCTTTTAGTTTCTCTCATAACCGAAAACATGAACCTTGGTTGAAAAAAACTAAAGTTGTCCTTTAAGCTGTATGAAATACTTGCCATTATAGTGGTTGCAACTGTATTAATTGATTGCCAGAGTTCTGCTCTGGTTTTAATGAAATATTAAGTAGTTCCGGTCATTTTGTGGGGGGCAAGTATTTCATACAACTTAAGCAACTAAAAGTGTGAACTATATCCTTTTAACAGGAAACCTGCTAATGAGACAATATAGGTTTAACAAACCAATATAGAACGATGCATGTCAAACGATCAAAGTTGTGAATGCATACTCCACACGGTATGCCCGTTGTACCAGTCTGTGTTCTGCCATTAAATGGGAGATTTTTATTGTACCTTTTATGCCCATATTGGAGTTTTGTGTAAGGCATAACTAAATATGGAGTCTAGGCTAGTCTTCAACATCAGTACTATATCAGGGTACTCCACATTTTCAGATTTATTGATATTTTTGGGATATTCACTGATCCAACAAGCTCAGGTATTTCATTAAGGATAATGATATAATTGTACTGGGAGGCACGTCAGCAATATTTCTTGTGTATTGGTCAGATTACACTCAAATGTCTGAAGAGTCAGAACATGAACTTTATTAGCAGACTATTGCCTAATCCCCCACCCCACACACAAACTCACAAAGCATCAGATTGTGAGCTTGTAGATCCGTTTTGGCAACATGTTAACAGTTTAAGGACTGTACCTGAAGAGTACTTGACTTAAGAACAAAAACAAATCCACAAGGACAAAGGAGTCCCGAGTCTATGGAGTATTTTATGCGCATGTCGGAGTCAAAGGGAGCAACAGGTTTAATTTCATTGCACAACCTGAAATCTTACAAACCAACGGGGGGCAGAACTTAAGAGAGGTAGAAAGGACTGCTATAGGCATTAGATGAAGGAAATAATTTACTCTAGAAGAGACCCTTTCGTTAATCATTACTGTGGATGCCAATACCGTGAATGAAACATTAAAACATTACTGGGAAATGTAACTATAAAAACAGTTTACTCGGCCATCCAATACCCCCAAAATTAAGTCTCATGTTGTGTGAAACATAGAGCTGGAAAACGGCAACAGACATCAAAATACAGATTACTAGTAAATTCCAACAAATCGTAAATACACATACATTGTGCCTGTAAATATATACAAAAGGTACATATATAGACACATTGTAAATGGATGTTTTTAGTCCACTGTGAGGCTCTCGGTCCTTTGAGCCAGTATGTAGCATGTCCATCCTCCCCCACAGCTGCATGTCACTCCAGGCCCAGGATGTAGTTGATGCCTTGCACTAGTCCTATAATCACAGGTTGCCAGGCAACAAGGTACCGAAGCCAATCCAAAAGTTGTCCATACATGACATGTGGTCTCTCCCAGCTTTAGAGTGGGTTAAGGAGACAGCATGCTTACTATGAATTACACACAATAAAAAAAATAAACACAATAATACATTCTAAAAAGATACAAATGCAATATGAAAGTATCAGTTGTTTAATGTCAGCGTGGTGTCATTTTAGTTAATAGTAGCTCAAAATGTCATTCGATTGCAACGCGAAAAAAGGAACAGGAACCTAGTAGTTCTATGACCTTCAACTACACTATATATTATATAACCTCATGTTCTCATTCACATAGCATGCCAGATAGTCACGTAGACCGCAAACTAAGGTTGGCTTGATACAATGGAATTAATATCTTTATTATACTTTAGCTATGACTAAGCACTGACACGTCCTTTAATTTGTCTGTGGAACAGGGATTTTGGTTCCATCACTGTATTAGCACTATATGTATTTGGGGTGTGACGATGAGTAGCTATCGAAATATCGAGTTTAATTAAAAAAAACAAAGTAAATGGATTATGTAAACAGCAAATATCGATTGTGTCATTTTGAAATGGAAATAATACATTTTATCACTATACTATACTAATATATATAATACCAAGTATTTAATATAAGTATTTTGCAATGTATTTAGCAATTTCAAGAAGAAAACAATACGTTTCCATTCCATATAGCTACGCTTTGTCTGTCGATAAATGTGTATGTATCATATCGCTGTTAAAATGTATCGTTACACCCCTAGCATGTATGCAGCAATTGGAACAGTATGCCAATGTATTATACTGTAATAAAAATGTATGCATCTAGTTTAACTAGCTTGGAATAAAAGCTTCTACCACACACGTGAGTTTGATTTGATTCTCCCAATGAGTAGCAGGGTTTGGCACAAATGAACTGGTGAGTGTGGGAGAAACAATGCATTAAGAATATGAATACAAAAAAAAGGAATAATAATAAGACAATATATGAGAGTTAAGTACTGTAGTTAAAAGGATACGGGTTGCTAAACATCCTCTTCAGGTCCACCTTCTCCTTGCAGTATGGGCACGTTTGCTTCTTTCCCACAATGCACCATCCCCTTATGCAGAACTCATGGAATCTGGGTGAGGAATTAAGGTTTCGTGTGGCAGTAATTGGGCTCAATAATATTATAGAAAAACAAAATGGTGTCAACCAATAGTCCAACATAACCGCAGGACATCAATGATGTAGTTATTGTCCTGTGTTAGTCAGTCCAATGTCTTAGTTCAAATGAGGCGTTTCGTCATATTAGACGAATACTGGACAACTCACCCCGGTGCTTGCCTGTTTTTCCTCCCGGAATTTTCACCAGTGAGGGGGATAACTTTGTAATATGCTATTGGCTGTTTGTATTCTTTTTGGAAAAATATAAAAAGATACTCCTGTGGAAAGGCTATATTATTTTACTTATATTGACCCTATAAACAATTTAGTATTATTAGTATATGTAAGGTTTTGCCCACTCAAAGGTACCTCGTCAGATAATCCCCACATATCCTACAACAACTTCTGTGAACAGACTTCACTGTAGTAGCTTTTCATAAATTATATTTATACTTGGGCTGTCTGCTGTCATGAAAGTTTATAGTTAGAGAAATTCAAAGTCCAGCCGTCTGCTGTCCAGCCTCTCCCACCCAGGACATTCTGGGAGGAAAACAGAAACGGGGTGAGTTGTCTTGTTACCCATTAGAATGTGTAGCCAAAGCAACAAGCATCAGAAGACCACCGGAGGCCACAATCTGTTCATGCTGCTGCCGTCAGGCAGGGCATACGGCAGTATCAAATGTCAGGCTGCTGAACTGGCATTCATTTGAGCCCCGTTTGCACATTGTCGGTACACTTCCAGCCATATACCTTTACGTTCTGCATTTTTATTTGATGTATGAACATGTGACTAATCTGACTGTAGATACATCCTCTTACATTGTTTATTTGGCATTTGATATTGTACATGTTGCACAATAGATTGCAGAATGTCACTGTATATCTGACTGTGTAGTCAGTGAGGATACGTATATCACGTATCCTCACTGTCACTAATTGTGAGTATATTGACATATTTTGCTAAATAGACAGAACACTGTATATTTAACTTGGCCCAGCTTTGTGTGTTTGTGTGAACACAAACATTGACTGATGACTGGCTGATCACCCCATAGCGATGATTTCATTGGCCGAGCACGGAATGTGATGTATGACGATAAGAGGGCCCCTCACTTCACACGTGTGATTCTGATATCACAGTATGATCATTGGGCCTCTTATTATACATACTTTACACATTTGTTTTTATTCTTTATATTTACTATTGTAACTGCAATTCAAAATAATCTATTTAAACTAGTGTACATTTGTGATGCAACAATACAGTTGAAGTTTAGATACCGATATAATAGGGCCTTTCCATTGGAAGGGGAAATGGGAAGTATTGTAGGTTACAACGTGCCTCCATGAGAACTGTAGTCAGATAAAGGTCACGTTAATTCCTCTTCTTGTATTGGAGTACAGTGAGTTTCCTATGAAGTAGGTGGTAATAATTTAGCATGAACAAACAACCGTGTCATGCAACCGTGTCGCCACTCACATTATTAATTAATTTCCATTCATCTGTATAAATTCAGCTGTTGCATGCATTTTCAAACATTTTCAAAAATAGAAGAAATAGACGATCTACAATGCGGCACGTTGTGAGCTTGTAGATGTGCCATTTCCACGTAAAGTGTAAATACAATTATTGCATGTTTCGTTTTAGTCATTATTTTTTAATACGGTATTCAATACTGTAGTATTGGTACCGCTCAGTCAGTCACTGTATTTTGAAGATTTTTGAATGCAGAAATGTAAATGTTCCGATGTTCAATGTCCAAACCACAATAGCGGGTATGCACATGCATAAAGTGAATGGGAAATCGAGGGGCAAAGTGACGTGGCAAAGTGACTTTAATGTCGTTTAACGTCATTTAATGCAATCAGATAGGACTTTTACGTTTGGATGTGTGGGCTATCAAGGCCAGAAAAGTAGTTTTTTGGCATCACAGTAGGCGTTCCCGCATAACTTCCGGGTATGATGACGTCACGCGCATTCCCTCTAATGGTCATACGGATAACAATGAACGATTAAATAATCTGCAACTGAAATGGCATGGTCTCGTGACAACCCCTACATCTATGTAAAGTTCTCTGCGTACATTTCAAAAGGAAGGATACACATGGTTGCAGGATAACCTGTACGTGTTCTCAATGATTCCCTCTTCACTGACATCGACAAGGATTTGCTGACCACACACAGCACAGATATTATCTGAGAGGTGCTTGGTTGGCATACCGGACGCACTGTAATACTAAAACAAATAAGACAAAAAGAGAGAGAGAGAGAAGTTAAATCTAAGATAGTATCTTACATGCATTACATTAATTCACTGTAAAATGTTGAAGTATTAAATAGGGCTGCAACTTCCAACTATTTTCTCATTGATTATTCTATCAATTTCTTTTTCGAGAAGAACATTATTTGATAGTTTTATTTTGTATATATTAACATAACAATATTATTATAACTGACTAGATTGATTAGTCTGACTAACCACTTAAGCCCTATTTAATACTTGCCACTGAGTACAAGTATCTTGTGAAAGTAGCAGATCTACAAGTTCACAATGTTCACCAAGATCTACAAGTTCACACTGACGTGCTTGTAGACCTTCTATTTTCACAATTGTTTTTTAAAGATTTGGAAAACAAAAAAGGGGAATTTAAAAACGTTCCCCCAAATAAAGAAATATATATATATATATTTTTTTTTAAATAATCGATTAATTCAATTAACTATTTTACCCCTAGTACCATATGTACAACCTGTCCACTTACCCCCACTGTTGAAGCCATGAAGTCTGCACACATTTCTGCAAAGTCCCTACCCAGGACTCCATAGTACAAACCATAGAAAAGCAGAGAAACACCAAAGTCCATTGAGTCCTCCGGTTTTATTCTGGACCAAAAAAAGGCATTGCTTAGCTTAGCGGTTACATGACATGCAGTTGGTGATATCAGTAGCACAACATCACAAGATTTTAAATAGTCTGTAGAATTCATCATGGTTGAGTACATGGCAGAGAAATGGCAAAATTGTAAAAGTTCCCAATTAAATATTATCCCAATTGTATAAACTGATAGAATGTTCTATGTTCTAAGTCAATTATTTTGAATATCTGAAAATGCATTGTAATGGAAGGTGGCTTAGGATATCCGTTTACATTTGTCTTAAACAAAACATGGGTATGCATGCATTACATGTGCCATCAAGCCCAAACTAGGAATTCCTTTATCTGAAGAGCTTAAACATGTCCATCTTGCATACAGTACAGAAAACAGCATATGTCATTATTTCACCCATGCATCAGCACTTCCGGTCTACCCTCACAACTGATCCACACACAAGAGCCCTGTGGCAAAAAGCAGTGCAAAAACTGTCCGACAGCAACATCTAGTGGACAGGACACAGGCATAATTTCCAGGCAGGAATTTCTCAAACAGAAAGCAAGAAAGAAGTTTGGAGCCACTAAGTATTAGAATGATGTACACACATGATAATACTTACCTAAATATCAAGTTTAGACCGAAAAGCGTAAACATTACAACGGTGTAGCCAACTATTCCTGTGGCATAACTGATCTTGTAAAGGAGCAGGAACCATTTGTAGACCAACCTAACCGAAAGGAAAGGTGGAATTAATCTCAATGAAGCATCATCAATAAACAACAGTTTGATAAGAAACAGGTCACACAAAAACTCTGGCATTAATGGCTCTTTTCGACAACAAGATTTAGTGAACTGTGCAATCCAACATATTTTACTGGTCCTTTCTTTCCATGTGCTATGACTCGGTTGGTAAAGTTCACAGAACCTCATTTGGGCCCAGTTCAGGAGGTGGTACTAACAAACTTGTACTTTCAAATGTTAGATAAAAAAAAAAAAAAGATAAAATTGCTGATCTACAAGCTGATGTGAGCTAGTTTCGCTTTGTATTGCGTTTTTTTAATTAAGTACATCCCTGGTTCTGGAAACAAACTCGGGTAAGCGCAATACATACTCCTGACGTCGGAAATTGTCCCAGTTCGGAAAGTATTTCAAATCTATAGTTCTGGGACCGCCCCTTGCGAAGCTCCATATGATGTCAATTTGTAGTTATATCACCTCCCTTTCCGAAGAAAGGAAGGGTTACCGGTATGTTATTTATTGCGCTTTACCCTTCGTAGTCATAAAGAGCCTATAGAAAAGTGCATGGGATTTGTTGTGCATGGGATTTGTTGTACCTTGGAGTGGTACAGTTCAGTGGCTTGCGAGTGGCACGGAAGGAGACAAATGCTGTGACGACAGAGAAGATAAACCATGTGGTCAGGAACCTCCACCAATGAAGCTTGGTAGTGAAGTAGAGAGGAACTACCCACATCTGGAACAGAGTCACCAGCTAAAAAACACAGCAGAGAATACAGATTAGTGTACAAATACCTCAATGAACACGCAGGTGCTCAATAGTTAACATCCGACATTCCACAGACTGTACATTTAAGAATAGGGACAGCGCATAGGGTTTTCTGTAGCAGAAAGAAGCTTCTTAAAGAGGACCCGTTTCAGGTGATAAACAACAATGTGTACCTCGGTTACATGCATACATATCTGTCCATGTCTTAGCTTTAAAATGTTTTGCTGGCGAGTCCTTTGCAGAGGCTTACATTGTACGACTTAGGATGCCGCTGTTTCCACTGAACGAGGACCAACTGGGCGACAACCAGGGTGACGATTAGGATCAGCACCATCTCAGCGTGCATGGCCTCGTGGCCCTTGTGTTTGGCATGCATTCTTGAATGCTCGACCCTAAAGGAAAGGACACAGTGGATACTTAGGCAATTAGCAAGCACGCCTCTGTTAATTTCAAGGCGGTAAGTACTCAATACTTTGAGAGTACAAATTATTACACTTGTTAAATTGTGTATGTGTACACAGGATTTTACTGTGTATACATACCAGGTAACACAACATAACAGGTAAATAAGCAAAAAGACATTCTCCAGAATCAAATGTTTTTTGACATGCTTATTATGGACATTAAGGTTGTTTCCTTGACTTAATCCTAAATTTCCAATTGCAGAAACATTTTTTAAATCCTTATCTAGTCTGCAGCACATGTAAAGGACATAAGGAATAAGGATTACATCTTAAACAATCTCTTCTATTAAAGAGATAGATTTTTTGAACTTAAGTTGTATGAAATGCCATTAATATAGTGGTTGCAACTGTATTAATTGATTGCCAGAGTCCCGTGGTGGGAGTTCTGCTCTGGTTTTGGTGAAATATCAAGTAGTTCCGGTCATTTTGTGGGGGGCACTGGGGGCCACACAGTAAAGGTAAATGAATCCACAAAATTAACGTCATTTGTATTGTTGACCTATTTCTAAAATATTAGTGCAACTTTCGTTCTTTTTTTACCCCTCTATCACACAGAACCATGTTTTTTGTGTCCATATCACTACGCCCAAAAAATAGTTCCACGTGATGGAGGGGTCGAAATTGAACGAAAGTCGCGCTAATATTTTAGAAATAGGCCAACAATACAAATTACGTTCGTTTTGTGAATTAATTTACTTTTACTGCGTGGCCCCAGTGCCCCCCATAAAATGACCAGAACTAATTAATATTCACTAAAACCAGAGCAGAACTCCCACCACAGAACTCGGGCAATCAATTAATACAGTTGCAACCACTATATTAATGGCAATTATTTCATACAACTTAAGAAAAAAAAATCTGAACTATCCCTTTAAGTAAAAGGAATAGTAAACAAGGTGGGAAACAAGTGGTGGAAAAGACAGTAATATTTTATTTTTACCAAATACATCAATGTTGATATTGTGACAATATTGTGGGGGAAGACTATTGGTGCTTTAACAATATATTTACTCAATGATATTTGATAAATAATCATTCATAATATAATATCTAATAACTACGTGGGTAAAGGTCAGTTTAGAAAAGTCCGGTACATTCAGACGATTACATCACTGTACTTTGGCCTAAGGGTTAGCGCCCTTGTTGCCGAAAGGTTGCCGGTTCTATTTCCCGGACGGGCAGGAAAAATCTGGTCGGGAAGTGATTGTCATCACTCACCCAACACCGCTGAAGTGCCCTTGAGCAAGGCAGCAAGGCACTGAACCCCCAACTGCTCCAGTGGAGCTGCTTAGTGGCCAACAGTATAAGACTGTGGTTGTACTGGTCAGCTCCCAGGTTTTAATGTCTGTGTGTGTCTGTCTGTGTGCAGGGCGTTGCTGAAAATGAGCACTTGTGCTCAGCTACTACCCTGGGTAAATAAAGGATTTAAAAAAATCAGAGACCAGGCTTTCCTCCGAGGTGGTGGAAAGCCTGGTGAGGTGAGGTTACTAAACCAGTGGTTCCCAAACTTTTTCATGTAAAGGACCCCCAAATTGACCCATTAGAAAATATATGATGGGGGTCCCTCATAAGAGAAGATTTTGATGGCTCTAGCAGTGATTCTCAACCATTTTAATTTCAAGGACCACCAGTTTGACATGCATTAGTCTACGGACCCCCATTTAATGACATTTATATCTCTGGGACCCCCAATTTATATTGTGAAATCAATGTTAATTTAACTCTGGGAGTGTACACTCTCAGAGTTACAGAGCCATAAGGGTCCATTTGGTTCCAAACTATAATTTAGCTGGGGACCCCCTGGAACTCTCTCATGGACCCCTGGGGGTCCCTGGACCGCACTTTGGGGACCACTGTACTTAAAACAATATATAGTATCATATCAGAAATACAATGTCAATATATAAGTGACAATATTGCCCAGCTCTATTGTTGTGCAGATAGGTCTGTCAGCTGATTGATGATTGAATGGTATTTACGAATTTACGGAGTAGTACTAAGAACTTTTGAGACAGGGCGATAGACGTGGTTACTATAATGCATCAACACAAATCACTGGTTGAAGTGGTTTAGTTCTATACTTCTCATAACAGATGCATATACTTAAGAGACTGACCTCCACCTCTCCTCTGGTGAGAGCTTGGACAGATCCACCTATAACAGGGAAAACAGAAATCAATCAATCAATGGCTAATTTAGTAACCGTCAGTGTCAACACTAATAACTAATACTTGTTATATTGCTATAAAACGTAATGCATATGTGTGTGTGTGTGTGTGTGTGTGTGTGTGTGTGTGTGTGTTAGTGTTATAACTACTGGTAGAAAATAGAAATGCATGTGTAATCAAAATGTTACAGATGCAAACAGAAATGTTTGTGTAATCATTTTCGTGCACCATCCTTGGCTTGGACAGTGACAGTCATACATTACTCTTCTTCTAACTTTCCTATATATGGTGTTAACATATTTCTGTAACATTTTCATTGGGAGCTATATAGACATATAGTACTGTAACTGTATTATGTATGACCTTTGACTCCATCAACCGGGCCACGTACACCAGCAGCTCATTGGCATTTTGTAAAAACACAGGCGTAGTAACTTCCATCGATAACACATATATTTGGCTCTGATACAAGGCTGAAGAAGCGGTGCGTATGTTAATTAAGCAAATGACTGTTGACAGCTAGCACTCGGCTACTGCAACTGGTGCTAAGGTTCAACATTATGACTGTTAGCCAGCTAACTAACGCTAACAGCTGAACATTACGGAGTATATTGATCGCTCGAGACATTTCACACAAGATAACTGGATCAAATGATCACTCATGATATCGCCATGTCAGATGGCAAAACAGCCATTAATTATATTAGCTTCTAAACGTTATGTAGCTCAGGCTAACCCAGAACACCGCTGGCAAAGATGTCTACAGTACTACAGTTCCGTGTTGGCCGCATCATGGCTGGGTTCATTTTCAGCACCATCTACATTCATGTAAACCTGTCGGACTGTCTCTAACCTGATGTGGTTCCTCGTGATGCTCCACTCCATGATCGTGGTGCTCAATACCATCCACCTCCACCTCGAACACCCCTGCCATCTTGGGGTTGGGACGGGTGTGCTGTTGCTGGTGGTTTAACTGCTTGCTGCTTTGATGGTTGAATTAAATGTTCCGTGTAGGATCAGGTTCACACCCGGCCCCTCATTCACGCTTCACGGTGGTGAGACAACGTAATATCCTGTCTTGTTTCTTTTCAAAATAAAGCTCAATCATTGAATTCAGCAAGTAAAAAATATACATGCTTGTGTGGAAGAAGGATGACTCTGAAACTAGAGAACATGGGGCCCCTGGAATTGACACCCGCTGTGTCCCACATAACAGTGGGGTGTGTGCCAGTTGTTATCCAACATGTGTGGAACTGAACAGCTGAGATCTTTCTGACATTTCAGACATCCAGATAATTTCTCTCTCTCTCTCTCTCTCTCTCTCTCTCTCTCTCTGTCTCTCTCTCACACTCACACACACACACACACACACACACACACACACACACACAGTCACACACACACACACACACACACACACACACACACACACACACACACACCAGTTATATCTGTAAATAGCAAGTGGGCTGGGCTCAGAGTGTCAACAACACTGTGTGTGTGTGTGTGTGTGTGTGTGTGTGTGTTGTATTGTACTGTTTCAATCTGACTAAATGCTGATCAACACTACTCAATTGATCACAGTAAATGCAGATTGACTGATCGATATTGTGATCAGCAAATAGCAATAATTAATGTTTATTAATTACATATTGTGTAATTAATAATAAACCACATTCACTTGGTCATCATTTGATAATCATGACAAAATGCAACCCGCCAAATTTAGCTCCGGATATGAACAAAAGTAGGGAAGTACGTCCCATAAATGGTCGTGATTGGGCCAAAAGCCCGTGCAACTACTCGCGGATTGGCTGTGACATCGCGTCACCAGGCTTTCCCACACTGGATTGGCTGTGTTGTTGACACAAGCACAATTGTCGCGGGTTTTTTGGACTAGGCTGGCGCTCTCTCAAGTCTCTTCAGTTTGAGAGGTTCTTCTGTTGTGAACATCATACACTTTGTTGAAGTAGATCACTCGGTTTTGGCACAGCAATTTATTGCAAAACTCTACTCTAACTATCGCTCCTTCTCTCTCGGGGACTGCCGAGGGACTATTTGCTGATATGCACGTAATAAAGCGAGGTAGGTTTGGGTTTGGTTTTTTATTTGAATAGAGTCAAAACAAAGATGGATCTCCAGTGTAATGTTGCGTCAGCAAAATGTTTGCGAACGTTAATCTGTCAACAACAATACAATTGTTAAACTAAAATCTGACATTCTATAGAGTGTATTGCACGGCGTTTGTTGCACACGCGTTATAAAATGTACATGTAATCTATCTTTGACATAAACGGAACGGTATGCTCTTTGTCGTAATTGGCGCCAAGCAAACTACAATGAACAAATTGATGACTATACAAATTGGGAATTTATAAATGTATAGGTATCACATTCAGGTATAAATACGGGGTCTACTAGGCACCTGGCCGCAATTTGCAACTATCGATTTAAATAATGGCATGAATCTAGAGTTGCAAACCTCCATTGACTCCCCATTCGTTCAATTTGCTTTTGCGATCTGCTTGTATTCAACGACGTTAAACTCACCAACATTGCAGCTCTAGGCCAAGCTTGATTTATCCTCTTTCAATCTGCCAAGAGTTGGTTTCATAAAATTCTGTGCAAGTGTTGGAGTTTGGAAGCACTCGTCGTATGTCACTGAACGGCTTAGACCTAGAATGATCACAGGCATTCTAGGTCTATGAGAAATCCTATGAAAATGCTCTGTGCTCGATGATTTGATTAATTTAAATCTTAATTTCACAGTATGTAGACTGGGAAAATGTCAGTGTAACCTCACACTTCTTGTTTGTGCCCAACATGTCTCGTTAGCCACAAGCTTTGTAGTAATTGTAGAAATAGTAGGTGTTACATGTAATTAACAATGATTATATATTGTTGGCCCCATTTATAAAATGTAAATATAATATAATATAATTTTGAAAGTGGGTATATATTTCTTGGTCGTTTTAGCACACTATACTTGATGTTAATCAATGCATATTCTTCAATTTCAGACGGACGCCAGGAGCGTGTCATGTTTGATAAAATAACATCTCGCATACAGAAGCTTTGTTATGGACTCAACTCTGACTTTGTGGATCCGGTAAGTGTGTACAGACAGACCGCTGTTGTTCTCTGTGAATAAATATCCTCTGTGTAAATTATACAGTAACATTTTCATTATTTTTGTTCAGACCCAGATAACAATGAAGGTGATCCAGGGTCTATACAGTGGAGTCACCACTATAGAGCTTGACACCCTGGCAGCAGAAATAGCTGCCACCCTCACAACAAAGCATCCTGATTATGCCATTCTGGCAGCACGCATTGCTGTCTCAAACCTGCATAAAGAGACAAAGAAAGTGTTCAGCGGTGAGTGTATATAACTTTAAGAGCTGTGTATTCTTGGAGATTGTGTAATTCGTATGGTCTTCTTAACGGTCTACATCATACTGTAATAAATGGCTGTTTACACTGTACAACAATGATATGCATTGTTACTCACACATCAGAGTGTAGAGTAGGAGAGTATAGCGACACACTTTGATCTCGCCGCAAAGCCTATGGGCGATAGTTCCAAACATTGGAACTATCCCATTGAGATAGAATGAGCACTTCCGCATTCCATTGTTACAATGGGAGTCAACGCTAGTGTCGCCACTCCTACTAGATTACTCTGACTCACAAGGATTGTGTAACTGTACGTTCTTCACTTAGTTTATACGTAGGTGCTTTTTCTCTCTGCCACTGCAGATGTGATGGAGGATCTGTACAACTATGTCAACCCCCTAAATAACCGTCACTCTCCCATGATCTGCAAGGATACGCTCAACATTGTCCTTGAAAACAAGGATGTAAGTATGCTGTGTTTGGTTATGGTCAACTATGTATGTTTGTTACTTGCATTTGAGCACACATCACTTCCATCTAACATATTCTGCCTTTTTTCTTTTTAGCGCCTCAACTCGGCCATCATTTTCGACAGAGACTTCTCCTATAATTTCTTTGGTTTTAAGGTACTTTTTATGACTAAATAGCATTTGTATTTGTGTTTTTTTTCTTTTTCTTGGAGCATAAACTTAAAATTGTCTTTCTGGTTTTAGACACTTGAGCGCTCATACTTGCTGAAGATTAATGGCAAAGGTGAGAATTTATTTGACTAATTTATAGTTCATGGTGACTGGTGAGGCTGTTTACTGACTGGTAATGTTTTGGTCAGGCAGCAGCTCAGACTCATAATGATGATGTTGGTATTTTTGATAGACTGGTCTACTCTGTATCAATGAATTGATAATAAAAAAATCTGTTTTCTGTAGTTGCTGAGAGACCCCAGCACATGCTCATGCGAGTGGCTGTTGGAATCCACAAAAGAGAAATTGATGAAGTCATCGAAACCTATAACCTGCTGTCAGAGAAGTGGTTCACACATGCATCTCCAACATTGTTCAATGCTGGCACCAACCGGCCACAGCTGTCAAGGTAAAAATTATGTTGGACATTGGACAGTATCAAATGGTCCATGCTTGAAATGGCATTTTGTAATTGACCTGTCCTTGACTATTTGCAGCTGTTTTTTGCTGGCCATGAAGGACGACAGCATTGAAGGCATTTATGACACACTAAAGCAATGCGCCCTCATCTCCAAATCAGCTGGAGGAATTGGTGTGGCAGTTAGCTGTATCAGAGCAACGGGCAGCTACATTGCAGGGGTAAGTGATAAATATGCCAGTCCAGTCTTTGCCACACGTTAGAGTAAAAGCATTATGCAAGTAAACGTCAAAGTGAGGCAGAATGCTTCTCCCTCAGTTAAACATTAAAACTCCAGCTCCTCCATCGTACCGAGATTAGGCAATGATGTTCATAATCGATAAGGGGCACAGACTGAAAGGAGAGTAGGAGACTAATTTCAATTTATTACAAAGTAGTCGATAATGGGAAATGGTTTTTTTTAAAACAAAAAATATATTATGGTAGATTTCCATAACTCAGTTATACTTGGGTAGCACAGGGGTAAAGTACCTGTCCACCACCACAGCAGAGTTCAGGGTTTGACTTTCAAATCCATCGCAGTGCATCCAGCTTGGCCAAAGCGTCTTATCTAACACAAACGTAATTGCGCATGTTCTGGGCAGGGAAGGCGATACAGCCTCCCTAGCCTGGGATCAATACCATTTATCGTTTTTTCGGTGAAAAGCCTGATGAGTTATGACACAAGGTTACATCCTCCCAGTGGGTGCTCCTCACTGGCAGGTGAGTCATCATGGGGAGGGTTTGTTGATCTAACGACATACTTGGGACAAAAAGGGATAAAACAAACTGGCTAAACTAAATTTCTGTGGCTCATCTGTGTTTTTTGTCTTAATACTTTTTTGTTTCCTGCTTTTCAGACTAATGGCAATTCCAATGGCCTGGTTCCTATGCTTCGGGTATACAACAACACTGCACGCTATGTTGATCAAGGTGGCAACAAGGTTAGTAGGACTTGAGTTTTCCCATATGGCTTTTCCCCCCAGCGTTGGTGTCGAAGTGTCCTTGAGCAAGACTCTGAACCCCTAATTGCTCCCTGTGTGCAGATTGGTGCCTTGCATCGGTGTGTGAATAGGTGAATGTAATGCACATTCTCTTCTCTCAGAGACCTGGAGCCTTTGCCATGTACTTGGAGCCATGGCATGCTGATGTGTTTGACTTCTTGGACCTGAAGAAGAACACCGGGAAAGAGGAGCAAAGAGCCAGAGACCTTTTCTATGCCATGTGGATTCCAGACCTCTTCATGAAGAGAGTGGAGAGCAACCAGGTGGGCTTTGAAATAAGCGAGCCACCCTAAAAGTTATTCCTATCGTCTTGGACAATTAGTGGAACTATATGCAAGGCATGCGAAACAGAATCTAAACATTCTTAACTCATTTTAATTGCTCAAAGTATGGAATAAAAAGTATCATTTGAATCACTGAGCCACTGTAATTATATACATATTATCCTTTTCTTAAAAGTTCCAATATAAATGCTTCTGAAGGGGTGTATGGCAACTGCAGCTCTACTCTTAAATGCATTACTAGTCCAGATTAGAATGTAATATATTTCACAAACATAGTACAGGGGTATTTAAGAATGTTTATTGTGTGAAAACAAAATACGAAAAAAAGAAGAAGAAATATTTAGTTCTGGCATTTCAATGGGGCAAAACAAAAGTATTTGTGGGCAGGTACCACATATCTTGCATCCAGTGCTTTGGTCATGTCTTTAAAGCCCTTTCAATCACTCAATGTTTTTACTCGAGTACACTGTGATAGGCTGATAGCATGTCGTAAGTTGGTCCACTGCTGCCTTTTTTTCTCAAAAGACTTAAACAAAACAAACCAAGTGGTGGGGGAAAAACAATAGCTCTATCTGTAAGCACAGTACCACAGTATGGTCAACATCCATACCGTACTTTTTCTACTGTCCACCCCTAATTGCGCATATTTACTTACAGGATTGGTCTTTGATGTGCCCAAGTGACTGTCCTGGGTTGGATGAGTGCTGGGGGGAGGAGTTTGAGAAGCTCTACACTAGGTAAGGACAACAGCAGATGCCAGATTCCGTTCTCCTCATACTGTGTAGATCCTGTTTTCTCTAGGCTAGTTTGAGTCATGGGTCATGTGTGCGTCCACAGCTATGAAAAGCAGGGCAAGGCCAAGCGAGTGGTGAAAGCGCAGCAGGTGTGGCACGCCATCATTGAGTCCCAGACCGAAACGGGGACACCATACATGCTCTACAAGGACGCCTGCAATCGGAAGAGCAACCAGCAGAATCTGGGCACCATCAAATGCAGCAACTTGTGCACAGAGATTGTGGAGTACACCAGTGCAGATGAGGTACGGGAAGCACAACATTGGATCATTTTTATTGGTTGTTGGACATGCATATTTTATTTACCCTGGTGTTGCCAGCTGCCTAACCTTACGTCTTGTTTAATGATGTCTTTGAAACTCTGTCCCTTCTCTCCCCACCTCAGGTCGCTGTGTGTAACCTGGCTTCCATTGCTCTCAACATGTACGTTACCCCAGAAAAGACCTTTGATTTTAAAAAGCTGGCAGATGTCACCAAAGTCATTGTCAAGAACCTGAACAAGATCATTGAAGTCAATTTCTACCCAGTGCCTGAGGTATGTTGTCTTGTCTAGTAATGGTTTCCAACTTATTTATGGATCTAGGATTACCCATGGCGACTAAGACTAAGAAATGACCCTTCCTACTGTCTTTTTCAGGCTGAGAAGTCTAACAAGCGTCACAGGCCAATCGGAATTGGTGTCCAGGGTTTGGCTGATGCTTTCATCCTGATGCGTTATCCCTTTGAAAGCCCTGAAGCTCGGAAGCTGAACATTCAGATATTTGAGACCATCTACTATGCTTCCCTGGAGTCCAGCTGTGACCTGGCAGCAGAACAAGGACCATATGAAACTTACCCTGGCTCTCCTGTCAGCAAGGGAGTGAGTATATATTATTGTCAAAGTTATCTCTTACGGTGTGTGAGGACAAATACATTATTCGTGGCTTTAAAGTTCAGCCCTATATGCAATCCTGATTGAGACCTTCTTTTGTTTGTCAGATTCTTCAGCACGACATGTGGGAGAAAACCCCAACAGACCTGTGGGATTGGAAAGCACTGAAGGAAAAGATTGCAAAGTAAGACTGTGACCTCTTCACTGTTGCCCTTATAGGGCCCATCTCACCAGGTCTGGCTTGTGTCTGTGTATATTAATTTACCACCGACTCTATTCAGGCATGGAGTGAGGAACAGCCTGCTGCTGGCCCCTATGCCCACCGCTTCCACCGCCCAGATCCTGGGTAACAACGAGTCGGTTGAGGCTTACACTAGCAATATCTACACGCGCAGGGTTCTCTCTGGAGAGTTCCAGGTCAGTAATGTCTGACCGGCGTCGTTCCTCCTTGTACTCTTCAAAGTTGTCTGTAGACACGCTTGCTGAGTTGCAAAATGCTATTTCGTATTCTCTTAGATTGTGAATCCTCACCTCTTGAAAGATCTGACAGAAAGAGGATTGTGGAATGAGGACATGAAGAATCAGTTGATTGCTCAGAATGGGTCTATCCAGGTAATTATTATTTATTCATGGTCATTCTAGTGTATATACAGTAAGGCACTAAAACATCAACAATGTTTCAAATTCTTTGGTATAGCATTTTTATACATCCTTTGTACATCCTACCCGCAGGGTATTGAGGCGATCCCAGACGATGTGAAACAGCTGTATAAAACCGTATGGGAAATCTCCCAGAAGACTGTCCTTGAGATGGCAGCAGATCGTGGCGCTTTCATCGACCAAAGCCAGTCCCTCAACATCCATATTGCAGAACCAAACTATGGAAAACTGAGCAGCATGCACTTCTATGGCTGGAAACTGGTAAGTTGGGCCCACTGTACAGCAGGTTCTCAAAGTGGGGTCCCCCCGCAAAATGTGTTAATAATATATGGCATCGAATTTAATCTAACACTACTTTAGCCCTATTTTATTCTTCGGATATTTGAAAATGGCTGTTCTACAAGCTCACAATGCGTTGCAGGCTTAAATTGTGAAAAGTATAGAATCATACCCTCCCTGGCTTAAAATCTTTTCAGATGGGGCTCCACAGCCATATACATTAATTTGTGGGTGCTTGACCCGAGACAAAAAGCTGTAATATTAAAATGGGAACAATAAATAAACAATCCATGTCGCCATCTTCTCCCAGGGTCTGAAGACTGGCATGTACTACCTGCGGACCAAGCCTGCAGCCAACCCCATCCAGTTCACTCTGAACAAGGAGAAGTTAATGGACGCCGAGCCAACCAAGACCAAAGAGGAGATCAAAGAACAGAACATTGCTGCCCTGGTCTGTTCCCTGGAGAACCGAGACGATTGTCTGATGTGTGGTTCTTAAAGCCTGATGGTGTCCCCCATGGTGAGAAGCAGATCTACACGCTCATGTGTCGCTCACGTGTCACATTCGCGACACACAAGCGTCTAGTAGATCTGTTTTAAGTATCAATTTGGCTTAATGGTCCTTTCTCCGATAACTCTTTGGCTTAATTTAACTAAAAAAAAGGGGGTTTGTCCACAAGCACTTAAAGGGAGCTTGTGAGATCCATGTACTCATTTAGTGCCCAGTACCTGCTCTTATCTTCACATCACAATTCTTAATTAATATTTCGTGCACTGTATTGTATAGAATTGATGCTATTACTTATCAACCTTTTTTTATGTAAATCTGTATGTCACCTTATATTTTACAAGGGAAAACTAGGTGAAATAAAACTGCAAAAAAATAGGATATCTTGTCATTTCACTGTGATTTATTTTGTTTTGTGTCATGTAAAACTGATAAGTTCACGAAGTATTCAGCTGGTTGACAACATGAAACGGATCTGTTCCCAAGACTGTAGCCAGTAGTTGTAGTGGTGTAGTCCTTGTAGTATTAGGGAAGTTACAGGAACACAACGGGGAGGAGAGACCAAGCCAATGAGTGAGCACAACAGCCTACAACACCAATGCCAGTAATGTGTGTTTATTTTGTGATTTCCTGTTGGTGATCATTTCTGTGGGTGTGATCTGGATATTCTTTGTTCAAATGCATGTGAAACAACTGCAGTCCCGTATTCTCTCTTTGTTTTGGCACTATTTGTTTAAGGCTCAATACCAAACCATGCTGAAGAACATGGTCAGTGCTGAATTCTATTTCCATTCTAGGTAACGAGTGGTGTAGCAGGTCATAGACGTCAGACGTGTGTACACATTTTGATGTAACTAACATACAGTGAGTGTACGCCTGTACGGTATACTATATTTGTCAGGTTTCCTTAACAAAACACCATACTATAGTATCTTCTTTGTGGTGGAAAGCGCATAACGGAGTGATGCGAGGTTCATTATAGTCCGGAAGACTCTATTCAGAAGGCATGACACTATAAAGTTACTACCAAGTTTTATGGTTTATACCAGGGGTCTGCAACCTTTTTGGAATTAAATGCCATGTTTTTATTTTCTGGATAGTCAGTGTGCCATGTCAGCATTAATTTGAATGACACCACATCAACATTTCCAACACATTTTGATTGTCCACCGGAAATATCCTTATTTTTTATATTTTCTTTCACATTGTTATAATGATCATTAGTCTCAGAGCAATGACCCACGTATCTCCCAGACTCCCTCCCCAGTCAGAGTTCAGAGTTTTAATGAATGTATAATTATGTGCAGGATGTAATTTACTGTACATACAAATGTGAGGGACTTATTTGACTAAGTTTAAATAGTTTATTTTAAACCAAAAGTCCTCTCTCTCACACTTATGCCAGTGTGCCAGTGATCACCCTCCTTAGTGCCAATGTTGGCACTGGTGCCTAAGGTTGCCTACCCCTGGTTTATACCATAGTGTCATGCTGATTTGAGTCTTTCTACTTGCTATAATAGTTCAGTAGGGCTAGGGCCTAAGAAATATGAAACTGAAAGAAAAATAATTCAGTGTGCACTTTGATTCAAGAATACAAGTCGAATGTAAGTGGAAAATTTCTGGTATACACTCCAGAGCAGTAGGTGGCGATAATACTCCTATTGTGGCCCCGTAAACAACAAGGAGAGTCGAAGAGGCTTGCGTCACCGTCAGCGTCTTCCTGCCATAACTTCCTGCAGAAGCAAGTGTGGGCAGGTTTGTATTGATGTTACTGTAAAAATTGTGGAATTAATTAACAACGTAACCTTTTTACGGTAATCTGAATCAATATAGCGTTATGTAATAATATAATGCTCACTGCT
Source organism: Protomyctophum bolini (assembly GCF_963924005.1). Classification (NCBI taxonomy): domain Eukaryota; kingdom Metazoa; phylum Chordata; class Actinopteri; order Myctophiformes; family Myctophidae; genus Protomyctophum; species Protomyctophum bolini. The sequence goes on along the minus strand of NC_137874.1, from coordinate 6,093,970 downwards.
GTTCCTGGACCGCGCGTTTTCTGTTAGGATAGCGCTTCTAATGTCCTCCTTCGGCAAGGCTCATACTTGTTAGCTAATATGGCTAACTTTAGCTTTGCAATCTAAATCAAGAAAATATATGAAAAAAACTCAACTTTAATGGAAGTTATTGGTTGGATTTCAAACGTACCGAACAGTGACGTAAAAGTTAGTTCAGTGACTTGTCTGGGACTGCCTTATGTGCCATTGTTTTAGGTGTATGTTCCAATCCATGGTTTTATTTAATCGTCACAACAGCTTCCATTGTTGATTTGGATATAGTTGCAGTAGTGTATGTTTTTGAAAGTGAAAGTTTGATTTAGTCATACTCATAACGTTGTTGCCAGTTGATGGATTTAATTTAAATGTAGCTGCTTACAAGCTAGTAGTAATTAAATGTCAGTACTCCTTTTATTCTATTATGTACAGAGCCATTCAAGATGACTACAGCTGCAAGACCCACGTTTGAGCCGGCAAGAGGAGGGAGGGGTAAAGGAGAAGGGGATCTAAGTGCATTGTCTAAGCAATACTCAAGTCGTGATCTACCCGGTCACACAAAGCTCAAATACAGGTAAGTGAGTGAAACCAAAACCATGCAATACAGCGACAGGTCAGTGTCTTCCAGAAGTGCCCTGTCGAACAAGCAATATTAAAATAATCGTAATTAGGACAAAACATTAGCTCTCCTGGGAGACAGCTGGGACAAAGCCAACTGCAAAAACAGTACACAAACTCGTGGTACAAGACCACTGCACCAGTCCCATGACAAATATTGTGTACACTGTACAGAATGCTTAATTATTTTTCTGCCATCTCTGAACATAATCGTACCCACAGCACACTGCCAGACTCGGACTACCAGCCAAGGTGCCTGGACCGCTGAGCCACCGCCCAGGCCTGTCAAATGACCTTTTAAGTTGATCCGGTTGCTATGCAACGCCTCCGTCCCCACCAGCTATGGGTTTTTTACATCCAGCTCCATTTAGACTCCATTAAAGCAGGATTTTCAAAGCCCCGTATCTCTAAAGCTTCGATCTGTCCATGGTAATCCGCCGCGCATCCGATTCGGATGTAATTTGTGACTTTGTCTCGCATTGCTCCCGACATATAACTGTTTCTGGCGAGTGGTAAAGGGTGTGCGCTAATGCTCATGATGAATCATCACAACACCACCCTGCTAACGTGGAAATGAAACGGAGGCTCGTACAATGGGAGTCTATGGCTTGATGAGCTTGATCTGCTGGGTTTTTTTTTAATTTGTGAAAATGTATTGCAAATCTTTGAATATATATTCTTTCAGAGCAAACATTTTAAACTCAAACCTTTGCTTCTGGGTGGTCCCTGGAATAACATATTTTCAGATGGGGGTCCGCAGCCAAGTACATATAATTCTGGGGGTCCTTGACATGAAATAGTTTGAGAACCACTGACATTTAGTTGAATCTGGTCTCTGGTCTAAATGGGTTAAATATTGGGGAAATATGTTCCCTTATACTGTTTTGCCTAAAATAGAGATGTCGAGTTAAAAGTCGTTAAGCCTATATATTGTTCTCTTTGCAGGCAGCCCACCCAGGATAACCCAGAGGAGGTCCGTGCCCGTGACTTCCGCAGGGAGCTGGAGGAGAGGGAACGTGTGGTAGTGCGTGAGAAGACCAGGGAAAGGGGACCAAGAGGTGGGTACTGGGTATTATTTGCAGACATTACATTCGGTTATATTTTAACCGGTGGATGTATTCTTTTGTTTTTGTTAAAATGTTTTATTTCGTTTTTCCTAAAATGGGGACTTTATATTGATCATTTATGTTAGCAGTTTTAAGTACCGTGCCACATGTATTTTGCTGCTTGTACCTGTATGAGTAGTGGCAATTAAATTATCTTGACTGTCATGATTCTTTGTTTTGAATCATTTTCCATTTGTAGATGCTTCTTTTTTGTGGCGGGTAGATGTTCATTTGAAATGTGTGTCGCCCCTTTTAACAGAGCATACTACATCATCCTCATCTTCATCATCCTCCAAGAGGCCTAGGCTTGATCAGATCCCAGCAGCCAATCTGGATGCTGATGACCCTTTAACTGATGTAAGTGCTTAAGTTTGCACTCAAGACTGTGACGTGGAACAGGTGCCATCATTAATCATACGGGCGGCTGTGGCTCAGGAGGTAGAGCAGGTCGTCCAATGATCCCTGGGTCGGCGGTTTGAATCCCGGCTCCTCCTGTCCAGATGTCAAAGTGTCCTTGGGCAAGACACTGAACCCTACATTGCCTCCAATGTATGGAGAAAAGAGTGTGAATGTGGGATGTGAGGACACTGGCATCGACTGTTCGCGGCTTCACCTCCCAATGTATATTTATGAATGAACCATTGTAAAGCGCTTTGAGCACTTGGAAAAAGCGCTATAAAAATGCAATTCATTATGTTTGTGTGGCTCCTGTAGGATGAAGAGGACGAGGACTCAGAGGATGAGAGTGATGACGACGACACCGCAGCTCTGCTGGCAGAACTGGAGAAGATCAAGAAGGAGCGGGCTGAGGAGCAAGAACGCAAAGTAAGGCATCACCCTGAGACCCATCTGTCTGGTTGTTATTAACTTTTTGTGTTGTGTAGTATTTCAATGTTCTTCATTGTCCCTGTCCAAGGAGCGTGAGCAGAAGGCAGAGGAAGAGAGGATCCGCATGGAGAACATCCTGAGTGGCAACCCGCTGATAAATTTGGCTGGCCAGCAGCAGCAGCAAGCAGCAAGCCAGACACAGAATACCTTCAGCGTCAAAAGGAGGTATGTATGCAGCACGTACACACTTATCACCTTTTTACCAATGACCACTCTGACATGCAGCGAGTAGATTGGTGATGTTCTTGATATTCTTCTATCCTCCTCTAGGTGGGATGATGATGTTGTGTTCAAGAACTGTGCCAAGGGAGTGGACGATGCGCGTAAGGAGAAACGCTTCATCAATGACACCCTGCGCTCAGAGTTCCACAAGAAATTCATGGAGAAATATGTGAAGTAAAAGACTTGGACATTGGCGTATATTTCTCTTCCTGGCGTTGGCCTCCAGTTGAAAAGGACATTTCCATCCATCATGGGATACTCGTCAAACCCAAAAATGGAACATTAACCGACAGTCTCCCCAAAATTGAAAATGTTGTATATAAATAAATGAGTTAGTTATACCCTATTAAAGGTAGTGTAAGTGAAATTGTTTGGATAAAACATTTTTTGTTAGTGTTTGTTCAGTAATGGCTCCAGCTTTTTAGTGAACAAGAAATAAAGATTTCAGGTTCATCCAATCAGGAGAGGCCATTTATCAGCTTCAATTTTATAGTATTCCAATTCCAACTTTAACAGGTTTATTTTCTCCATCACTTCCAATTTCACTTGTTTATCTTGTATGAGTTCTCTCTCTTCATTGGGTGAAATTGATATACTATTACTGACCTGGCAATGTATATCCTGTTTCTAAAGCGCTGGAGAGATGGGAGACCCCTGTTACTGAACAAATACTCTAGTGTCTCTGATATAGAGCTATTTAACACTTATTTTAACTACGGTAATCTATCACTTACACCCCCTTTAAACTGAACTTGGAAATGGATCAATTTGTTTTGAAGTTGCTTTCCATGCAAGTGTACGTAGTTTTGTTTTTTTAAGTGATGTCAATAAATCTGAAGAAAAAAGCCTCTTGTGAGTTTAGCTTTTTTGTGAAAAATATTTTTTTACATTCTGTCCTATAACCTGGTGTGACTATCTTTATCTATGTCTATCTATCCTATGTGATCTATAAGAAATGAATGGGTTAAAACATGAATTTACCAACAGGGTGAGTTTTTGGGGGCTTGTGTTTCACTGGTTGAAATTCCCCAAACAAAAAGGATTGCGTTGATAATAATGGGCTGTGCACGCTTATCTGAATGCCCAAATATATTGAACTGAATGGGACCATGTCTTAGTTGCTGACCATTTGATATTACTAACATCTCACAAATAAACCTGAGAATCCTTGGACTTCTGATCCTGCTCTACAGTCTGCATGGATTTACTGTCAGTCTGTCACCTCAGATGGGGGAAAAACACTGGATCGTTTTTATGGATATGTATATGTATGTAGGGAGATGTTACCATGGTAAACAAGGGTCCTGAAAGGGGCTAACATGTAGCTGAAGTTCATGGTTTAAATGTCATAATGTCTTAAGTACAGCTTTTATTTAACCTAACCTATCCATCCTATCAACTTTTTACCTGTTAGTTGGCCCAGGTAAGATTACGGCTGTGTTATGAGAAAGCGACAGGGGGCGCCAGCGTCATCGGTAACTGTCTGGAACTTGTGACCATTGTGACCTAAAGGAGGCTGGGAAAAAAATGGCAGCTTCCTGGGAATCGCTGGTATTTACTTTACTCCAGAGGCGGAATTAAAACATTATCCAGTGGATGATATCCTCGTTACATATTAGTTTGCATTAAACACCACCAGTAGTTCCTTTAGTTTAAAAAACTTGTATGAGGTCGGCATGGAGAAGAGTGGCAGCATTGACAGTCTTGGCTCGAAGCGATCCTCGTCCAGACAGCCAAGTGTTGATTCATTGTCCAGGTAAAATAAATACACATTAGCAATCTAACGTTAGTTCGACTGAGAGATGTGGGAGACATTTTGTTTTGTTTTGTTATTATACACAATAAATCTAGCCCTACTATAGATTATTGTAGACCAGACCAGTCTATTTTTACAATATGACAGAACTTTCGTTCTGGAGACCGCACTGGCACTGATTGAAATACTCTGTACTACTGTAACTGGCACTACTCTTTGTGTACAGTACACTACATATTATTCAGAACCGGCAGATGCCATAACTATGCACATTTTCGATTAATTGAGTATGAAGGACCCCAATGGAAACGAGGCTTATATCCTTTTTTTTTTGATTGAAGTATTTATTAACAGTTTGCAGAAATACAGTACATTTCAAGCACAACTCAATACAATAACTGTCAACTGTGAGTGGACGACCCAATAAAGCATTACACTTGTTTACAAGAGGGTCCACCTTGTTCAATTCATCATAACATTTAGAGACGTACAAATATACATTTCTATATAGTCAAAAACAGGAAATCATCATAGAGGGGTAAATAACGGGGGGAAAAACCTCTTATCAGACCTTGTATTGAACTGTACTTACTACTTTCCTGAGCTCTTTCTTTTCGCAAACTGTTAATTAAGTATTCAATCAATCAATATACTTAATAAAACTACAACTACTCTACTCACTTTAGGGGCCCAGTCACTCACCCTGTAGGACAGTTGTTCTCATCTTTTTAGGCTGTGAGTGACCCCCCCCCCCCCCCCCCCAAAATAATCATGTTTGAACTGGGGACCCCCCCCACAATTATCATATTCACACTCTCATCCTGACGTGACAAGCACTTTATAGTAGGAGTTGAGGCATCACATGTGGTTTGTCCACAGAAAAATATTGTTTAAATAGCTGATCTATAAGCTCACAACTGCTCGCGATGAGAAGGCGTTGTGATCGATTGATTGAAAGAAAGAAAGATCTATTAACAGTATGCAGAATAGGTACATTTCAAGCACAACTCCATACACAAACTGTTAACTGTGGACGACGCCACAAAGCATTATACTTGTGGTCCACCATTTTCAATTCATCAGAACATTTAGAGACGTACAAATATACACAGGAAATCATCATACAAGGGGCCAGTTTTGAATTGGGGTTACTTTGGCAAGTTTGAAATCTTGGGCGACCTGTCCCTGTTTGATGGAGAGGTTTATTATGTGGGTGATGATTAGATCTATAGAGATAGCTGAGTGAGTCTCTGAGATATTTGGAGGGAATATTGTCATGGCCAGTGGCCTTGTTGGGTTGGAGGGCACCCAGAGGGCACATCAGTTGTTACCATTACCAGTTTAAAATCGTCTTTACAAACACCTAGGTTTCTGCAGAAGGTTTTAATGTGCTCTACACCAAAACGCCCAGAGTGGGAGGGCAGTTTGTTAAGAAAATGTTTAAGCAGTTGGCCACATCAAGCTCTTTAGTCTTCAGTGATGAGAGTGTCGTTCGATTTGACGTTTGTAAACCTGGATTTCAGTTTCTAACCGCAGCCTAGTTGGTTGTTGAGTAGCGCTTCCAGAGCTCCCTAGGATTGTTTTGGTTTTCCTCAGCTTTATCATTGATAAAGTTTGTTTTTGCATAATTTGGTCATGGCAGTAACAATGTTTCTTTGCTTGTTTCGAGCTGCTTTTCACAATTGTTGCCTCTTTCTCATATGTTTTGACAATTTGGCCATTGTTTGACCAGTTTCCAAGGAACAGCAATGTCTCTGTGTCCCAACCTATGTCACTATGTTTAGAGTACCAGTAGGGGCAAAAGTGGCGGTGTTGTGCTAGAAACAGAGAGAGAGAGAGAGAGAGAGAGATAGTGTTGCACGGTTGCCTGCTAATTAGAGAGAGAGGGAGGGAGGGAGAGGGGGAGAGGTGTCTGCTAAATGCTAATTCCCCCACACAGTAACTCTGTCATTTCGGACGTGGGGCGGCTCGCCCGAGCCCGGAACCGGGCTGGCACCCTGGGCCAGCTTCCTGTGAGTCTGGAAGTTCCGGGGACCCACCGGGGAGTCGGGACCCCCACACAGAGTTGCACCACTCGGTTCACACGGGTGTGATTTTTATAGTATAGTTGGTTGATTACTTTTTATGTATTTTTTTTATATTAAAAAGACTCACACCCGTGTGAAGTGAGGCGCGCTCTTATACATCACGTTCCGTGCTCAGCCAATCAAATCATCACAAAAGTAATTCCAACCAATCAAATCGTCGCTATGGGGTGATCAGCCAATCACAAGCCAATGTTTGTGTTTACGGAAAGGCCGGGCATAGGAGGGCCTCAAAAATGTCTCCACTGTTATCTGGGGACCCTCAAAATCATATGGGGATTCTCCAAGGGGTCCTGAACCCCTGGGCTATATAATGTATGGTAATATTTAGCGCCGGTAATAGATTGTACATTAGCAAGCTCACAATGCATTGCATGATCTGCAACACATTGTGAGCTTGGTCGTGCAACAGTGTATTATGTGTTGGTCTCGTCTTAGTTTGTCAATGTCTGATGTGTTAACAGCGGTGCAGTAGTTAGTACACTGAAAACCTAATCCTGCTGATATGAAAGTACTAGGATGAATCTTTTGTCTACTACCGTTGTTGTTGTTGTTGTTGTTGTTGTTATAATAATTATTTTCTTCAGCACTTCCACATCTCGCTCTGACCGGTCTGGCCAAGCTAAACCACCCTCTGCAATGTCTTCAGACTCTGTGTCTCCAACAGAGCTCTCCCCTGAGCTGAGGGTTCGTACTATAGTTATGTTGGCTTTAGTTACTGTGACAAATGACAACTTTATGCTTCATTAACTCAAGTATCTCTAACACAGTCTCGATGTTTGACTCATTTTCCCCCTTCAGGTCAGGCCCAAAGCTCCCATCAAGGTATGTTGTCCCTGACATTTCAGCAATGTTTCGAAAATAGAAGATCTACAAGGGCTGCCAATAGGGCCCAAATGGATAAGTCCGGCAAGCTCAAGACTGACAGCTAGGGCTTTTGTTTTTGTCTCAGGTTCTTAGAGAGTCAGACAAAGAGGAACCACAGTTACTTCCAAATGAAACTGTGCAAGATATGAGTAAGAGCTGTTTCTTTGTCTGAATGTATTGACAGTTAATTGAGACGTGGTAACTATACGTGTTAACTACTAGTACTACTATTTAAAATGCACGTGTGGTTTTCTTGATATATCTGTATATAGCCGGTGGTTAAAGCCAAGTATTTTACTTGCTTTGTTTTACAGCCAAAGATGTCACCTATATTTGTCCTTTTATTGGAGCACTCAGGGGAACACTCACTATCACCAACTACAGGCTTTTCTTCAAATGCACAGACAGGGTATGTTAGAACAGTTGGATAATGGTAAGTAACAATAAAAAATGAATTGTAGTTTCTTATGTCACTATAACTCATCTTTCGCTTCTAGGAGCCAGCGTTTGTGTTAGACTTGCCCCTTGGGGTGGTGAGTCGTGTGGAAAAGATTGGAGGTGCATCAAGTCGTGGTGATGTTTCCTATGGACTAGTTTGCAAGGTGAGCATGGTCTGAAAAAGCTAATGGTTTGAGCAAGATGTGGGGAAAATGCACAAAAACGATTGAATGAGCAGCACACAGATGGAGACCATAACGCCTACTCAGATCTTCTCTTATCTATTTTGGGGCTGGTCGCAGCTTAGTGGGCTGATAATCATATGGTCACTGGTTCGCCTCCCGAGTCCGGCCCAGTCATGCGTGTCAAAGTCCCTGAGCAAGACACTTAACTCACCATGACAATCTAAGCAGCTGGGTGAAGCTGAAGCAGGACTTGCCCTTGGAAAAAAAAAAGCCCACACATGACAAGTTATTTAGTGTGTTATTTTGCATTTTCTCTCGCTCTTTCCAGGATATGAGGAATTTACGGTTTGCACACAAGCAGATGGAGGACTCACTCAGGAAGTCAATTTTTGAAGTCCTGATGAAATGTGCGTTTCCTGTTTCCAATGGGCTGGTGAGTAGTGAGTCACTTGTCTTTGACACACCATGTCTGTTTAAATCCTGCATGGAGAGACCAAGCTGACATGTTCCTTTCTTCATTCCCCAGCAAATCTTTGCCTTTGAATACGGGCAGGTCTTTCCTGAAAACGGATGGAAAGTGTATGACGCCCAGGCGGAATACAAAAGACTGGTACTTAAAATCATCTACTCACATGCTCTGGGGTTCTTATTTAAAATGTTTGGGCATGGAGACTAGAGATATTATAGCCGGTTATGTGTGTTTGTTGTCGTTGTAGGGCATACCGAATGAAAGCTGGAGGATAACAAAAGTAAATGATCACTACGAACTGTGTGACACATATCCATCTACGCTGGTGGTGCCCGTCAACATACCAGATGAAGAAGTGAAGAGAGTCGCTGCTTTCCGGGCCAAGGGCAGGATACCTGTAAGTGATCTACGCTTCGCCAAGATTGTGCATATTATGAATTGTTACATATGCCGGCTGTTGCCATTTTGACGTTCCTGTTCTCCCTTTGAGCTTCTTCGGTAGTGGGTACTGTATTTATTTACGAGGGTTGCATGTTTGTCCTGTTGTTGTCTTGTATATATTGTTACTGGCAGAGCTGTGTCACTTATTTTTGCCTCTTCTCTTGGCCAGTTCACACTTGTAAAAGAGACTTCAGTCTCAATGTGTTTTATTTTTTACTGGTTAAATGAAATGAAATAAAGAATACTTGGCTGTGGTAATGATGTTTCCTGGTGTCGTGTATAGGTGTTGTCCTGGATCCATCCGGAGAGCCAGGCCACGGTGACCCGGTGCAGTCAACCCATGGTGGGAGTGAACGGGAAGCGCAGCAAAGAGGACGAGAAATACCTGCAGGCCATTATGGACGCCAACGCTCAATCCCATAAGCTTTTCATTTTTGATGCCAGGCCCAGCGTCAATGCGGCTGCCAATAAGGTTTGTCCACGGATGGTGAATTGACGTTTGACACGTGAACGTTCATATCTGTCGAAAGGGATAAAGAAAACGGAACAAATCTTGTGTGTTTGAGTGTAAATGTTTGTGTAAACTGAGTACCACATGTGTGGCGGTGGCCAAATCAATAATAGATGCATCTACTGTAACTTAATGCACAGAATCTCTGCGTGAGTGTGTGTGTCCCGCCCCCACATCATGTATTTATTAACCCATTTGACCTGAGCTCGATTCTGCAAAATGTCTTCTAAATCACCACAGTTTTCTGAAAAAACCCATATTTCTATGTCGGTCGTTCTCAAACATTTTCATGTCAAGGACCCCCAAAAATATATGTAATTGGCTGCCGACCCCCATCTGAAAATATGTTGTTCCAGGGACCCCCCCCCCCCCCAGAAGCAAATATTTGAGTTAAAACGTACACTCTGAAAGATTTCTAAAATAGCAGACCTACAAGCTCATAGCGCGCCACTCGGTGGCACGCTATGAGCTTGTAGATCTGCTGCATTCGTATTGAGCATAAAGTCATACACCAATGGAAAATGTCCTCTTTTTCCACTTTTTTTCTCTAGATGAAAGGAGGTGGATATGAAAGTGAGGATGCATATCAGAATGCGGAACTGGTGTTTTTGGATATACACAATATCCATGTGATGAGGGAGTCACTTCGCAAGGTGAAGGAGGTGGTGTACCCAAACATTGAGGAATCCCATTGGCTCTCCAACCTCGAGTCCACTCATTGGCTTGAGCACATAAAGGTCAGTTTGAGTCACAGTCATTCACCACCTGAATTGAATCAATGAACGATGTGAAAAATTCAGTGTTGAGGTAGTGCAAATATTCTCCCTGTTGCCTGTTATTTGGAAGTTCAATTTCAATGAATCACGATATATAACATGGTTGAACTTTCTTCATATTACCGAGCTCTAGATGAATGAAAAACCACACCCGTGTGAAGTGAGGGGCGCTATGTATACATATTTTATGACGTAATTATCAGACAAAACAAACCATGGACAAAACAAACATTAAACTCTGTGCATGTCAATGGCTTTTTTAATGCAGACGTTAAACCTGTGCCCCTCAAACATTTGGTAGAAACCAAGGTTTAAATGAGGAGAAATGAGGTCTGGACCATTTTGACCAAGTTATTTCATGTATTTTACACACAGCTGATCCTGGCTGGTGCACTGAGGATTGCAGACAAGGTGGAGTCTGGGAAGACGTCGGTGGTGGTGCATTGTAGCGACGGTTGGGACCGCACGGCCCAGCTCACCTCGCTGGCCATGCTAATGCTGGATGGTTATTACCGCACCATTCAAGGCTTCCAGGTGCTCCTGGAGAAAGAGTGGCTCAGCTTTGGCCACCGTTTCCAGATGGTAAATATAGGCTCTCTTCTAAATTATTGCAATTATCATTTCATTGCCTGCTTGTCTGCGTACTGTAAACACTTACTTACGTAACAAACAAAAACAACTACCGTAAATTATACAACCCCCACTGCAAATTAGGGATATTGACAAAATGTATGAACTATCAACTTTTTGTTGTCGGACAAAAACAATTTAGATGGCTCAACAAAAAAGCCACAGTTCGACCTGCTGCAAAGGTGATGCATAGCCAGACACCAGGCACCAGCTTCTGGCAGCATTCTTGATGAATCTTAACCCCATTCCGCATTTGTGCAATGACTTCCAGTTCACTAGTATTCTTGGGTTTGCATTTTGCAACTGCCTTCTTTCATTTCCACCAGATATGTTCTATGGCTATGCCATAGAACATCTCTGGTGGAAATTAAAGAAGCCAATGCCATATGTGGCATTGGCTAGTGCTCCACTCTTCGTCGAACTGTTCCAGTTGCATAACTTTAATTTCCTTTGCACCTCTTTTCTTTCAGAGGATTGGTCATGGAGATAAGAACCACACGGATGCGGATCGCTCACCCGTCTTCGTTCAGTTCATCGACTGCGTTTGGCAGATGACCCGCCAGGTAAAGGATAAGATCTGTTACTGAAGTGAACAAAATCTTCAGTTTAACGTGATGATAATGATAACGTCTTTTTGACTGAAGTTTCCAGCAGCTTTTGAGTTCAACGAATACTTCCTGGTGACTATCCTGGACCACCTGTACAGCTGCCTGTTTGGGACGTTCTTGTGTAACAGTGAACAACAGAGGGTGAAAGAAGTATGAATTAACCTATTTTTTCCTAAGCATTTTGAGCATTTTGTATCTAGAAATGTATGTGAAATGTATGCATTTTTGCATTTTTATGTTTTAAGAGCTAGTGCCTAGTAGTGCCTAGTTGGACACAAAAATTAAGCTCTATTTATAATCCTAAAATATTAAATATACACTGACTGGGGGATTTTTTTGAAGCGTGTTACAATAAAGCACATTTTTTGTATTTGACAGGAGATTCCCAAGAGGTCTGTGTCATTGTGGTCCTACATCAACAGCCAGTTGGAGGAGTTCACCAACCCTCTGTATGTGAACTACTACAACCATGTACTGTTCCCCGTTGTCAGTTTGCGTCACCTAGAGCTCTGGGTGGGCTATTACATCCGCTGGAACCCTCGCATGAGGCCACAGGTATGTAGAAGCATGTACTGTGTGTCGTTTTGTTTGCACTCATAATTCCTCGCCTCATTTCTAACGTCGTAGATTGCAAGCCGTGTTTTTTCTTTTTTTCCTTCTATTCAAAATGCAAATTGTAAAACAATGGCATTGGGAATTGAATTTTGGCAGCGTCATTCTGCAATGGGGTACAATAATCTTTGAAGAATGTTCATCTTCAAAACGAATTCATCACAGAAAAAGTAGCCTCTCGGAAACCCAGACGTTTTTATTTCCAGGGAGAAAAGAGAAAAAGAGGAACTAACCAGGTGCTCAACGGAGCACCTAGTTAGTCCTGCAGAAGTGCTGGAGAAGGTGCTCACACAGATCAAAACGGGATGAAGGCATAGATTATTTTAAAAGAGACGATCCGGCCACTCAAAGTTAAAAAGAGGAGGGAAGCCTTTATTAATTAAATTAAAAAGGCGACTGCCAACATGTTTCGACCTCACTGGTCTTCATCTGGGCAAGAATGAAGCAACATCATCAAACACACTCATTATATAGCAGCAAGAAAACACAGCTTTGCAATGAGAAGTGTCAGAGGCACGTGAGTGCCAATCGGTTAATACATCAGTAATTACATAGACATGCCATTAAGCACTCGATCAACCCCTGACGGCCACGCGTGTGTATGACAGCCAGAGGAATAACATGGCAATAGCTAAGCATCAAATATTCAGCAAAAGAAAAAGGACACTTGTATTACAAAATAATGAAAAACATTATAATAATCAATCGAAAAATAGAGATACCACATTAACGAATTCACCCCCAGCCATGAAATATGAGCGCACATACTTCCCCATGTATATACGAATCCTCCTTGATCTTCTTGCGATTTGTTTTTCCAGGAGCCTGTGCACCAGCGTTACAAGGAGCTGTTGGCCAAGCGAGCAGAGCTACAGAAGAGAGTGGAGGAACTTCAGCGAGAGGTGACCAACCGTTCAGCCTCCTCTTCCTCCGAGAGGGCAGGATCTCCCACACGCTCCATCACTCCAGTGCAGACCTTTGTTTGACACGACTGACTCCTAGAATCGTCACACGAACAGAATCCTCTCGTTTGAGACATCTGTGCCACAGAGAGGGTCGGAGTGACATGCTGCCTTAGTAAGCAACTACTACAAGTCTGCAGAAACAGATTATTGGCCTTGTACCATCACTTAACATTGCGTTGCTGATGAGATTCTGTAGTGTCATACGGCAGGAAAGGAAACCGCTCTGTGACCATTTTACTACAGCCATACTCTACACTCTTCCAAGGTTAAGCGAACATAGCCTGATAAAGAAAGTATGATTGGGGCATAGTAGCTTACCTACAATCAGTGTTTGTAGTGTTTTTTTTATTTTTAAGTTATTTCACTAAAATATTAATAGAGTAAAACTAAGTATGCCTTACTTTTTTTAGGAACATTCTGTCCATTCCTCCGCTTTGCAAGGGACAGGTGGCGATGATTGTCTGAAAGGCAATGCATTGAAGCAGTTGTGAATATATTTTGTTGTTGGAACACTATTAATAGAAACTACTAAATATCTCCTTATGAGAATATAACTAAAGGGCTGGAATGTTGACTTAGCTTCTAATATTAGAAAAGAGTTGGGGGATATTGGGGGTATTTGGGATAAAGATTGTTTTCTTAAGTCATTGCAGGATGCTTTGACCAAATATGAAGTATGATTGTGTATTAACACATTCCTTTATAAGATTCCTTTTTTTTCTGATCTACGGTAGCAGAGCAGAAAGAAAAAGCTAAATTACGCTTTGGTAGAGGTTCGGGTTGTGTAGTTAACGTGCCATGACATCTCCAGATATTGGTGAGATGTCTTCAATAGTTGCTCAATTGATTAGACATCCCCCTTTGATTTATATTGCACAGGTCTCAAATCACCATTTTTAACACATAAAGGAATGTAAACAAACCAATGTATAACATTACAAAACTCACCACAGCCTTTATTATTAATAATTTCAACATCCTGTTGATTTTACTATTTGAAGATGCGTGTATCTACTCTACGTCCGAGCATAGACATGGTAACGCCCCGCCTGCCTCTGATTGGCCTACAGACACTGCCTGTCTTGCGCCCAGGGTCTCACCAGACTGTCCTCTGTGACGCGAGGTTACTCGCTCAGCTTGGCATGCCACGCACGCCAGTAACTTGTAACTTACATTTTTTCAGAAGAGGCAAACTAATATTGTTTGTGCCGTTTCCTTTGGATCGAATAATTGATTGAACACGTACGTATGTACTATGATTTGATTTGGCTGTGTTCTAAATGAAAGTGTTAAGTGTTGATTATCGTGTATTAATCTAATGAAACTAATACTATTATACTAAAAAAAAGATAAAGATCATGGCCATGCTCATATGCTCGGACATAGAAAAGATATACGCTTTGAAGATCCAAATAAGGATCCACAGATCCAGTCTGGGTCTTCTTCTTTTACTGTATGATTTTGAGTTTCACCATGCAATATATGGTAAGTCAATTAATATACTGTATATAATTAAATACGTTAGTAGTCTTTGAGAGACATACGGGTATTTCAGGGCATGGCCGAATCGGCCATTCCTTCATGGGGTAAAACGACACCGCTTTCATCATTGGGAATTGCATTATTGTAAGTAGTGCAGGTAGTGCAGGTAATTCCAACCAGCAGCGATCTTCTGAAAAATGAAAACTGCACCGCAAAATATTCGAAACTTTCCATGATTCTGCCAATAATCGTATTCTTCGAAACACACTTCCAGGTTTTTGCCGGGTCAAACAAGGAATCACGTGACGTTGATTCCCTTCCCCTATTCGCTCATACTAGGACATGGCCTATAGGCAGAAGAATAGTTAAGGTAACTATAGTAACAACCCAAACACCTATCCAAGTGTGATTTTGCTTTAAAGTTTATTTATATTCCTCAATTCTAGACCTTTATTATTTATAATAATGTGTTATCAATCTCTATCTCTTTGTAGCCATAAAGGTGTGAAGGTGTTTTGCATTTCTGAACTGCACTGAACGTGTATTTGTTGATTTGTCTCATTCAGTGGATATCTATAATTATTGGATATCTATCAAAATGTTGATATAAATCATTTCAATATAGCCACATTGGATGCAGGGTTATCGTTCTATACACCCTTTATAGCAGTGGTTCCCAAACTGGGTTCCGGGGACCCCCAGGGGTATCTGAGGGAGTTCCAGGGGGTCCCCAGCTAAATGATAGTTTGGAACCCTTATGGGTCTGTAACTCAGAGAGTTACATTAACATTGATTTTACAATATAAATCGGGGGTTCCAGAGATAGAAATGCCATTAAACGGGGGGGGGGGGTCTGTAGACTAATGTATGTCAAACTGCGGGTCCTGGAAATTAAACTGGTTGAGACTCACTGCTAGAACCGTAAAGATATTGTCTTATGGGGGGGGGGGGGTCCCCGGCATATCTCTTTCAAATGGGGATCTGCGGAGCTAATTGGTGTCATTTTGAGGGTCCTTGACATGAAAAAGTTTGGGAACCACTGCTTTATCGATCCTGCATCAGCAGGCACTAACTTGTTTCAATAACGGGAGGTCTAGAACGGACTTCAGTTTCTAATAAAATAAGTAATAATTGGCTAAAAGCATGTACTGTTTAGGGCAGGCAAGGAGACGACTACATCAAAACGGTTGCATTTTATTTTGGTGGAAAACTGTCAAGTGTGTTCCACAAATCTTTTATTTTTGGATTAAAAAACATTTGACAGCTGGAGAGAAATTATGGACTTTTAATTACTTTGATTGGCTTCCACATTTAAAAACATTCCACCTTTTAACATAGAGGCAACTTTAAGAATGTGAAACACCCACTACTTTGCTCTCTTAACCACATTTCAGATTTAATTAACATTTAGTAAAAATGCATCACCCATGTCATCAATGAAGTTGTCATCTCCCATACAAAAAAAATATTTGTAGCAAACATTTGCAATTCCATTACTGTTTTTTATTACATATCATTTTTGCAAGATCTCAGGCATTAGCGGACGGTACAGAATTTATTTTAGCCACTTTGAAACTTATTTCCATTCCATGCACAACAGCATTTCCTACTACTGTAATGTGAGATAACTGCAAAAATGTAATTAGAAAGGCAAATTAATAAAATGTTATACCCTATAGAGACGTTTGTGAAAGTGAGGAGTTCTTTGACAATGCAAATGTAATGTATGTTTCTGTGAAAATAATACTTGCATGAAGAAGGTCTTAAATATAAACATATTTGTTCTGGAAATGAGAAAACACTAGCCATCCTGCCTAAAGAAATTGTCACCTTGCAGCAGTTTTCATTTTTTTGTAATTTTGTGTGTATAATTCTTTGGCATTTTATAATGCCACAAACCAAACATTTTGAGTTCAACTCAATTGGTGGTGACTGATATTTCAGTTGAGTCATGTGTGCGCAGAACAAGACGACACCAGCCAGAATCAAGACGACATGCAGAACAGACGGTATCATACGGCAAGTCATGAAGTTTATTACACACAAAGAATATTCATACAGCATTGGGCAAAATGGACACATGAGATGACCAGAAGATATGAGACATATATGGGAAAAGAACAGAACATGCATGCAAAACACACACATCTCGTATCATTGTGCACAGACGGTCAGTCGGTCTGTCTGATAAAGTGGTTGATGGTCATCATGGTATCGAGGATATGCTTACACAGATGATAGTAGTTCAACACATGTATGTACTGGGTCAAGCAGATAAAGGCCAATTCATAACAGAGGCCATCAGTCATCTTATCTCTATGTGGCATTGCATGGCAGGTTAGGGTCCTAAAAGAGCAGGTTATAGGGTCCTAAAAGAACAGCAGCAGGTCGTCCTGAAGGATGAGACCATGGCCAAGGACAAGGGAGCAGCGTCACTGGAGACTCTCTATACTTCACCCCCATGACTACCAGAAAATCCAATAGAACCAGCAAGCTGGAGAGCAGGCCGACTTATCACACGGCCAGAAGGAGCCCATCCTCGTCGGTGAAACGGCGCCGGATCACCATGAGCGGGAAGCGCCCTGGGTTTGCCAGTTGAGGCCCACTCCCATCCCAACCTCACCTCACCTCATCTGATGATCATGGTGCCTCACGGCCCGTGGAAACAGAGCTATTTGCCACACCTGCCAGAACCTCCAGCGGTGATGAAGACCGCCTGCCCGGTTACCGCAGGAGAAGCGCTGCCGTCCCGTCCCACCACGGGGGTTCTCTGTACGACGGGGTGGAGAACGAGCCTGATGGTGCGTCGGGGGACTGGAGGAGGATCGCCGAGCTGCAGGCGAGGAACAAGAAGCAGCTGCCTCACATGAAGTGCAGCTATACCCTCTGGAGCGGCCTAGCCTGGATTTTACAATCTCGGACGAGGAGCCCCAATGGAGACGATGAGGCGGGCAACCCTCATGCCAAGGTCACCTGCAGGACTCCCTGGGCCCTCTCCCCACCTCTCCTACATGGGACCTCCTGGTGCCGGCGCTGCTGCCGGGCGTCATTCTCTGATGCGAAAGTGAATATTCTTTTTTAGCGGACAATGCTGTTGGTTTGCCTTTCAGTGGTGAATGTTTTTTTGTATAGTCTTCCATGGGCTTTGTTCAAACGTTTCCTTCCTTTTTGTTCTATGAAGTTGGCAAACTATTTGTTCTTTTTGAAGGGGTTGAATTTGAGAGAGGGGAACCAAACCAACGGAGGTTCCAGGACTAATTCAATACACGGTGAACTGAAGTCGCTGCTGTCTTGTGAGTAAAGAAGTATATACAGCCCACTGGCCAGGTGGGCTCTATCTAGGTCTGCTCTGCACCCTGTACAATCCTACATCGATTGCCCGGGCAGTGGCAGGTGCTCCTTATAAAGGCTAGGCCCCTCCCATGGACCAAACCAACCCTGGATTGATTCCACAATCATACCAGTGCAATTGATTCCACAATCATACCAGTATACCAG
The DNA here is from genome assembly GCF_963924005.1 of Protomyctophum bolini. NCBI lineage: Eukaryota > Metazoa > Chordata > Actinopteri > Myctophiformes > Myctophidae > Protomyctophum > Protomyctophum bolini. The sequence goes on along the minus strand of NC_137874.1, from coordinate 6,075,799 downwards.
TGCATTCCCAATGTCCAGAGACATCACAATTCATAACATATTTTAGTGTCACATAATATTATAAATTATCTACATAATATGATTAAAGAGTTCTCTAAACAAACCCTCCCACTGTTGGCATGTTCCCATACCCCACAGTAGTTGCTCCCTTCAATGAAGTCAACAATCAATTATCAATCAACAAATGCACAATAAATAATGTCAAACTAAACTCATTTTCTGCAAATTCAAACTCTGTTGGTTATCTTCAGTCTCAGTGGCAGGGTGAACTGCCACAACCATGGATATAGGCAGACCGGGTCACAGAGACACCGATTCCTGGAACGTCTAAATATATAATGCAAGATACTAAATGTTGCCTGTGCAATTCACAACACATTTTGGGCATATTTGTGACACCTATGATGCACCTATGACGCACCGCCATTCCGACCGATATGTCTTAGGGCTGTATTTTGCGTGTCTTAAGTACCAGGTCTTATTCCCTAACTTGAGTAAATCTGTGTGTCGGTCTAGTCTACTTCTGTCCCTTTTATGCCATATATGGAGATCCCTGGTGTCATCAGTATACTATATGCCCATATATCACCACCAATTAGCAAATGTCAATATAGCATAGGATTGTTTATTCCAATATTTTCTCCACAACAGGACATGACATTTCAGTGACGTCACCGAGGTAGACCATGTATAGCATGTGTGCTGTGAAAATCTAGCATACTTGAAGTGCATCTAAGTGATGCTGGAGAAAGCTTTCAGAGCAAGTCAACATAATATAGTACAGTCTAAAACAGAAACCACGATGAAGAAGCCCCGCCGGGTGGTGGATTTCGACGAGTCGTGGAACAGGCTACAGAAGACAATCAAGGATGTTTTGATGCTCGACTGTGTGGACAGAGCTACATGGAACAACGTCTTCTCCGACATTTATAACTTGTGCGTTGCATACCCAGAGCCACAGCACAAGGAATTATACACGGAGACAAAGGTGCTTCTGGAAAATCATGTCAAGCAATTGCACAAGAACATTCTGGAATCGGACGAGAACGTTTTAGTGATGTACCACAGATACTGGGAAGACTACAGCAGGGCTGCTGACTACCTGGACCGTTTATACAGCTATCTCAACAAGCACAAACTAACACATGCCGACATGGGACAGACCTGGGGCGCAGACTTGCATTTGTCGTGTCCACAGATCGGAGAGCTGTCGTTAGACATGTGGAGGAAGTGGATGATCGAGCCCCTCAAAGCTGTGCTCATCCCAATGTTGCTCAATGAATTAAGAAATGACCAGAAAGTAATGTGGGGTATAAATGGGGTCATCAACTCCTTTGTTCACGTTGAACAGTATAAGAAGTGGTTCCCACTGAAATTATATCAGGAAATCTTCGAGGGGGCATTCCTGGCTAAAACAGGGGAGTATTACAGACAGGAATCTTCCAATCTACTGCAAGAGTCCAACTGTTCACAGTATATGGAAAAGGTCTTAGCATGGTTGAAAGAGGAGGGGTTACTATGTCAGAACTATCTGCATCCTAGCTCCCATGCTAAAGTCAAACGTGAATGCCTGCAGAGGACGGTGGTTGACCACCAGCAGTTCCTCCTTGCGGGGTGTCAGAACATCATCCGACAAGATAAGACAAATGACATTGCCAACCTATACATCCTACTGCAGCATGTGTCCGGTGGCGTATGTTATATGATCCAGGAGTTGAAGGTCCATATCCATGACACAGGCCTCCGAGCCACTAGCAATCTCTCTCAGGAAGACACGTCGACACCGTTTGTCGAGTCTCTGCTGGAGGTTCACAGTAAATTTGTTCGACTTATTAACACTGCTCTGGGCGGCAATCTTCATTTCATGAGGGCACTTGAAAAAGCTTTCACATCTGTGGTAAACTACAGGGAACCCAAGTCTATCTGCTGCAAAGCCCCTGAACTCCTGGCCAAGTACTGTGACAATCTCCTGAAGAAGTCTGCAAAGGGAAAGATGGAGAGCGAGTTGGACGACAAACTGACCAGCGTATTCACAGTGTTCAGGTACATGGACGACAAGGATGTGTTTCAGCAGTTTTACTCCAGAATGCTAGCAAAGCGGTTAATATATGGCCTGTCATTGTCAATGGACTCAGAAGAAGCCATGATCAATAAACTAAAGCAAGCCTGCGGCCATGGGTTCACAAATAAACTCTACATAATGTACATGGACATGAGCATGAGCACCGGCCTCAACGACAAGTTCAACAACTTTATCAAAGCTCAAGAGACTGCGGTAGACCTGGGCATCAGCTTCCAAATCTATGTGCTACAGGCAGGAGCCTGGCCAGTAACACGCATCACCTCCACCTTCACCATCCCTCTAGAACTAGAGAGGACTGTACAGATGTTTGAATTGTTCTATAATAGTCAGCACACGAGAGGTAGAAAGTTGACCTGGTTGCACTATCTCTGCACAGGTGAGGTCAGAATGAACCACCTGTCCACGCCCTACGTGGCTGTGGTGACCGCACACCAAATGGTTGTGCTGATGGCCTTCAACAGCGACCAAACGCTGGCCTACAAGGAACTGCAGGGCAGCACCCAGATGAACGAGAAGGAGCTGCAGAAGACCATCAGTTCCCTCTTGGACGCTAAGGTACTCAACCACGACTCGCAGGAGGAGGACATAAAGGAAGAGTCCATGTTTTCATTAAACATGGACTTCACCAGTAAAAGGACAAAGTTCAAGATAACAATGCCGATGCAGAAAGACACGCCACAAGAGACAGAGCAGACGAGGAGCTCTGTGGACAAGGAGCGGAAATATTATTTAGATGCCGCTATAGTGAGAATCATGAAGGCCCGCAAGGTTCTGCAACACAACACCCTCATCCAAGAGGTCATCAACCAGACCAACGCCAGTTTCAACCCAAGCATCGGCTTGATCAAAACATGCATCGAGGGACTCATCAACAACGAGTACATTGAGCGCAGCCAGAACTCTGCAAACGAGTACAGCTATGTGGCGTAAAAACAAGAGCCAGTAGTGTCCATATACTGACCGTCCGGGTGCAGTAAAGGTATGCTAATGAGCGCATATCTCAACAAAGCATGCGTGCAACTCAACTCACTGATAAGAGCGGCCCTCACTTCAAAGGGATGTTCAATAGCATTACAAAAAAGTCTAAAATGGAGTTAGGAGGTTTCCTCCCGACAGCAACGATATGAGAAATATACACATGCACAACATAATTGATTGATTGATTGAAGTATTTATTAACAGTTTGCAGAATGGGTACATTTCACATGAAAGCACAACTCAATACAAAGACTGTTACTGTGGACGACACACTGATAAAGCATTACACTTGTTTACAACAGGGTCCACCTTTTTCAATTCATCAGAACATTTAGAGACGCATTATGAATTACACTGGTTGTCATGAAATCACTTTTTAACGAACATGAAGTCCATGTCCATTAATCAAATTGGCCGATTTGCTCGTCTACAAATTCTCCATTCATTGTCAATGGCATTTAATGTTTGTGTTAGGACAAAAATCTACACTATAGCTGAATATAGGAGGGGCTAGGACACATGACGTACATTTTTCATTAATTGTTGATAGGAATTTAATATTTGTGTAGGACAAAAATACCAATTTGCTCAGACACACGATTTAAGTTCTCCATTCATTGTCAATGAGGATTCCATTTACTTTCTCCATGTAGTGTGTGGCGTAACACACACAGTCACACACACTACAACATAACATCCACCCCCGTTAACCTGATCGAACCACCTGCAGATCAATGAACAAGACAGCGTCTAATAAGTAATAACACTGTGGCTCCTATGGATTTCAGACTTAATGTGGCCAGTATACAGTATGATGTCACTCGTATATATCTATGGCGTTATATGAAACCATATAGGTTTTCAGCCCAATAATTAAACTATTTGCACTATGTGAACAAGAAATGCATTGTACTTCCTACTGCCTTCTAGCATCTCGCACAAGATATTGTAAGATTTGTACTAGGTTAGTACAGTAGTTTGTGATATTAGCCCTGGACAGACAGAGAAACATACACAAAGGGACAAAAACGTCAAGAGTCTAGAGTCTACGCCTCAATGGTGTCAGAACACAGTAGCTGTTAAAAATAAATAAAGGAATAAAAAATCACCGTCACACCTTGACCACCTTTCTCACACTTACCATCTACCATCTTACCCTTAGTCGTCTAGCCTCTCCCTCTGCTATTTTTCTATTCTTTTTTTCTCTCCCCAATGGTCATTATTGGTCATTATTATGCCAATTTCCCCCATGTAGTCAATTCAGGGATAGTCCCTAGCTGTCACTGCCCAACACCTACTGTTCTTCTGGGGAGGTTGTGTAGACAGCCAGTTCAGTACAGACAGGACACACCAGCTGCTACATCACAGTGGGGTTTAGAAGAAATTAGCTTCTCAAAGCATTTCCTCTGGGAATGAGGTCAAGACTCAAGAGGATGGAAATCATGTTAATAGTGATCCATGTTACCTTAAGACACAGAACAAATATTAATGAACTAGTAATAACGGTAACCGGAAAGCTCGCCTTAAAACCCTCCGTTTTTTTCCGCCGACTGCTTGGTGGGGCGGTTCTTGTATTCTTGTATTTGTTTTACTGATACGGTAATTAAGTAATAATAAGTTTAGGGTTAGGCATAGTTTTACTGAGGTGAAGTGAAGGTTAGGAATAAGGTTATGTTTAACCGTTTAGGCATAGTTTACTGAGGTTACGTTTAGGAAAACCAGGCAGAAACCGTTCCGCCGGATTTACGCCTGAGGCGAGCGTTCTGATATTCGTAATAACATTGTAGGCCAAAGGAAGCTGTCTTTTGGGTCATTTCCGGGTTTTTAGACAGCTGGTGGATGGAAATGAAGCTCCACCCACGCTGGGGCAAGCTTTTCCGGGGATCTGGCCGACGAGGCAACCTGCCACGTGGGTGGAGCTTCTTTTCCATCCATACCAGCTGTTTAAAAACCCAGAAATGACGCAAAAGACAGCTTCTTCTGTCCGCGCATGGAATCTTAGGTGAGCCCAGACCCATACTGAGACAACATGTAGTCCAGGAAGTAACTTATAGCCCAGTGTCCATGACATCATGGAGCCCATGGACACTTTGAAATACTAAAATATCTAAAAACACATATTGCCCACATAAAAACCCCCAGGAAAGTGTTTCTTCTCTCCCAAACATCATTCAAATATGGTTGCAAAAGGGGTGAAGTGGCCCTTTAATATTGGCACACTCATCTTTCCCATCTGCCTATGTGTGTGTGTGTGTGTGTGTGGGGGGGGGGGGGGGGGTATGTAAAGTGGTAGACCTTGGCTGGGGGGTGGGTATGGGTTGAGGCTTTGAACCTACTGCCTACAGAGGTATCTCACTATCTCATCATGTTTATCCTCACATGTTCAAAGAAAAATGTGAGAACAAAGTTCTGCATTCATGTTTTAGTGAATCCAAGGGATCACACACGTAATTTACCAAAAATGCCATGAAATATGTATTCCGTTTTGAATGGCCATTGCAGGTATAGATGATCTAAATGTGGATGGTTCATATATTTTGCATCTTGAGTTTGTCTTCTTTAATAGCAAAGTTAAAAAGTTAATTTCTTGTCTTGTCATAATTGCTGTTGCAATGTCAGAAGAATTAAGGGTCATTTTAATTGCATTGGAACTAAAGACGTTGAGGTTTATCAATGGGTTTATGTATCCATAAAACCATACTTACATTGCCAATTTGACAGACATCTGGACTGCTACATTTACTGGAAAGAAGTCAGTCACACCGCATCTTGAAATAACAAAAAAAACCCACAATTAAATGTGTCTGTGATTGGCTGCGCGTTTCAAAATAAGTAGTCCTGCTCACGGGATAGGCTGATTATGGCCCCTTTATTCTACACTCGGTCACTTCCGGTTAGAGTGACGAAGTCGTCGACGATACAAAAAAAAGAGAAAAGGAAAACAGGAAAATAGCTTTCTTGGGAAGAAGACGAAGAGAGAGAGTTGGAACTTTAATCAAAATATCCTCTAGTTACTGCTATTCGAGCACAGTCAGCGAGTGATCACCTCTCAAGCAGGCCCGGTTAGTCAACATATACGCGTAGAAACAACAGAGTACATGTTGTGAGTTTTTTTTATTGTTCATCGCTAGCTAAACCCCAGTGCGCTATTATTTCCATTGGGCTATTTCCACCAGGCTAGCTTCTAAAGCTAACCAAAGCTAGTGCGCTAGCTAAGTAGCTAACTTTAGCCACCACCAGTGTGTGCTGTTGTTGTAACAGCAGTGAGCTGAGCTTCTCTCTAGGCCAGAGTTATTGTAGTAACTGAGGAGCGCGACGACGACTAGTGTTTTAGCTCAGTGAGGTTTTTTTTTGTTTCGTTCAGCGCACGAGAAGAATGGCAACATCAGCCCTGTACGCGTGTACGAAGTGTAACCAGCGGTACCCTTTTGAAGAACTGTCGCAGGGACAGCAGCTGTGCAAGGTTTGGTTTGCTTTGGTTGGGGGTTGTGTGTGTAGGAAGGGGAGCTCCTCTGTCAGATGCAGCTCTCAATGAAATAGTATTTTCCCCCCACAATTGTAGTGGCCCGTGTTATTTTAACGTACTAACTAGACTGTTCACTAGTATATGGATGCGACGGTGTTTCGCCAGGCTGTGTTGTGTGTGCGTGCGAGCTTCAGATTATATAACAGGGTTTATCTCTTTCCCAACCTGGAAACGCTAATGCTATAATAGTAGCCTTGTTTAGATAATGCTGTAAGGCCGGCCGTTCGTTTGTTAAAGGTGTAACGACACCACGTAAAAAACTCTTGTTGTCCAGCTAAAATCACAGAATCTGACTGTGCGACCCTAAGGTGTCCTGTTTAAAATCTTGTCATTCCTTTGAATACAAGGTTTGGCTTTTTTTTTGCTTCATAGAAAACGTGAGCTTGTTGCTCGTCTAGCGGGTCGATTTCCTATCGACAGATTATGCCAGTGTTGTACGGCGTATATCTATTTTATTATAATTGAAGACTACATATTATAAAATTAACATCATTAGTCAGTTATATGGATAGATTCGTGGTAATTAAGTATGTATATGCCTGCCCTTTAAAAATGGACAATGCCTCTACAACTGTTAATGTATACATACTAGTACATTTGTGTCAAGCCCATTGTTATCGTAAAAACCACCACCAAAACATAATTTTAACCACCAGTCTGTAATATGGTGGAGTTACAGTATCTTAATGTCTTTGTTGGTTTACCCGTTGTCTGAGTAGTAGTAACATGACCTGCTACTTAGATAACCGGTATCTGCCATGAGAAAGTGATTAGGTACAGTCGGTGACAACAATAATTAATGCAATGTCGGCAAACTTGAAACTGTCTCTTTATTTAAATGTAAAATTCCAGTTAAAGAGTTTTGAACAGTATATTCCTATTCCTCATCCTATTCATAAGGCTCAAATGTTATTAGTTCAAATCAGAGTGGCCTGAGAAAAATCAGGACATTGCTCAGTTATCAAATGTGTGCAGTAGATTGCCTACAAAGAAAAGCATACATTGAATGATGTCAAAAACAACATGCCACTTTCTTTATGTACTTGATCTATTTAAACATCTGACAAAAAAAGTATTATATGGCAACATATTACAGGCACCTGATTGTTTTGAATTCGTGTTGTAGGAAAGTTTATCTTAAAGGTTGCATGAAATGCAAGAGCTTGTGTACTTTTATGCTATTCCTATTAGATGTCATACCCCTTTTACCTTTTGTATTACAGGAATGTCGCATCGCACATCCCATAGTGAAGTGCACATTTTGCAGATCTGAGTTTCAGCAAGAAAGGTGAGAGAGGCCTCAAAGCTCTTCGCATGTCATACAAGTGGTGAATAAACAGCATGCTTCACTGCTGATACAATGAAAGGTTTTTCAGTGGTATCTTATTCAAAGTCGTATGGTAACTGGTCATTTTTTTCCTTTGCAGTAAAACAAATACAATCTGCAAGAAATGTGCTCAGAATGTCAAACAATTTGGGACAGTGAGTGATTTGCTTGTCTTGTTTTGATTAATTTCAGCTCTTTTAAGATGACTTAAGCTGCAATCCATAACTTTTTTTAGTGATGTCTGTAATGGTTGAGTATATTACTCCAATATTACTAACACAAGTGTGGTGGAATTTGTGAGCTGAGGGGCAACATTGAAAAAAAAAGGAGGCTGTGTCCTCAGAACGTATTTAATGAGCAGAGGAGCACTTCTGAATATCATATCTATAGCGCTCGCTCGTAGCATGATTCATGGCTGCAACGTTAAAATGGATAAACTGTTGCTGTGCTTGAATGTCACGTCATCTGCATTATTGGCACAAATAGCGTAGCGTAACAACGGTAAACATGGATTTCTCATGGTTGTGGTGACCATTCAACCTTAGGTTAATGAGTGGTGCTCCTCCAAGTGTTGAACTATTTTCAACGCAGAAAAAAAATCACATAGAAATGCATGGTTCACAACCTGGCTAGGACATGAAAGTTATGGATTGCAGCATCAAATTGCATTTGTATGTTTTGAATAACTATTTGTTTCTATTCTTGTTTATTTGCTCTTTTATAAAATATATTTATATATATTTTTTTGTCTTTCCCTTCTAGCCCAAACCTTGCCAGTACTGTAACATCATTGCAGCTTTTATTGGGACAAAGTGTCAGCGGTGTACAAACTCAGAAAAGAAGTATGGACCTCCACAGACCTGTGAGCAGTGTAAACAGCAGTGCGCCTTTGATCGCAAGGAGGAGGGCAGAAGAAAGGTAAAACTGCATGTTTTCACCACACGGTGAAAAGTGAAAAACTCTCCAAGCGCAGCTTACCATTAGATTGGTAGTTATATTTACCAGCCACTAACAAGAACACTACGTATCAGGTGGACGGGAAGCTGCTGTGCTGGCTGTGCACTCTTTCCTATCGCCGCGTCCTGCAGAAGACAAAGGAGCAAAGAAAGGGTTTCGGTTCCTCAAACTCCTCCTCCCTCAACGAGAAGGACCACCACTCCAGACAGCAGCAGCAGCAGCAGCACCACCATCATCACCACCAGCAGCAGCAAAGACACAGTAGCGCTCACCACAAGTATGTATTCATGCTGTGTCACCATAGCCACAACCCTCTTCTGAAGGATCAGAGAGGCATTAGACTGAGTTTGAGGAGAAAGTGGGAAGGATTTTCTATAATATATTTGTATTTATTCAACTGTTGCAGACTCAGTGGGAGCCTCAGTCCAGAGCAGGAACAGGGACTGTGGAAGCAGAGGTGAGACTATCTTGCCCAAGTATCTCGATATCACACCTTTCATATCCTTTTTGTAACCTGTAAAATGTACATGTTTTGATGGTTCAACACTGGAGCTATAGGGCTGTATTTTGCGTGTCTTAAGTACCAGGTCTTATTCCCTAACTTGAGTAAACTAAAGACCTGGAGGCGTGATCAATGCTCTTTGGTCACTCAGAATAGCCAAATGGCATTGATCACGCCTCTAGGTCTTTAGTTTACTCAAGTTAGGGAATAAAACCTGGTACTTAAGACACGCAAAATACAGCCCATAGTGTCAAATGTTGTACATAAAATGTAGTGCGCTCAGGTGGCACAGGGGTAAAGTACTTGTCTTTTGTACATTGCTAATTGATTTGGTCTATGAATTTATTTTCAGCCATAAATCGTCTTCAATCCAGAAGGAGACTCCAAAGAAAAAACCAAAACTGGAGATGAAGCCATCCAATGGGGACAGGTATGAGATGGTTTAATTTAGGGCACACATTGTGTGCCCTTGTATTATTTTTGAAAAAAATAAAAAAGGGTGTTTTTTGTTTTTGACGTGTACAGACGTCTTGGGCACACCATGGGATAATTCTAAGGACGTCTGGAGACGTTTTGGGCACAAATTGGGTTAAATCTGACTTGCCTAAACCTGCAGTAACCTGGCTTTACCTTGTTGTTTGGATCATGGCGATCAGGCGATACTCTTCTTTCTTTTTACCCACCAGTAGTTCCATCACCCAGTCTATGGATTCTGGCGGAACGGACAACTTCATTCTCATCAGCCAGCTGAAAGAGGAAGTAATGTCCCTAAAGAGACTTCTGCAAGCAAAGGACCTGACCATTCTAGAAAGGGACCGCAAGGTGCAGTATTAACCTCAGCCTAATGTGTCTCCGTTAAAGTTGAGGCATTTAGCAGACGCTCTTTAGTCTAAAGGTGCGTTCAGACATGAATATGTATATTCGCATCGGTTCGTCCCGTTTCTGTTGCGCCAGGTCGCGCCGTTCATCGTCTTTGCATTGACTTACTTGTATGTAATCGCGCCTCTCCAACCACCCAAGTCTGAACGCAGCTTAAGCATGAACCCTGGTCAACAAACGGTACCATAAATGGTCACATAACTAAGGTTGCCAATATAGGCCACTGTTTTGCACTGGGTGCGGGAAGCAACTGTAAGCCAATTTAGAGAACCCATAAGAGAGCGTGCACATTGTGGGCGGTTGACCACTAGGGGCCCTATCTTGCGCCACGCCTTATCCTTCCCTACGTATTTGCCAATGGCCATTTTTAGTTTTAAAAATGGTTATCTACATCGGCAGGTTGTGAGCTTGCAGATCGGCTATTTGAACTATTTTAAAATGTCTTTCAAAATGGTAAAAAAAAAAGCAAATAATGTATGGGGTAGCGCAACCTATAGTCCTAGACGTGTATATAATGAGGGAGTTTCAATAGTCAAGTCTGGAGATAAGTGAGGCCTGGATAAGTAGCTGAGCAGACCCTGGGTGAGGAAGGGTCTGATCCGTAAGCTGTTTGTTGTAAAGTAAAAACCCACCCGATTAAGGGATCTTAAATGATTTGAAGCCGTGTGCATTTCTGGGTGACATTGAATGATGGGTTATGTGCTTCTCTCACAGATGACGGATGTCAAAGCAGACTTTCAATACCAAGAATCGAATATGAGAGTAAAGATGAACAATATGGAGAAAGCACACAAAGAGTCCATGGAGCTGTTTCAGGTGAGCAAAGCATCAACTTTAACAGTTATTTAGATCACACTCATTGTACATACAACAGCCATACCCATCTCAAGGCGAGTATACCCAGTACCTGGATCCTTATGAGTGATCTTGATTTCGAGGTGTTTGCTAAACATCTAGGCTTTTTAAGGTCACCAAAACCCCTACCAACAGCGATTGTCGTGACTTGAGTCTAAAAATAACTACCGGGGTCCATCCAGAATTCATAGGGAGGCAAATGTGTGTGGCATGACGATTTGTTTTTGCTACCATAGCTGGAAACAATGTCCCATCAAAATACTAAACCTGCAGTTTGAAGCATCCAAAATGCGTTGCAGACTAAACTGGCATACTTTAAAATGAGAGCGTCACAAAACTACTACAGATACTCTCTTCAAAGTCATTTTTATTGTCCTCATTATAAAGTAACTCTCTAACTACGGGTTGGCTGCAGTGTTCTCTTTCTGTCCACTGTAAATTATAGGTGTTCAGTAAACCCGAAATCTTAGACAGGTTACACATGGCAGGTTCCGTATTATACCATTTAATTCTTAACCTATAATTGTTTCACGAGACTTATTGTCTGCGTTTGTTTGCACAACCCACAGGATGGACCTTTAGATCCCAAAAGAGCAAATATACTGTATAATTTAAAATTAATTAATGCATTATAATAACAGTAGCAGCCCATTTATTGTATTTATGAGAACATGACAAAATACATATTGTTGCTGTCCATTTTTGAGGTTTTAGATTATTTTTTTTGCATGAATCGGAGCTATTGAACACCCTTTACGTCTGTGTGTTTCGAAAATATTGAACCAATGGAAAGTAGTAAAAAGTTCTTTGGACTCCATTGGACCCTCAAAATGTCTGCTAAAGCAACTAACTCCACCACCTCTCCCCCTCTCATGGAAGTAATTGACAACATATAAAGTTACAACACCAACTTTGATGAGGCTGTATTGCTTTGTTTTAAAAAATATAAGGCTTTCTTAATTTCCTGAAAAAAATATATTTTTAATTTCCTGAAAATTGAACATTTTGTAGTTATGAGGTTTCCTCCCGACAGCAGAGATATCTACTGTCCTTTTTATTGTCTCCATAAACAGTGATATAATTTCTAACTTGTGTTAACCTCTTTTGTCTGCAGACTAAGAACAGAGAGTTGATGAAACAAGTGGCCGCCCTCTCAAAGGGCAAGAAGTTTGACCGCTCAGGGAGTTCGCTGCTGATGCCCTAACACTAGGCCAGCCAGTAACAACACAGAGTGGCTTCATTGTTGTAACACTGTGAAAGTCTCCCTCCTGTATTTTCTCAATCATTGCCACCAATACTCTCATTTGTTTTTAACTCTCAGTCTGTGGTAAATCCAGAGACGATGCTGTCCATGGAAATTACCTATTGATCCAACAATGAGAAACCATCCCTTTTTAAATGTTTTGTTATTATTATTACTTTGCCACTGGATGGGATGTGACTGCAGAAGAAGTGCAGGATGAAGCCCTCGTTTGAACACTGCCGGGCCAAAAAAGCATTGTTTCCGTTACGTGGATAGAATTCTGCCCACTCCATGTTTCCACTCGATTTCTATGGATCTCATGCAATTTATTTATTCAATTGTCTTTCTTACTTTTTTTTTTTTACTCACAAACATACTCAGAGAATCTTACATGTTTCAGGATTTTCTCCAATAGCAATTGTTTATATTTTTCTAGCGCGGCTATCGGTGACGAGCTCTCCTTAATGGAGACCCTGCTCCATGTACGTATGCAAATGTGGGGATGGGTGACTGCAGACTTGCTGGCCCGCAGTACAGTTCTCTCTGTGAAATTCAAAAACAACCAATGGACATTTTTGTATGGCTGTTCCATAAGAGAGACACTTCTTTGGCTGCCCTCTTTCTCACTGTGTGACAGCTGTAGTGCTTCGCTGTTTCTCTTTAGTGGAACGATTGTAATACTGCATGATTTACTGCCATATACCGGTTGGCATTGTGGTCTCATGTACTGTAATATACTTTTAGACCCCACTCCCCTGTCCCTTTAATTAGTTTTTTAAGAAATCACTTGTAAAGGTATTGCTGGGGTCAGCTATTGTATTTAAACTATTGCTTGTATCTGTTTTAGTGAGTGTGTATGGTAAGGCCAGTTGAAATTAACACATCTGTAGAAAATGCTTTTTAAAGGAACACCTTTCACCTTGCATTAATGAGCTGGTTTCATACTGTGGCATACAGGATCACTTTTGTACTTTTTCCAAACCCAATGTTTTAAGATTATTAAACTGGCTAAGCAAAGTGTTTGTTTATTTTACACACTATACAGTCGGTGGCTCTACATTTTCTTGTATTATTTTCGCTTTACAGTTTTTGGGCTGGGAAAAACAATTATAGAATGGAATAATCATGGTGCCTCGCCTGCACATCTCTTCAAAATGTGCCGATGGTAGCTTTATCCACTCATAGTCAAGACTAGTTGCTGTTGAGGAAAAAAACAAGGTCTTAAATGTCATAAACACCTTTTGAATTGTGGTGTGATAAATGATAATGACTAACTTGTGCTATAACAGGCTATTCTAGACAAATCTATAAAATGTCTTGCAAGATTGAAGATGCAACACTGAAGCTTGTGTGAAAATGAGAACCGAATGCACTTTAATGTCATTTTAGGTTGCACTTGCTGCACATTACCAATTTACCATGCTATTTAGCAAGAAAAAATCATAAACTGTTCGCGTTTATTAGACCCTTCAAATTCAAAAGGAAAAATCTGTGCCTGTTCAGGTATTGTTGGTGGGCGTATTTTGAAAGTGTGATTGTTGTAACTGTCGAACAGTGGTTCCCAAAGTGGGGTTCTTGAGGGAGTTCCAGGGGCTCCCCAGCTAAATGATAGTTTGTAACCAAATGGACCCTTATGTGTCTGTGACTCTGAGAGTGTACAAATGGACCTGTATTTGGTTCCATTTGTACACTCAATGGTTAAATTAACATTGATTTTACAATATAAATTGGGGTCTCAGAGATAGAAATGCCATTAAATGGAGGTCCGTAGCCTTAGCCTAATGCATATTGAAAATAAAATCACTTATATAGTGAGACCTTTTCAAATGGGGGTACGCTTTTTGATTTATTGATTGAAATATGTATTAACACTTTGCAGAATTACAGTACATTTCAAGCACAACTCAATACAAGACTGTTAACTCTGAGTGGACGACCGCTTAAAAGGATTTCTACTTTCTACGCAGGCTAATTAGTGTCAATTTTGGGGTCCTTGACATGAAAAAATGTTTGGGAACCACTGCTGTAGATTGTAGAAGACAAATGAATATGTACCGATATTACAGGAATCCACAGAGCGCTGCCCTCTAGTGGCGCGCAGGCAATAGGCATTAATGCGGTGAAGACATCCGGGTACTTTCAACGACGGCACTGTTAGCAGTTGTTGCCATGTCCGATTATTATAAGCGACTTTTTACTTGTTTCCCCTAGCCTGGAAACCAGATGAATCTGCCACAGGAGAAAGAAAGAAATCCCTGGTTAGAGAGATTGGTCTGTCTGGCACTCCTCGTTTCGCTCACCCCAGAGTTGTATGTAACTGCCCATTGAAAATAAATCTTTACGCCGAAATTCCAGACTAATAGCTCTACTCAGTGTGATTTCCTGTAAAGTCCCGTTCCTTATTTGGGTTTAGGTTAAAATATATATATATTCCACAATTGTAAAATTTTCTTCGAGATTAAAAAAAATCTACATTAAACTCACATCACGTAATTTCGGTTTGTTTCCAAGAGATTACTAGATTACTCTGGTTTTCATATATCTGGTTGCTTGTTTCTCTCGCAAAACCTGGCAACACTGCACTCACTGTGCGTAGCGCTAGCTTGCTGCTAGCTGGTAGTAGTGCTGCTGTGCAGTGCTGCTGCTGGTGTTTCCCACTGTTTTCCTTTTGATACACAAGCGCATTTTACACGAAAACAAAATCAATAAATAAAAAACGACTAGTTTCCAAGTCGTACTGAAGATTTATCATTTTATATGCATTTGATTGTAGAAATGAATAGCTAGAAAGCTATCTATTCTGACTGGCTCAATCCGATGCGTTTAGATGTTAGCTTTTGAACTTCCAGCTAACGTTAGTTAGCATTTAGCAAAACAAGCTGGCTGAAGAGCAAGTCAACATAATCTGAACAAGGTAAGTTTGTATTGAAGCTAAACTAACATTAAATCGTATCAGTAGACAGAAATATGTTAGCACCATTGCAACCTCGTAAATTAGAGCCAGTCTGCTTTCCAACCGCGTAATACATGTCGCAATATTGCTTGCTCTGGGTGGATCTTTGTTGGTTGTAAAGTGTCTTGAGACAACTTGTTGTGATTTGACACTATAATAAAATTGAATTGAATTGAATACATGTCTGCATACCGAATCAAAGTTATCTTAAATTCAGAGAGACAGCCGTGAATGCCCACCAACTAATCTATCAGTCTTCTGACTAGAAAAACATGAATAAAGTGATTTCCCTTGCAACAACTTTACAGATGTCTAAATCAGATAAAGGTTGTTGCAAGAAGTAAATACAATCACATTTCATGTTATCATTTTGGAAACTCCAAACACTTTAAGCTCGACACTGGCTGTACCTCATTTAATTGACAATTTAATAGAAATAATGCACATACTATGTTGTATTGATTGATCTGGTGTATTTGCAAAATATCAATCGACTGTCAGACAGCCAGTTGCAACGAAGGGGAAGGAGATTATGCATATTGTAGCCTAATATTACATTGAATGGACAATACATTATTCTTTGTAATGTGCTTTGCCTTCCATAATGACATGCTCTACATTTTACAAGCTATCAACAGATGAGATGTATAACTGTTGTTGTCTTCTTATCTTCCAATACATTGTTAATAAAGCATGTCCGACTCAGACAGCGATGAGGACCAAGACCGCCCATTCTCTCTAACTGGTTTCCTCTTTGGAAACATCAACGAAGATGGCCAGCTTGATGAGGATGACTGCATTTTAGACAATGTAAGCATAGTAATCACATCAACTCTAGCATCCTTGTTCTGAGCATGTCATAATAGGTGAACATATAGATACTGTACAATTAGAATATGTAAGCTTGTTAGCTTTTAGATTGGCTACTTTTGGCAAAGGCATTGATTTGTGTGTAGAGGGGAATAGGGCCAAGTACAGACCCCTTTGTGACCCCACTTAAAAAAAGTAAATATGGTTGTAACGAAGGCTTTCACCTAGAGCTCCATATATGGATAATGGAGACAACCGATATCAGCGACTCCAGCGCTGACATCAGACTAGTGTAGAAACCTCATGGGTATACACGCCTGGCATCGTCTAGCCCCAATTTGCAACTCTAGATTTGTTTTAAATCCACCGTAGACATGTTATGAGCTACTTTCTGTCAAGAAATCCTCTGCCGGTTGTGTGGAGTTTGGAAGCACTCGTTTTTATTAAGGGGTCGCGCTGCTGCCTCGGATGGCACGCAGGGCCGTTCAGTCACTTACGACGAGCGCTTCCAAACTCCAACACTTAGAAAAATAATCACCTGGACATCATTTATTGATAGAAAGTATCTCATAACATCTCTACTGTAGATTTT
Source organism: Protomyctophum bolini (assembly GCF_963924005.1). Classification (NCBI taxonomy): domain Eukaryota; kingdom Metazoa; phylum Chordata; class Actinopteri; order Myctophiformes; family Myctophidae; genus Protomyctophum; species Protomyctophum bolini. The sequence continues at coordinate 6,059,094 of NC_137874.1, read as the reverse complement.
TATGACACACAAGCTCGGCAGATTGAAAGAGGATAATTCAAGCTTGGCCCAGAGCTGCAATGTTGGTGAGTTTAGCGTCGTTTAATACAAGCAAAGAAAAACAAAACAAAAAGTGTTGTATCCTGCCATGTTTTTCTTCTTACAAATTATTTGATCGGCCCAAAACGTGTTTACTGTCATGATGTGTCACAACTCGAGTTGGCTTTGTCCGCGGCGTAAACGTCTTTATATGAATACTTTTTGAAAAGTCTACGAGGAAAATGAACAGGGAATTCACTTCTGGTCCTCGGGAGGACCAGAATTGTAACCTCTCCTGCGTCGTCGTGGTTTATGTCACTTTTTTTCCATCCAGTCTGACTGATTTCTCTACTCACCCCAGGAGTCCAAGAAGCACCTGGCTGGTTTAGGTTCCCTAGGTCTGGGCTCACTCATTACAGAGATCACTGCCACTGAGGAGGACGAGCAAGAAGAGGACGAAGACACTGGTGGCACGGATACAGATGGTGAGGGATTAACATTTTTAACCCATTCAGAACGGGAACCCCTTTTGGTGTTTTAAGCATTGTTATACTGTAGCTATTGAAAAATAGCAGATCTACAAGCTCATAGCTTGTAGGTCTGCCATTAGCTTAGAAAACCGTGAAAATGTGGCGCATTTCAATTTAATGTTTGTGTAAAACGAAAATTTACACTAATAGCTGAATATAGGAGGGACCTCTAAAGAAAAATCACACATGTGAAGTGAGGGGCGCAGCCATAGACTTGGCTGGCCAAATGTAATTTCGGAAAGCCATGCATTGAAGAGACTAGCACCCCTCAAAAAAGGTGCAGACAAGATATAGAACCCTGGGGGATCCCATTCAGTGAAGTAGAAAGGCCTTTTGGAGGTTCATTATATTATTAAAATGTTCCAGGTTGGGTGAAAAGCACTGAAGATGCAGTCGACTATTCTGACATCACTGAAGTCGCTGAAGATGATTCAAGGTATCGCCAGGCCATGGGAAGTCTGCAGCCTGCAAGGAAAACCGGTAATGAACGAAATTGTGTCTGACTGTCTGTAATTGTATCCACTATTATTTATTGTTAGCGTACTTCCTTATAGTCAGCACAGAGAATAGACAAACCGTAACCACTTGAACCCTAGCGTGCCTATTCTGAGTCGAACATTTGGTGAAAACAGCAGATCTACAAGCTCGGATATATGAGCTCAGAAGTTAACACATCGTGTTGCGATGCATTGTACGTTGTCTATTTTTGGCAAAGTGATTTGATGTAGAGGTGAAAGCATTATAGGAATTGAAGGAAGGAAGTGCCAGCACTCAATGAATGTCCTTTTCACATGTTTTATTACCTCTGATGAGCCAACGGACGCATGTTCGGCCAGGATGGCATTCCTCAGCGTTTGTGTGGTCACAACACTGAGGAAGGCCAACCTGGCCGAAACGCATTGGCTCATCAGAGGTAATAAAACATGTGAAAATGACATTCATTGAGTGCTGGCACTTTCTTCTTTCAATTCCCGTGTCTTAGTATATGACTCAGTGTTAGAACATTAAATCATACAACCCCATTCTTATTCTTCTAGCTGAAATCACCCAGTAATGCTACATTAAATTGATTGTGTTAACTTCTTTTTCTACCCAAGATGACGATGACGACGATTATGATGCAGACTGTGAGGATATTGATTCTAAACTCATGCCACCTCCTCCACCTCCAATTGTTTCTTCTACACCTGGAAAGAAAGAGGAATCCTCTCCTCCTCACACTGCAAGTGGTAAGGCGCTGCTTTAATTCCAAGACGAAAAAAGCGTTCTGTATGTATTTCATATTTATAAATGAGCTCTCGTTCGACTTCATCATCGGTGTGGGTCTTTGTCACCTCACAGCAGGGGAAGAGGGCGATGGCATCATCTTGCCTTCCATCATTGCTCCGTCCTCGGTGGGAGATAAGGTGGACTTCAGCAGTTCCTCAGACTCCGAGTCGGAGACTGATCGTCCGGGTCAGGGCGATGGTGAAGGTTCCTCACCGAGGTGCCTCACCCTTCCACTGGCTGGAATCATGCAGAAGGACGCCGCCAAAGCGTTGCCAGGTGTTACTGAGCTCTTCCCGGAGTTCAGGCCTGGAAGGGTGAGCTGGCTTCAATCGTACTGTGTGCATAAGTCAACACAGCCGCATGGCGCCTAGACAGTGCTGTCCGGTGTTTAGTGTACAGGGGGCAGGCCCGGCTGATTACATTACTTGGCCCACAGATGATATAGTTTACGTTCTTCTTTGAGGGGCGCTAGCACTTCCTATTCCCAGCTTTGACTGTTTGTGTGAACTCAAACACGATGATTTGATTGGCTGATCACCCTACAGCGATGATTTGATTGGCTGAGCAAAGTACATATTGAAGTGTTCCTTCTGAAGTACTGATATCAGTGAGCATGGCCCTGTTATGTGTCGTCTGAACACCGTCATCAAATGCATCTGAAGAAAGTGAGAGCTAGACATTGGAGATGGAGTCACGTGGAGAAATGGGAGGGAAGAGAGGGGGGGGGGGGGGAATAAACTTTGTAAATGCAGTATGCACTAAAGACTTTTCTCTTTAATAAATGTGTAATTTATACTGGCTTGTGCTGCTTTTCCCAAATATAATAAACGATTAAAAAATAGTGAGGGCAGAAAAGTCAAAAGACTTTTTGACCATTTGTGATGATTTGATTGGCTGACCACGGAATGTGATGATGTATGATGATAAGAGCGCCCCTCACTTCACACAAGTGTGATTTTTATAATTATCGAGAGAGAGAGAAAAAAAGAAGCCCTTTTATGAACCCCATTTAGTGAATTTCCACGTGGGCTCTCGTTCTTTCATGATATCAATACTTTGCGTTTTAAACCATTTCACCAGGTGCTGAGATTCCTACGACTGTTTGGTCCGGGGAAGAACATGCCGTCGGTGTGGAGAAGTGCCCGCCGGAAGAAGAAGAGGAAGCACCGCGAGCACCAGCCTGGAACGCCGCCTCCGGAGAGTAGTGAGCCCGCCGCCACGGAGCAGCAGCAGCAACAACAACCCCCCGAAAGGAGGTCCGGTTGGACACACGAGTACGGACCCCCGCCGCCGCCAGAGCAGTGTCTCTCTGATGATGAGGTAAAAAAAAAAAAAAGTCTAGAAGATTCTGCCACCCGCTAGAAGTTCTCATCATAACACCGACTGGTAAAGTAATGTCATAACCACTGAGAAAAGTTCCTATTACCTTAACTAGAACAAACCGACTCCTTTTCACCTTCATTGGCATTATGTGACGGTTTATGCACACAAAAACATAACATTGTTATCGCTTGAGTCCTCCTTTTTTCAGTTCGTCGCGTGGCAAGTAGGGGGAAGTTGTTAGTTCAGAACAGTGGGTTCTGCACTGCACATCCAGTTTGTTGCTGGTTGCCGGATACACAATGAGTAAAAGTCTGCACACCAGCATTGCAAAGTGTTTAGTTTAGTTAAAAAACGCCGGGAGAAAATGGTACAACATTTCGGTCCACACAGTTGGCCTTTCATCAGACCAGTTCATCCAGTTGTGCCCAGAACTCAACCACCCCTATATCAGTATAACAGGAAGAATGTACATATTTTTCAATCTCTCTCCCCCCACACAAGATAACCATGATGGCACCGGTAGAATCCAAGTTCTCCCAAACATGCGGTGACGGCGACAAGGAGACGGAGTCTCGGCCCAAAGTGGCGGAGTGGCGGTACGGTCCCGCCCAGCTGTGGTACGACATGCTGGGCGTCCCCGAGGACGGCGTCAACTTCAACTACGGCTTCAAGATGAAAGAGGAGCAGAGCGAGGAGCCCCCCGAGAAGAAGAGAGAGATCCCCCAACCTAAGCCCAAGCCTTCTCAAGAGGTTTGTGTGGACCAAAGAGAGAGAGACTTGGACTCGAGTGGTGATTATAGTACTAGAACAAACAAACACATCGGTTTCAATAATGTCTATACAGTAGGCATGTGAATCTCGTCTCATCTCACGATTCGATACGCATCTCGATGCACTGCCAGCGATACGATACATTAGAGATACATGGAATCCCCTGGCGATACGATGCGATACGATTCTCCCTCTTCCCGATGCGATGCGATGCGATAACCATTTAGTTCAAATCAATGCGATACGATGCGATTCACCCCTCTACCGATACGATTTGATGGCGATTCATCACAATAGAAAGGATTTATATTAAAGCTCTATTAATTTCCCAAAACATGTAAAAATGCATTACATTTAAATTCAAAGCAATTTATTGTTTTACTGTAGGTTAGTATTATAGCTCTGCATCTCAAACAACCCAACTTATAGAATTCTGTAAGTAAACAAAGGGTCTGCTCTCTGCTGGTTATTGTGGAATTGTTAGATTACTAATAATCATAGGCTATAGTATAATTATTATATCTCAAAGGTCAATTTGAGGTTTTGAGTATAGAGGTTTCAAGAGATTAAAATGTAATAGCCTATCGTTCATCAATTAATGTTACCAACATATAAATAGAAAAGAAACAAATAAACAAAACAAAAATTACAGGTCACACTTGTAGTGCTGTCAAACAAGTCTATGTCTAGTTTAATCTGCAACAGTTTTATAATATAATTGCCTATATGGGGGTCCCTACTTGATCTCTCACTCTCAGCTAAGTGGTCCTTGGCTTGACCTGAAAAACATTGAAGACCCTGGCCTGCATGTATTATTAACGTTATAAATAATACATAGCAGATGTACAAGCTCACAACGCGTCTCATCCACGCCCCGCTGTGAGCTTGTGGATCTGCAATTTTAGGCGTGCGACACCGTCTTGCTGCAGAATATAAATAAGGCTTCTATCCCAGAGAACAGCAGGGGAAAGCTGGACAGTGGAAAGTTGCTGTGGCGTTGTTGTTGTTGTACACGTGTGTGCAGACTGCAGAAGCTTTCTTTAATTACAAATTGATAATGATCGCGACGCAGATTTGCGTCGGATAATCAGCAAGCACAGCTGTGGAGTGTGGCTCATTACCAGCAGTCCAGCACGCAGCGCTACAGTGAAAAGTCAACTGATCGACGGACAAAGCTACTCGGACAGCTATTTTATAAAGCTAAAGAGTAAAGGTGGTGCTTCTTGTTTAATGCGTGGGGCTCACTTCTGTTAGTCGCGGGTGCTATTATAGTCTGAGTCTGTCTGTTCTCAACGTGTCTCCTCTGCGGGAAGCACCCTCTGCACCGTCGTACGGTAGCTTCTGTTCACTGACTGTGGGCGCGTTCGGAAATACCACACCGGAGCACACTCTCCTATTAGTTTGCATTGCACAGTGGGCTCAGTGCGCTATTTCCGAACGCGCCCTGTGTCTGCGCTGCGACTCGCGAGAGACCTTTTTTTTTTCTTCCTTTCTGATGGTACGTTGAATGCGCCTCGGAAACACAGGATAGGGTGAAATTTACCATGAAAAAACAGTGCAACCACGGATTTTACCGATACAAGCACTCCGCGAACGATCCATCGAGATTTCACCCGTCAATTCTACCGACACACAGTGAATGAACCGATTCACTCGCATCGCACACGTCATAATCGATGTATCGATACGTATCGATTATTTTCCACATGCCTACTATACAGGTGTTGTGTGTAACAAATAGGCATGTGACGATTCACTCGACTCACGATACGATTCGTATCACGATATGAGGTTCACGATACAATTTTTCACGATATTAAAGAATATATATATTTTAAAGAATTTTTTTTTAATTTTATATAATTCATCCCCCCCTAAGATTTTTTTATTTAACTACATTGCAAAAGAAGTAGCATTACTTTTGACAGTGCAGAAACATAATTGCCTTCCTTGATGAGCAACGACCATCATCACCTGGGCACAGTCACAGACACACAAAGCTCCCCTGCTCTACTACTGAAAGTGACTGATCATTTCTCTCCAAAAGCACTTGAATATGATGGAATATGACTAAAAGCTCACATTTCACATCACACTAGCCCCCCCCCCCCTACATTTTTTTATTGATTTCAATCGACTTTTCAGGACGAGGGGGATAGCGGCGACGAGGAGAAGGAGGACAAACAGGTCCTTGAGAACGAGCTGTTCCTCATGGTGACCCAGCTCCAGTGGGAGGACGACATCATCTGGAACGGGGAGGAGGTGAAGCACAAGGGAACCAAGACGGCACGGGCCAGCCTAGCGGGGTGGTTACCCTCCAGCATGACCCGCAACGCCAACGCTTACAACGTACAGCAGGGTGAGAAAGAGAGTCTTCACATTATATCATATATGCATGTCATTCAAAATCATTCTGAATCATCCCATTTTGACCTGAGATCAGGTTCTAAAAAAGAATGTCTTCTATACATCCTGACGGTTTTCTGAAAATGTTTCTATGTCAGTCGTTCTTCGATTTTTCAAAAAAATAGCAGACCTATACAAGCTTGTAGCGCGCCACTCGGTGGCGCGCTATGAGCTTGTAGATCTGCTATTTTTCAATAGCTAAAGCATAACATGATGCTAACACCGAAAGGGGTTCTTTGTGACGCACCGTCGCACACAGACGGATGGACCGGAGGGAAGTAGGGCATGCCTCCTGGCGGAGAGTTGCACTCTACTGAGAGCACCTTTTTTTTAGACACATGTCTGTACCCAACAGGTCTCTCTAGAAGTAACTCTCAGTTGGTGCCCCCCACACCCCCGCCCATGCCCAAAACCTCTTCCATCTCTGGCTCGAAGCGGGACAAAATCAACCATGACCATCAAGGTAATGGCACCGTGTAGTATTTAGTTGTCTCTTTGTCTGTTCTTAATCCTCCATGTACTACTAATCCTGTGTAGTAGTTGTGTATACCAGCTCAGTGGCCTTGTGGTTAGAGTGTCCGCCCTGAGACTGGGAGGTCGGGGGTTCGATCCCCGGCCGGGTCATACCAAAGACTGTAAAAATGGGACCCAGTGCCTCCCTGCTTGACACTCAAGGCATCAAGGGTTGGATTGGGGGTTAGTCCCTGCGACATACTAGCGTCATGTCCAGGGGGTGTACTTGTACATCAAGCTGCCTCACGCTACAGAAACAGGAGATAGGCTCCTGCCCTATGGGGCCTCATGGCTCGGCAAGGCTATACTTACTACTAATCCTGTATTAATTCACTGATTGATTGATTGATTGATTGATTGCGTTGCCGTCCTGCACACAGCCATGCACGAGGACGACTGCCCCTGGTTCTCCATCTTCCCCATCGACAGCGAGGAGCTGGTGTACGGGCGCTGGGAGGACAACATCATCTGGGACGACCAGGCGATGGATCGTTTTCTCATGCCGCCCGTCCTCACTCTGGACCCCAACGACGAGAACATCATTCTGGGTACGGACGGATACGGATGCCTTGTTGTGCTTCATTAGATTGAGACTATTGGCCTATTCATAGTCTGGATTTTCGGTGGTGAGGTGACCACCGCTCCGGTGGTGAGCTGACCACCGGAGCTGAAATAACGTTGAGCGGTGGTGAGTAAAAACAGAGAGAAGGGCTGGAGCGGTGGCGGTGGTTTGCTCTTCACCGCGGCTCAGTGACGTCATGTTGTAGTTCGGTGGTCACCTCACCACCGAAAATCCAGACTATGTTTAACGTCTGGATTTTGAACCTACACCGGCCTGAACCACCGTGGTGCAATTGACAGTTTGTCCGATAATTCTTAGTCAAAAAATCTATTTATATTTTGTCATATTTTAGTCATCTGAAATGTTTTAGTTTTAGTCACATTTTAACATATATATAATTTTTGTCAATTTAATCTACAGTTGGTTTAGTCTTACAAAAAAGTATTTTGGCGCGGCCATGTGGGCCATGCCTGATTTACACTTGGCCGCATGCCGAAAATAACCAAAATACAAGGAAATGCCCAGAATGCGTTGTGCGCTTATTAGATAGGCTAATTTCACACACAGCCAAGCATAAAATGACTTCTGCTGGATCTATTCTCCAGTAGTCCCTCCCTAACATTTTTGTTTAGTTTGTCAAAAAACAGGTAGCCAACGAAATGAACACATGTCTGACTTGTCATCGTGTAGAAATCCCCGACGAGAAGGAGGAGAGGACGTCCAACTCCCCGTCCAAGGAGAACAAAAAGGAGTCTGCGCTGAAGAAGAGCCGCATCCTGCTGGGGAAGACCGGGGTTATAAAGGATGAACCGCAGCAGGTATAACACGGTTATCTCAACGGTATTACATCATGGCTCGGGTTGAATGCTTGATTCCGATTGGCGGCAATCGCTGAATTCAGCGGTGCGTTATTTCTTGATAACAGACCATGCTGCCTAATCAAACCCCGCTGCCCCCCCCCCCCCTGCTGATTTAGTGCCGTTTCCAACATGACAGCCATGTAAACAACTAAACACACACACTGACACAACAATGTAATTTACAGCTAAACATTGCGCTCAAAAATACCCGAAAACGGCTTCGCCTCGGTGGTTAAACTCCCTCTCTCGACGATGACCACCTAGCCAGATATTATCCCTTGGCTTACATATTGGATTGTTTGACTTGGTCACTGAAATATGTCTTAAATAGTGTGTTGTTCGTGCATGCATGCATGCGTGTGCGTGTGTGTGTGTGTGTGTGTGTGTGTGTTTGTGTGTGAGGGGGTGTTTATGTACCAACTGTTGTCAAAGGCTTAAAGGACCACTTTTCAACCTATCTTCATATAATAGGTCCTCACTAATAACCATGACAAAACGGCACGATTCTTTTCTACTCTGTCTGTGTCTCATAGGACGGCTGTGGGCAGTTTAGAAACCATTTTTTCCATGATTATTAGTGAGGACCTATTATATGAAGATAGGTTGAAAAGTGGTGAAGTGGTCCTTTAATGGCGTGTAATAAACAAAGTGGCTAACGGCGTAATTTTTGGATGATTCTATAATATTGGTATATATTGAATTGTACATGCAAATCAAAATCGTAAATTGTAAAAATCTAATGGAGGCAAAACAAATTGTTTCAGTGAAAAAACGAATTTGGTTATGTCTCTTCAAAATGCATAGGAATGGGCAATGCTACTACCGCTGCTATATGAAACCAGGGATTAAGTTTCATGACAGTTTATTAACCCATTCTGACCTGAGATCAGATTCATACGAGGTTTCCACTGGACACACACTGGTCTGATTAACCCATTCTGACCTGAGATCAGATTCTAAAAATTTCAGTCGTTCTTCGATTTTTCAAAAAATAGCAGACCTACAAGCTCGTAGCGCGCCACTCGGTGGCGCGCTATGAGCTTGTAGATCTGCTATTTTTCAATCGCTAAAGCATGACATGATGCTAATACCAAAATGGGTTCCCGTTCAGAATGGGTTAAATCATGCATTCATGTAAGGATACATGTTCACGAATACAGTTGATTTACTTTAAGTTACTTAATACAGTTTCGCTTCTAATTCTTTTCTTTCTTGACAGAAGTAAATGTGAAAATAGCTCGGGATTGTTGAGTATAAGCATGTGATGGACTAATAGACTTCGATTTAATTTGGACTAAATCACTTAAATTGATTTTCTTCCCCTCGCACTCCCAGAACATGTCTCAGCCTGAAGTGAAGGACCCGTGGAACCTGTCCAACGATGAGTTCTATTACCCCAAACAACAGGGCCTGAGAGGGAGCTTTGGCGGCAACATCATCCAGGTGAGCCTTCGAACCACAGAGAACATGGATGTGGTCAGTCGGATCCGCCCGATCAAGTCAAGACTTTAATAATCGCTCATTCACTGCCAGTGTTGTTTTTGGCAGCAAATTTTGGTCTAGTTTTTAGTCAAAGTCTCTTCAATAGTTTTCATTTAGTTTCAGTCACATTCTAGTCACCTGGAATGGTCTTAGTGTTAGTCTAGTTTTAGTCGACTAAATATCATAAGATAACTTGAAAAAGGCCGTACTGTTGGAGTTATGTCAAGCTGTTTTTCTGTTTGTTTTTGTTTTCATGGATTCATATGTTTGATTTGTATTCATTTATTCATTATTTGGTGTAAAAAAAAAAAGAGAACTTTTGAATAAAAACTAAGATTTTAGTCGACTAAATCTACAGTTTATTTAGTCGACTAAAATGTATTTTGGCGGGCCTTGATGCCGTCGTAATGACTGTTTTTAAACTTGCTGAAAAGAGATCGGCTATTTTCAGCATGCAACTAATTGTAAAATGACTTATACTGGATCTCTTGTCCACTATAGTCCCTTCCTAACATTTTAGTCTAGTTTTTATTTGTTGACGAAATTGTCAGTATATCGAGCCTTAGTTTTAGTCGTCATAGCCTAGTTTTTATTTAGTTTCCATTTAGCTTTCGTCAGTGAAAAAAATGTCGTCAGTTTTAGTCGACGAAATATATACGACTGATTCACTGCACATTTTGCTCCTCCTCCTTCTTCACCACCACCAGCACTCCATCCCGGCCGTGGAGCTCCGGCAGCCATTCTTCCCCACCCACATGGGCCCCATGAAGCTGCGGCTCTTCCACCGGCCCTCCCTGAAGAAGTATTCGTTCGGAGCGTTGGCTCAGCCCGGCCCGCACCCTGCCCAGCCTCTGCTCAAACACATCAAGAAGAAGGCCAAGGTTGGAGCCTTATTTAACCCATTTAGGCCAGACCTCAAAAAAAAAATAAAAATAAAAAAATCTTCTAAGTCCTCCAGTTTTCTGAAATAAATATTTTATAGCAGACCTACAAGCTCGTAGAGTGGCGCGCTACTGCTATTTTTCAGTAGCTAAAGCATGACATAATGCTAACACCAAAAGGGGTTCCTGCCCAAAATGGGTTAAGTACCAGGCCTTACTGTACAGACAACGTCTTTGAGTCATATATTAATAATAATAGCTCAGATTTATATAGCGCTTTTACATAAGAACACTAGGAACAGACTTTATTAGGAAAAAACTAAGCAAAACAGTACAAGGTTAAAAAGATAAAAGGATAAACGAGGGAAGGGGGGGACATCCTAACCAGACCTCAGCTGGTTGAAAGCTATCCTGAAGAGGTGGGTTTTGAGTGAGGTTTTGAATGAGAGGAGAGAGGGAGCAACTCTGAGATGGTTGGGGAGTTCATTCCAGAGGTTGGGGGCCGAAACGTAGAAGGCCCTACCCCCCCCCCCACACTTCAGTATAACTAATGTTTGTTGGTGTATATTCCTGTGTGTTTTGTCATAGATGAGAGAGCAGGAGCGCCAGGCGGCAGGTGGAGGAGACATGTTCTTTATGCGAACCGCTCCGGACTTGACTGGCAAAGACGGAGACCTGATCCTGGCCGAGTACAGCGAGGAGTATCCCCCGCTCATCATGCAAGTTGGCATGGCCACCAAGATAAAGAACTACTACAAGAGGGTGAGCCTTTCAGTTGTTTACCGTTTTTGTAGATACAGCTTTGTTAAGAAGAGCTGTTTACACTGTCCACCAAGTCAAATTCCCCCCCGTACATTAACTCACCACATTTACCTGTAAATAAAGTTGTTTATGATTCTGAAACATTGGTTGTTTGTTGTACGGACAACTCCCATCCCCTCAGCTCTGAGTTCAAGCGGCTTCCTTCTGGCCTTCGCCTAAAAGTTCCAGGGGCCAAAAGCAATAGGTATCAGTTCTCCTTTCTGCCTGTAGCTATCCAGGCTCTAAATGCCGATAGGACGAGGAGGTAACTTGTCACCTGACTCGCTTGTATGAATTATTTGAACTGTTCTGAAAATGTTATGAATTATAATGTTACACTGATACCTGAACTGCCATCCTGTTTTATTGTTCTATGTGTACTATGTGCCTTTTTACTGTGTTTTTGTGTTTCAAGTTACCTGCCTGTGTTATGCCTTGCTGTAAACCAAATCGCCCCACGGGGACAAACAAATAAATGAACCTGAACCTGAACCCGTTTGTTTCCTCAGAAACCTGGGAAGGATCCTGGCGCACCAGACTGCAAATATGGAGAGACGGTGTACTGCCACACCTCTCCCTTCCTGGGCTCCCTGCACCCTGGACAGCTGATGCAAGTCAGTGTTGATTAGTCAAAGCCAATGACTCACTAGTGAACCTCATGGAAATCATCACTGATTATATTATCATATCAATAACACAAAATGTTACCCGCCTTCTTCCAGGCGTTTGAGAACAACCTTTTCCGCGCCCCCGTTTACCTGCACAAGATGCCGGAAACGGACTTCCTGGTCCTGCGAACGCGTCAGGGCTACTACATACGAGAGCTCGTGGACATCTTTGTGGTCGGTCAAGAATGTCCTCTGTTCGAGGTTCCGGGGCCCAACTCCAAACGAGCAAACACCCACATCAGAGACTTCCTACAGGCACGTGTGCACGCTCAACTGTGTCAAAGAAATGAAGTTTGCAGTAATTATATAGAAGGTTTCATCTTCATGTAAACGGTAACACGGCTAACTCTAACCCTTCCAACATTCCCCCCTGTGTGCCGTGTCCTTATTCTGTAGGTGTTCATCTACCGTCTGTTCTGGAAGAGCAAAGATCGGCCGCGGAGGATTCGCATGGAGGACATAAAGAAAGCCTTTCCCTCGCATTCAGAGAGCAGCATCCGGAAACGCTTAAAGCTATGTGCCGACTTCAAGCGCACAGGTATGGCGTCGACTCTGAGAATGTCCCTCTCCTCGCACGTCTATGACTGCATGACCCATTTAGACCTGAGGCCAGATTCTACAAAATGTCTTCTGAATCATGACAGTTTTCTGAAAAACCCTATGTTTCTATGTCGGTGATTCTCAAACTATTTCATGTCAAGGACTCCTAAAAATGTAATTGGCCCGCCGACCCCCCCATCTGGAAATACGTTGTTCCAGGCCCCCCCCCCCCCCCAGAAGCAAAGATTTGAGTTAAAAACGTTTCAAATATTCAAAGATTTGCACCACATTTTCACGACTTTTTTCAAAAATAGCAGATCATAATGCTTAAAACATGCTTAACTCATAGCTTGGCATTGACTCTTCTTTTCACCATTTGACTGCATGTGCAGCGTCACAATGAATCAGGCTGTGTCTTCAGAGCAGCAATACTGTCTGTTAACAACCGTTTGAGTTCAGCAATAGTGTGCCTTATACTTTGGCAGATGAGGACAGTGAGAGAGACTATGGATGTAACTCCGGAGGTAAGAGCTAGTCTAAAGGTGCATATACTCCTTCTGATGTCAGAAAACCTTCCAGTTTTGCACTTAAGCTTTCCAAAACTATAGTTGGTATATAGAGTCAGGACATCTGGCGGCGCAACGCACAGGGTTCCAAGTTCTGGGGACCGCCCATCGGAAGTTCGCAATCATGTCACTTCCCAAAGAAAGGTTCGGACGTCAGAAGGAGTGTGGACCAAAGTTAAGGATTGTGTATGGTTCAGAAGGTACAAATGTTCAGTACCTTCGGTTCAAAAAGTACAAATGTTCAGTTCAAAAGGTACAAATGTTCAGTACCTTCAGTTCAAACGGTACCAATGTTCAGTACCCTCAGCTAAATGTTCCATTCCTACGTTGTGTTGCGTTATGAATCATAACTTGTTGTCGCTGTTATGAATCATAATCCATTTGACATGGCTACCGGGAAGGCAATCCAGTGAAAATGTGAAATCATTAACACAGGCTCTCTGTTCTAACAATAACTGCAATGATGATGACAAGATATTGGTCGCACCTCTTATGGTATTAAGACTAGAGTGCCGAAGTCCTGACGTCACTCTCTCATCCCCTGGTTCACGGAGGTCATTTCTCTATGGAGAATAACATGGGCTCATCTTAAAATCATCTCGTATAAAAGCATTGTGGTCCAAAAATAAACAAAGTGTCCCTGCGAATTTGTCGGGGAGGTGGCTCTGTGTCGTTTACGACAGTCGGTCACTCATATTTGATAGCGTCTGTTTCTAGCGAAAATGTACGTAACTAATTCAGCAGCAGTAACATTCACCGTTTTCTCTCAGTCAGTTGATTCTTCATATCCATATGAGTGAAACGGCCGGGACGACATGTTTATTTTTCAAACACAGTTCTTATATGAGGCGATCTAAAATCCCCCCTTTGGGGATTATACAATGCAAATAAAAATGACATGACTTGCGCCCTCTACCGATATTGACGTCGGACTTCGGCGCTCTATTGTAATAAGCGATCAATATATAGGCACATGCTAATATGGCTCCCGTTCCAGGGATGGACTCTAACTGGTGGGTGCTGAAGCCTGAGTTCAGGCTGCCTACGGAAGAGGAGATCAGAGCCGTGGTGTCTCCCGAGCAGTGCTGCGCTTACTACAGTATGCTGGTGGCCGAACAAAGGCTCAAGGTGAACTATTCAGTCTGTCTGCATGCCTGCTTGCCTGCTTACATACAGTATGTGATGATAGAAAGTCTTTCAGTGTGTCAGTGTCTGCCGCAGCATTTCTAAGTTACGTTCCTCCCTCTCAGGATGCCGGATACGGTGAGAAGTCCTTCTTTGCTCCAGAGGAGGAGAACGAAGAAGACTTCCAGATGAAGATCGACGATGAGGTGTGTGTAGATCTATGAATGAATGATTTTTTTCTTTTCTTCGTGTCTTGTCGTTAAGACCCATCCCTTTACGGATTATAAGACACCCCAACGACATAAATAAACAATATCACGTTCACTTCCCACACAGAAGTTACACCAAGTATTTGATGAAAACAAAAAAAATAAATAGGCAATAACATAAAAATAAAATACATCACAAGTTTTCTTTGTCCGTATGTCCCAAGCATGTGTTTCTGTCATAATCGACGTTGAGGTGTTTTTTGGGGGGATGTGTGCGCAAAAGCTCAGATTTTTTATCACTGCCCCCTTTGACCCCCCCATTAGGTCCGAACTGCGCCGTGGAACACCACGAGAGCCTTCATCGCCGCCATGAAGGGGAAGTGTCTGTTGGAGGTCACCGGCGTGGCCGACCCCACCGGCTGCGGAGAGGGCTTCTCCTACGTCAAAGTGCCCAACAAGCCCACTCAGCAGAAGGTATATGAAGAGGCCTTGACCTCTGCTCCATTCTCAGCCTAGTCCCCTTTGACCCCCCCACCACCCTCTTAACGCAGGGGCGGGCCACTGGGCCACATGCGGCTCCCACCTTCACTTAACCAATTCTGACCTGAGATCAGATTCTAAAAAAATGTCTGTTTGAAAATGACCGTTTTCTGCAAAAAGCTATGTTTCTATGTCAGTCGTTCTTCGATTAAAAAAAAATAAATAGCAGACCTACAAGCTCGTAGCGCGCCGCTCTGGGGGGCGCGCTACGAGCTTGTAGATCTGCTATTTTTAAATAGCTAAAGCATAACGTAATGCTAACACCAAAAGGGGTTCCCGCCCGCAGGTTAATATATCAGAATACTGATATAATATTGATCTCAGCTGTTGCAATTCCAAACATGCAAACATGACCTGCTTTTAATTATACTTAATGACTAGTATTAAATGACTAGTACTTAACGACTGGTATTAGTAGTGTTGTGTTTTTGTGTACAATTTGTATTTAGTTCATAAAGTTATCGTGACTAAAACTAAATCCATTTGAAAATCAATGAAAAGGTTACTTTTCAGGATTCTAATTAAAATTTCAATTCAAATATAGCAAAAATTATATTATTATATATAAAATTATATTGCTACGACAGTAATATGAGTGTGGAAATATAGTGGCTCTCTCCATCGTCACAGCTGCCCACCCCTGCTCTAACGTATTGTCTACTCTATACAGGCAGCTGTTTGATCATTCTTTTACATTCTGTGTGTGTTTTTTTTTACCCCCAGGATGACAGAGAGCCTCAGCCAGCCAAGAAGACGGTGACGGGGACAGACGCTGACCTGAGGAGACTGTCACTTAAAAATGCTAAGCAACTGCTGCGCAAATTTGGCGTTCCAGAAGAAGAGGTGAAATGTGTGCAGAAATCGCATTTAGCTACCCTGTAGAAGTATATACCATAAGCACTTAATTAATAAGTGTAGTTAACCTGTGCCACTGTGGCTGCGTCCACTTTAACACGCCATTTAATCCATGAAATCATAGCGGCCAGCGATTTATAGCAGCGACATTTTTGCGACAGACCAGGCGCTATCCCGGATGTAGCTTAATGTAGCCAAAACACTCCCGAGGCGATCGCCACAACGGGAGGTATGATTTAATTCTAACGCGACTAGTGACTGCACTGCGATGGGCCGTCTTAACCACATAATCTTTGCTTAGAATTGGACGGAATGATTTTAAGATTTTTGGTCTCATCGGCTAAAATAGTGGGGAACATTTCCAATGACGTCCCACCGGGAAATAATATCGAATGTTGCGCAACCCAGCCTGTGGAGCGATGCCATCATAAGGTACAAATGTTCAGTACCTTCAGCTAAATGTTCCGTTCTTAAGTTGTGTTGCGTTGCGTTATGAATCATGGAGTATACGAGGGGGTACGAACGTGTTCGTACATGGCTGATAACGTCCCATAGCTGGGGCAAGGGGGGCAGTCAGACAGATATTGTTGTGGCGCTGTCATTGGGCCCAAAAAAACCGAAGTCCATGTATTTGGGCCCAACTTCACCTAGACTGTATTACCTTAATAAACATGGTCATGAATACTTTCTGCTTCTAGTCACTAGTTTAAAGTCTCATTTCTAATGTCATAATATTCTTTTTGGAAAATTATGGTCCCATTTATTTAAAAAATGACCATAAAGTCGCATATGTTCTGAGGGTCGTGGCTACCGTTACAGTCTATGATCGGGATTTCCCCCACCCACTCGAGTCAAAATAAAAACCAACTAAGAAGAAGGGGGGGAAGTCCCGCCTCGTTGTCTGGGCCAGCCAATGGGCCAGCTGGGGCCCAAACGGATCTAGAAAGATGGCGACTTACAATTCAAGGGCTGACAGGCTTCATTTTACGTTCATGTTAGACCCGGGGGAACGCTTTGTCCATATTTTTTACAGTCTATGAGCTGGGGGGGGGGGGGGGGTACGAATATGTGAGAGAAATAATTACTAATGAAAAGGTATAGCTATTGAAAAGACTATGTCTCTGCCACGTCTCAGATTAAGAAGCTCTCCCGCTGGGAGGTCATCGACGTCGTGCGGACCATGTCGACGGAGCAAGCGCGCACGGGCGAGGGACCCATGAGCAAGTTCGCCAGAGGATCCCGCTTCTCCGTGGCCGAACACCAGGAGCGCTACAAGGAGGAGTGCCAGAGGATCTTTGACCTGCAGAACAAGTGAGACCCAAAAAAACCCCCCCTCTCTTCCTCTTTTGTCGCTATAGAGCAAATTCGTCAGGTTTGGCCTCGGGACAATTTTTGGGGCCAATTTCTTTCTATGGCATTTTGATGGCCGGCCAGAACATGGGGCTAATTTAAGAAATGTTACTGGCACTGCCAAGACAGACTGCCTTACAAGACAGGCCTACATTTGTGATGCAAGAGAATGGATAGAAATGTACGCTAATAGGTGCAATAATACACTGTAATTGAGCTGTTTTCCCTCTTTTCCAATTATTATTCGATTCACCTTTCTGTTCGTTAGCGTTTTACCCCCTCGCTGTATTACCACAGCTTACTGCAACACGTCTAATTCAGTGGTTCCCAAAGTGGGGACCGGGGACCCCCAGGGGGTCCTTGAGGCAGTTCCAGGGGGTCCCCAGCTAAATGATACTTTGGAGCCAAATGGACCCTTATGGGTCTGTAACTCTGAGAGTGTACAAATGGAACCAAATGGATTCGTTAACATTGATTTTACAATACAAATTTGGGGTCCCAGAGATGGAAATGCCATTAAATGGGGGGTTCAACATTGAACCCTGTGTGAGTGGGTGAACGCAACGCTCATTGTAACGTGGTTTTGGATATAAAGGTACATACGAATGTGGAAACCAACCAGTGACGGAGATATCCTTATGGTGTAGTTTGTTTTAGAAGGAGGAGAGGTCTGATGAAGACCTTCTAGGTCAAAACGTTAGTCGTTAGTCGCCTCCACACGTCTTAACAGACCTCGCTCCTTTTCCCCCCCAGGGTGTTGGAGTCCACAGAGGTGCTCTCCACACGTCTTAACAGACCTCGCTCCTTTTCCCCCCCAGGGTGTTGGAGTCCACAGAGGTGCTCTCCACACGTCTTAACAGACCTCGCTCCTTTTCCCCCCCAGGGTGTTGGAGTCCACAGAGGTGCTCTCCACGGACACGGACAGCTCCTCCGCCGAGGACAGCGACCTGGAGGAGCTGGGGAAGAACATCGAGAACATGCTGCAGAACAAGAAGACCATCTCCCAGATGTCCCGCGACCGCGAGGAGCAGGAGAGGAAGGAGCTGCAGAGGATGCTGATGGGCGAGGAGAGCGACCGCGACCACAAGGGGCGCAAGGCGCGCAAAGGGTTCTGTGAGTTTGTGTTGTTGTTTTTTTGAGTGCTGTGGCTGTGTTTATATCCACATTAAAACCCATTCTGACCTGAGATCAGATTCTAAAAAAAATGTCTTCTACATCCTGACAGTTTTCTGAAAAAGCTATGTTTCCATGTCAGTCGTTCTTAGATTTTTCAAAAGTAGCAGACCTGCAAGCTCGTAGCGCGCCACTCGGTGGCGTACTATGAGCTTGTAGATCTGCTATTTTTCAATAGCTAAAGCATGACATAATGCTAACACCAAAAGGGTTAATGAAACAAACAACTAGGGACGTTAATAGTTCAGTCGGTTAAACTTAACCGTTAATAACTAATCGAATTAATCAAAACATACATTAACCAATTCACCCCTATACATTTCGGCCATTTGAAACATAGCCGAACTACAAGATCGCAACGCGACGCATTGTGAGCTTGTAGATCTGCTATTTTCAATAGATTTTGTAGACATTTTGCACAATGAGTACTTTTAGTACTTTAACCCATTTTGACCGGGAACGATTCTACAAAAGATACGAGTTGAAAACATTCGCGTTGAAAGATATATATTCAAAGATTTGCACTACATTTTCACGATTTTTCAAAAATAGCAAACCTACAAGCTCGTAGCGCGCCACCGAGTGGCGCGCTACGAGCTTGTAGGTCTGCTATTTTTGAAAATTTTGAAACCTACAAGCTCGTAGCGCGCCACCGAGTGGCGCGCTACGAGCTCGTAGGTCTGCTATTTTTTCGACTGACATTTTTTTAGAATCTGATCTCAGGTCAGAATGGGTTCATCAGACACAGTATGTGTCCCAGTGGAAACCATCATATGAATCTGATCTCAGGTCAGAATGGGGTTATATAACCGTTTATCCTTTTTCTCCCCCTCTCTCTGATCCGCCACACACACACACACACACACTAACACTACAGCCAGCGCCTTGTCCACGGGCTCCCACAAGGATGACGACGCCTCCTCCGTCACCAGCCTGAACTCGGCGGCCACGGGGCGGCGGCTGAAGATCTACCGCACCTTCCGCGACGAGGACGGCAAGGAGTACGTGCGCTGTGAGACGGTGCGCAAGGCGTCCGTCATCGACGCCTACCTCCGCATCAGGACCACCAAGGACGACGACTTCATGTGAGTCCCCCAACGTTCCTCACGTTGTTGTTCCTGGAGATGTTGGGGAGGGCGGTGCATACTTAGTTTAGACTATAGTCATTGGTTAGACATGGGTTAAGGTTATAGGTTTAGGTGTGCTGCCCCCCCGTAGGAGGTTAGGTTTAGACTAGTCATTGGTTAGACATGGGTTAAGGTTATAGGTTTAGGTGTGCTGCCTCCCCGTGGGAGGTAAGTTTTAGACTAGTCATTGGTTAGACATGGGTTAAGGTTATAGGTTTAGGTGTGCTGCCCCCCCGTGGGAGGTTAGGTTTAGACTAGTCATTGGTTAGACATGGGTTACGGTTAGGTTTAGGTGTGCTGCCTCCCCGTGGGAGGTTAGGTTTAGACTAGTCATTGGTTAGACATGGGTTAAGGTTATAGGTTTAGGTGTGCTGCCCCCCCGTGGGAGGTTAGGTTTAGACTAGTCATTGGTTAGACATGGGTTAAGGTTATAGGTTTAGGTGCGCTGCCCCCCCGTGGGAGGTTAGGTTTAGACTAGTCATTGGTTAGACATGGGTTAAGGTTAGGTTTAGGTGTGCTGCCTCCCCGTGGGAGGTTAGGTTTAGACTAGTCATTGGTTAGACATGGGTTAAGGTTATAGGTTTAGGTGTGCTGCCTCCCCGTGGGAGGTTAGGTTTAGACTAGTCATTGGTTAGACATGGGTTAAGGTTAGGTTTAGGTGTGCTGCCTCCCCGTGGGAGGTTAGGTTTAGACTAGTCATTGGTTAGACATGGGTTAAGGTTAGGTTTAGGTGTGCTGCCCCCCCGTGGGAGGTTAGGTTTAGACTAGTCATTGGTTAGACATGGGTTAAGGTTAGGTTTAGGTGTGCTGCCCCCCCGTGGGAGGTTAGGTTTAGACTAGTCATTGGTTAGACATGGGTTAAGGTTAGGTTTAGGTGTGCTGCCTCCCCGTGGGAGGTTAGGTTTAGACTAGTCATTGGTTAGACATGGGTTAAGGTTATAGGTTTAGGTGTGCTGCCCCCCCCGTGGGAGGTTAGGTTTAGACTAGTCATTGGTTAGACATGGGTTAAGGTTAGGTTTAGGTGTGCTGCCTCCCCGTAGGAGGTTAGGTTTAGACTAGTCATTGGTTAGACATGGGTTAAGGTTAGGTTTAGGTGTGCTGCCTCCCCGTGGGAGGTTAGGTTTAGACTAGTCATTGGTTAGACATGGGTTAAGGTTAGGTTTAGGTGTGCTGCTGCCCCGTGGGAGGTTATAGGTTTAGGGTGAGGGTTTGAGATAGAGTTGTAGTTGTATAGGACTAATGACTGGTCTAACCAAATGACTAGTCTAAACCAAAAACTAAGTACTGCACCCGTTGGGGAGACGAGAGACAGACACAGGGGGCCGGGAACATCTTGGTGTTTTAATTAAAACCCATTCTGACCTGAGATCAGATTCTGAAACATGTCTTCTACATCCTGACGGTTTTCTGAAAAATATATGTTTTTCTATGTCAGTCGTTCTTCGGTTTTTCAAAAATAGCAGACCTATACAAGCTCGTAGCGCGCCACTCGGTGGCGCGCTACGAGCTTGTAGATCTGCTATTTTTACAATAGCTAAAGCATGACATGATGCTAACACCTAAAGGGGTTCTTGCCCCAAAATGGGTTAAGCATTATGTTATGCTTTAGCAGAGCTGTTGAAAAATAGCAGATCTACAAGCTCGGTGGCGCGCTACGAGCTTGTAGGTCTGCTATTTTTGAAAAATCAAAGAACGACTGACATAGAAACATAGCTTTTTCAGCTACGAGCTTCTAGATCTGCTTTAAAAAAAAAAAAAACTGTTAAGATTTTGAAGCCATTGTTTTTAGAATCGGCCTCAGGTCTAAATAGGGTATATACAATCTATAGGTTAGAAATGCACTATGGTTTTTTATCTCTTGGCTACATGTTGTTTCTCGTGAAGCACTTTTGTATTTATAGGTGAACTAATTATGAAGATATTGCTATTTCCATTCGGCCAAAGCCGTCGTGCTATACAATCAATTATTTATAAAACTATTTATTTGACTGTGATCTCTACGAAGATTTTCAGCAACAGCCACAGTTTAGAGAGAGAGACAGAGAGATGTCTGCGGTATTTAAGTTAAGGTTTATACAGCATACAGATATTTGTAACAATAGAATCTATAGGTTAGATTAACTCACTAGGTTCTAAAATTCTACTTTTTACTTGTGGGTTTATTAGATGAAGCTGTCAGTATAGTACTGTCATTATTATTCAATCTCCTGATTTGAATGCTTCTGTAAAAACTTTTAACCCATTGTGGGCGGGAACCTCTTTTGGTGTTAGCATTATGTCATGCTTTAGCTATTGAAAAATAGCAGACCTACAAGCTCGCAGCGCGCCACCGAGTGGCGCGCTACGAGCTTGTACGCGCTACGAGCTCGCTACGAGCTCGTAGCGCGCCACCGAGTGGCGCGCTACGAGCTTGTAGGTCTTGTAGGTCTGCTATTTTTGAAAAAAATCGAAGAACGACTGACACATAGAAACATAGCTTTTTCAGAAAACTGTCAGGACGTAGAAGACATTTTCACGTCTTTCCTTCCTCTCTTCGCAGACGCAAGTTCGCCCTGTTCGACGAGCAGCACCGCGAGGAGATGAGGAAGGAGCGACGGCGCATCCAGGAGCAGCTGAGGAGGCTGAAACGCAACCAGGAGAAGGACAAGTTCAAGGGCCCGCCGGAGAAGAAGCCCAAGAAGGTCAAGGAGAGGCCAGACCTCAAGGTCAAAGTAAGCTCCACGGATGTGTTACTTTAAACTTTTAACCTTCTCGCTTATCGCTTCCTCGGAGATTAAAATAGGGTGTTCATAGTTAAGGGACGCAATAAAACAACGACCTCTGCATCCACGGGATAATAATAATAATAATAATACATTTGATTTATAAGTGGCCTTTCAGGGCACTCAGGGTCGCTGTACAGGTTAAAAACAGTACAAGAACACAGTTAAAAGCAGGAAAAAGAAAGAAAAATAAACTAGGGCACAGCTTGCAGCAGAAGACACAGAGGTCACACAGAGTCATAGGACTGCCTAAACAGGTGGGTTTGAAATTTGGTGATAGAGTCCATGTTTCTGATGTCAGGGGGGAGGGAGGGAGTTCCAGAGGTGAGGGGCAGAGCGGCTGAAGGCTCTTGAGCCCACATGGTGGAGAGACGGGCTGGGAGAGACTTTCAGGGTGAGGGAGGAGGCAGACCTGAGAGACCGGGTGGGGATGTTGACGTGGACACGGTCAGACAGGTATGGGGGGGGGGTGAGGTTATGAATGGCCTTGAATGTGTGGAGAAGGATTTTGATTGAAGTCGATACGGTATTTGATGGGGAGCCAGTGGAGTTGGTGTAAAACAGGGGGTGATGTGACTGAGTTAATGGAGGAGTTTGTGGGGTGAGACCAAAGAGAAGTAGTCCAGGCGGGAAGTGACAAGAGAGTGAACCAGGATTGCGGCACTGTGGGGAGATAGGGAGGGGCGGAGGCCAGGCGGTTGATGTTTCTGAGGTGGAAGTAGGCGGATCGGATGGTGGTGTTGATGTGGGTGTGGAATGGGATGCAGTACTGTACTGTTTTTTTTTATTCTAGTTTATTATGCTATAGCTTTAGCTATAATAATAATTTCTTCTTCTTCTGTTTTCTACATGAATATAACCACGTTAAAAGTAAAACCATATAGAATGAAATGGGAGTTAAATTCTGCGATTTGTAAAAAATGGCAAAATATTCATGACAACGTCAACGTGGTTGAAGTGGGACTCATAAAATGTCCCTGGGACTCATCTCTAAAAGACCAACCCCTGCATCCTAGGACTCATTACATTGAAAACCTATTTACATCACTTACATCATTTACATCATTTACATCTTATTTCTTACCAGCTTGCTGGTTATCTGCACATTTGGGGGGGGCTTCTTTTTTTAACCTGGGAGTGTGAGAATTCACTGCCACTAATCTTCTTCCAATGCATTGATATTAACCCATTCTGACCGGGCACCCATTTTGGTGTTAGCATCATGTTATGCTTTAGCTATTGAAAAATAGCAGATCTAGGTAGGTCTGCTATTTTTGAAAAATTGAACGACTGACATTTTTAGAATCTGATCTCAGGTCAGAATGGGTTATAATCAGACGAGTGTGTGTCCAGTGGAAACCTCGTATGAATCTGATCTCAGGTCAGAATGGGTTAACCAATATGACGAGCAGCACATGTCCCGTTCTCTCTCTCTCTCTCCCCTTAGCTAAAGTGCGGCGCGTGCGGCGCCATCGGACACATGAGGACCAACAAGTTCTGCCCGCTGTACTACCAGACCAACGCGCCTCCCTCCAACCCCGTGGCCATGACGGAGGAGCAGGAGGAGGAGCTGGAGAAGACCACCATCATCCACAATGACAACGAGGAGCTGATCAAGGTGGAGGGCACCAAGATCGTCTTGGGCAAGCAGCTCATTGAGAGGTATTGTTGTGGATCTCTCTCCATGTGGTTGTTCTGTCGAAGCCGAGC
Organism: Protomyctophum bolini; assembly: GCF_963924005.1. Lineage (NCBI taxonomy): Eukaryota > Metazoa > Chordata > Actinopteri > Myctophiformes > Myctophidae > Protomyctophum > Protomyctophum bolini. The sequence goes on along the minus strand of NC_137874.1, from coordinate 6,035,053 downwards.
TGCTTAAACCCATTCTGACCTGAGATCAGATTGATACGAGGTTTCCACTGGAGACACACTGGTCTGATTAACCCATTCTGACCTGAGATCAGATTCTAAAAATGTCAGTCGTTCTTCGATTTTTCAAAAATAGCCGACCTACAAGCTCGTAGCGCGCTATGAGCTTGTAGATCTGCTATTTTTAAATAGCTAAAGCATAACATGATGCTAACACCAAAATGGGTTCCCGTTCAGAATTAGTTAAATTTGAACACATAGACTACGAGTAAGACGCGCGGACGCGGGAAGCGAACGCAGCTCGTAAATTTAGTGTTTTTTTTTTTAAGATTTAATTTTTAAGTTACAAATTTTTTAAGTTAATGTTTTAGCGTGTGCATGGGTGTGTTTTTTTAAGTTTTTTTTTAAATTACATTTTTTAAGTCAAGTTTTTTTTTAGTTATGTTTTTGTGTGTGTTGTTTGTGTGTGATACAGCTGCTCCCTCTGGTGGCGGGCAGGTGGTGTTACAGCGTGACACACACACACACACACACACAGACCGACAGACAGACAATGTTCTGCTAGGTCTCATAGTTAGTGTTCACTGCGTTCGCAATAATCTAGTGGGCTGCGGCGGTGGCTCAGGGGTAGAGAGACCGGATGGTAACCGCAAGGTTGCCAGTTCGAACCCTCTGGGCTCCCCCCCCCCCCAGAGAGTTAGTGTCGAAGTGTCCTTGAGCAAAGACTCTGAACCCCCTAATTGCTCCCAGGTGTGCAGGTCGGTGCCTCGCATTGGTTTCCGCCGCCGTCGGTGTATATTATGAACGTGTGTGTGTGTGTGTGTGAATGATGGGTGAATGTAATGCAACAATCTATGTAAAGTGCCTTGGATAAAAGGCGCTATATATAAATGCACCATTTAACCATTTAATCCATCCCCTCCCCCCCCATAGTGCCGATGAGGTGCGGAGGAAGTCCTTAGTGCTCAAGTTCCCCAAACAACAGCTCCCGCCTAAGAAGAAGAGGCGCGTCGGAAGCGCCGTGCACTGCGACTACCTCAACGTGAGAGCTCTCTTTTTATTATTTTTTAACCCATTCTGACCTGAGATCAGATTCATACGAGGTTTCCACTGGGACACACGCTGTTCTGATGAACCCATTCTGACCTGAGATCAGATTCTAAAAATGTCAGTCGTTCTTCGATTTTTCAAAAAATAGCAGACCTACAAGCTCGTAGCGCGCCACTCGGTGGCGCGCTATGAGCTTGTAGATCTGCTATTTTCAATAGCTAAGGCATAACATGATGCTAACACCAAAATGGGTTCCCGGTCAGAATGGGTTAAACACTTTATTTAGATTTTTATTGATGAATAAATGAAAAAAAAAACATATGTGTACATTTTTTGACACGTAAATATCCCCCCCCCCCCAATCAAGGTCAGAACAAGAGAAATAAAACAAAGACAGACAGTACAAGACAGTACAAGTAATTAGTAAACTAGTTTTGAAAGTACTAATGAACATAGTAAGAAGAGAAAAAAAAAAGAATAATAAAATAAAATAAACAGCATTTTCCGTCAGGGTATGGGTATCTAGGTTACATACATTGTATCCATCATTCAGTTTAGATAGTAAATTGCTCTATATCCAACTGTCTACTTACTGAGGGCCTCGAACCAGAGGTCGCACCAATGTCAGGTTTGGTGTGAGGTATCGGATTATACTGGGGAATATGGGTTTAAGTGAAAGGTATACTTTCTTCAAACTCTATGAAAGGGGTCCAAGTCATAATGTATCTATCTTTAGAACCACTACGGTTGTACCTTAGTTTAACGTGAGCTCTTTTCTGACGCTTTTCTTCTAACCACGTTGTTGTCCTCATCGAGGACGACCGTTTCCTTTCATCGTCCGTGTTTCTTTGTATAAACGGTCGGTTTGACTCTTGTTCATTATTCCTGTTCCTCTTGTTCAGAGACCACACAAGTCCATCCACCGCAGGCGCACGGACCCCATGGTGACCTTGTCTTCGGTGCTGGAGAGCATCATCAACGACATGCGGGACCACCCTAATGTGAGACTACTACTCGCTAACTATTAACCCGTTCTGACCTGAGATCAGATTCATACGAGGTTTCCACTGGACACACACTTGGTCTGATTAACCCATTCTGACCTGAGATCAGATTCTGAAAGAATGTCAGTTGTTCTTCGATTTTTCAAAAAATAGCAGACCTACAAGCTCTGACCTTGTAGATCTGCTATTTTTCAATAGCTAAAAGCATAACATGATGCTAACACCAAAATGGGTTCCCGGTCAGAATGGGTTAAAATTTGAACACAGACTGTGAAAAATGTATTTTTAAAATGTCTTTTTTTTCCTGAAAAAAACTCATGTTTCTATATCAGTGGTTCTCAATATTTCATGTCAAGGACCCCAAAAATGATATGTAATATGCCCTCATCTGAAAATATGTTGTCCCCCCCCCCCCCCCCCCCAGAAGCAAAGATTTGAGTTATAAACTGAAACTCTGAAAGAATATTATATATTCAAAGACTAAACGCACATTTTCACGATTTTTCAAAAATAGCAGACCTACAAGTTCATATGAGCTTGTAGATCTGCTTTTTTGATTGATTGAAATCTTTATTAACAGTTTGCAGAATTACAGTACATTTCAAGCACAAACTCAATACAAAGACTGTTAACTGTGAGTGGACGACCCAATTAAGCCTTACACTTGTTTACAACAGGGTCCACATTGTTCAATTCATCAAAACATTTAGAGACAAACAAATAGACACTTCTATGTAGTTAAAGAACAGAACAGGAATTCATCATATAGGAAGCGAAAAGGGAAAAAAAGTATATATACAGTGAGGGGAACAGGGGGATAAAAGAAAAGAAAACGAAAGACAGAGTGTAGGGCGCCTGCACACAACACCATGCGTTGATGCCATGTGTGCATGTTTCAATAGCTAAAGCACAACATCATGCTTAAAACACCAACAGGGGTTTCCGCCCCAAAAAGGGTTGCCAAATATCACATTTCACACAGTGCTACAGCTCCCCCCCCCGGGGTAACACAGGCTCTGCATGACTTATCTTCTCCGTCTCGCCCCCCGGCACACAGACATATCCGTTCCACACGCCAGTCAATGCCAAGGTCGTGAAGGACTACTACAAGATCATCACTCGGCCCATGGACCTGCAGACGCTCAGGGAGAACGTGCGGAAGAGACTGTACCCGTCTCGGGAGGAGTTCCGCGAGAACGTGGAGCTCATCGTTAAAAACAGTGCCACGTACAACGGTGAGGCGAGCTGTCTTGAATTTTTGGAATTTGGAATGGGAATATTCTAATTGTATAATGTAACGTGACATTCTGTCCATATCGATTATTACTTTTAACAGCTATTATCAACTTAAGCAGTAAGCCACGAAGAGGTCTCAGGTTACTGGGTATTTTACACTGCCTGGGTGGCGTAGGCAGACCCGACGCGCAGCGGAAAACGGTTACAAACATATAGCAATATTAACCTAATAAAACTATTAAATTCACAAAAGTAGCTACGCTTTTGCGCCACCAGAGCGAGCGAGCCAGAGCCACAACACTTCCTTGTTTTGCTCGGCAAGTATAGCTTATGTGACGGGAGAATAGCGCTTGATGTATTTACGGGGCTGCCTGGAGCCACACATTCACAGTCATAATGAGCCGGGGCGGTGCTTAGACGCCCCGCACAGCATGTGTTTGTAAAGCAATCAAGCGCTCCCCGCCCTTCCCCAGTTCAGCTACAAGGCTGCAGGGTGATACAAAGTGATTGAAGGGAGTGTGGGTTATCGGTGAAATTTACACCGGTCACGTGACGTGGCGGTAACCAGCCAATCAGAATGAAGTATTGGGACTACCCGTTTTAGAATTTTAGAATTTTTTTTAGAAAGTTTTTATTACTCAGCACAGTAAGTCAGTAGTAGATATTAAACTGTTTCTCTCTCTCTGTTGGGGACATTGCAGGTGCAAAGCATCCAATAACCCAGGTGGCTCAGACCATGTTGGACCTGTGTGACGCTAAACTAAAAGAGGTGAGTGTGAATCTGTTGTACGACTCCCAGCCTCCATTACCCGTGTTCTCCTGTTGTTGTTGTTGACCCCTATGACGGTATATATGACCCCCTGGATGTTGTCTGTCTGTCTGTCTGTCTGTCTGTCTGTCTGTCTGTCTGTCTGTCTGTCTGTCTGTCTGTCTGTCTGTCTGTGTGCAGAAGGAAGACAGGCTGGTGAGGTTGGAGAAAGCCATCAACCCCCTGCTGGACGACGACGACCAGGTGGCCTTTTCCTTCATCCTGGACAATATTGTGACGCAGAAAATGATGGTGGTTCCTGATGTGAGTTTAACACAACCAGCCTCTCTCCCTTTGCTTCGTCTCTAGATGTTTTGTCACAGTTGCCTATAACCTCACACCCCGTGTTTGTTTTAGTTTGCAGTCTGTGTATATATATAAAGAAAAAATGTCTTTAACCGATTTTGACCTGAGATCAGATTCTAAAAATGTCTTCTACATCCTGACAGTTTTCGGAAAAAGCTATGTTTCTATATGTCAGCGGTTCTTCGATTTTTCAAAAATAGCAGACCTACAAGCTCGTGGCGCGCTATGAGCTTGTAGATCTGCTATTTTTCAATAGCTAAAGCATAACATAACGCTAACACCAAAAGGGGTTCACTTCCAAAATGGGTTTACTTAGTACAATGTTATAGTTACCCCTCATTCCTCATCTTTTCTCTAGTCATGGCCATTCCACCACCCGGTCAACAAGAAGTTTGTGCCAGATTATTACAAGGTGATCGTCAACCCCATGGACCTGGAGAACCTCCGCAAGGTGAGAGAGAGAGTCACAGTGGTTCCTATCCTATAGAACATGGTATATAAATATACTAAAGATCATCACTTGGGCATTTGTTGTTACGCGAGGTTATTCAACAGATGGTATCAGGTTGCCAGATGTTTGGAGATATCTTCCTACCTTAGAGTATATATGAATAGGGAAGACACCCGAGTTCTCCTCCCATCCTACATTAAGTTGCTCAAAAGCGCATGAGGCGATTTCACTCCTCCTTCCTGGTATGAACAGAGTGCATTCTGGGATGGATTTGCCCCACAACACATGAACGCGCTGCCGTTGACTATCATTGTGCCGTTTGTGCGCGTTCACGTATGAAACATTCGTTCACGTGGCATGGCCTCAAACGCATGAACGTGCGCAATGATAGTCAACGGACCAGCACTGGCTCGAGCTGCAATGACAAATCCGGACCACTATGTCCATTTCACCTCATGGTTTCCTCTGGGTGCCTTCTCTATTCATATATATATACTCTAAGCTTCCTACTGATGTGTCTGGACACTAGATCCCCCGTGAGAACAACTGACAACAAAGCTACAGCCAAACTGCTTTGGAAACCAATCATGTCAATGTAAACAACCAGCCTCGAAACAAGGATGGATTGTTTCTACAATGCAGTTTTATTTTTTATTTTTTACCCCATACCCCATAGCCTTATTTCAAGACAACGGGGAAAATATTATTTTCATCTGCACTTTAATATATACATTAATGGACACACATAGACACACTCAGGCATGAAGGAAGCATGAGTTCAAGTCCGTTGCTCTCCCCTTGTCCCCCATATACTAGGTTGGCGGAGGGTGTGTATAGAGCCCAGGATCACATTAGATAATTGACACAGGGGTGGAAAAATGGGTTACAAAATCGTGGGATAAAAATTAAAAACATTAATAATAATAATAATAATAATAATAATATATACATTCATGACATTCCTGTCGATGAGGAGCACAATGGTTGTTCCTGCTGGAATGTCCCCGACAGTGTGGGGGAGGGAGGGAGGTAGCCATGCAGCTGTTTGGTATGCAGTCGATGGTTGCTATCTGTGGGTTTTCCACTGTCTTGGTTCCTTTGTGCCCAGATTAGCTCCGGTGGCTCTTCAGTCGGTGTAGTCTTGTTCTACTACACCGTCCGCAGCAACTGTGCTTTTTTTGGTTTGTACAGTGCATTTTAGCTTGTGGTGTTTGGTCAGATCTTTCCCATTATTCAAATCAATTAAATTCAATTCAATTCAAAGGGCTTTATTGGCATGAGAAAACCTACGTTTACATTGCCCAAGCAGAAAGAAACAATACAACAATACAGCAATACAATCAAAACAAAAATGATGTACATTTGAAGGTCAGAATCTTCAATAGATCAATTTCTATGTACCAAGATAACTCGATGCAGGTATAGTTGCAGGAATATACACAATGATTAGTCTTTTAGGGCGGTTGTGTTCCATTTGATATCCTTCTCCTATCACCGCAACTCACAGATCTTGCTGCTGTGTTTGCACGTTGTTGTACTTCGCCCAGCAGATATGGGAGTTTTTTTTTTTGTTACCCTACCCAGTCCGAATAACAGTTTAATATCCCTAAGACTGATATAGTTGATCTGTCCTATTTATCTCTCTCTCTCGGCCCTCACACAGGGAAAATAAAGGCTGGGCATGTGATAAAAGTACAGATGTATAGTTATAAATATTGAATAATAATCTGTGAATCGTATACGTGTCTGTCTGTCTGTCTGTCTGTCTCTCCCTGTGGTTGCTGTGATACAACAGAACATCTCCAAACACAAGTACCAGAACCGCGACGTCTTCTTGACGGACGTCGGTTACATCCACGCCAACAGTATCAAGTACAACGGTCAGTAGTGTTAAGTTAATGTTGTTCCCATGCTTACTACTTCCAGTGAGTGTTATGTGATTATCCGTGACACAGGTTATTGGCACAGCATGAACAAGTAGTAATCTTATCTATTGTAAGACAACCTCCTTATTTGCTCTCTAAAGCCAAGCGGAAGCCCTAGGGTTCTGTGTCCACCAGGGAAGTTTTCCTTTAGCACATGTACATTGTATGTTTGGAATTGTTCTCAATGCACTTTTGGTGCTTTTATCTGGTCGCTGAGAGTTTAAAAAAATCACACTTGTGTGAACTGAGCGGTGCAACTATGGAACATCCAGACCCCCAGGAACATGCCCAGGGGGGGAGGCCCTGTTCCCGCGAGCCTTCCCTTTTTTTTGCTGTGTTTTTCCGTCGTTTTTTTTCTTCGAAAAACGCGTCCAGTGTGCAACCACCTTTATCGTGTTCCGCACTCGGACACACACAGGGACACGCATACATATAGGGTAGGTAGGAGGGGGACACACATAGCTGCGTAATGGAGCGGGGACAGGCACCGCTCAAAATAAAAAGTCAAACCTTGTGTAGAACGCTGCTCTCATCATCACTTCACAATCGCTCTGCCCTCAAGCACTACCCAAATGAGTGTTTCAGAAGACTCCCTTGCGTTTTCAGCTGGGCGGAAAAAAATGCTTCGGTGTACTACACACAGCCTAATTGTACAGTTCAGTGGTTCGATCGATGATATATCAAATAAACCGCTTATTCTTTCTTTCTTTGATGTCCTTCTCAGGCCCAGAGAGTCCTTACACTAAGACAGCCCTGGATATCGTCAATGTGTGCAAACACACCTTGGAAGAGGTGAGTGTGGCGTGCCGAACTTGTGTTGCATTTTAAATGATCTTCCAACGGAGTCAGGCCGAAAGGAAGAAACTGGAGTCACCCATAGATTGACGGTCTCAGTCGCCACAGAAGGCTGCATGGCTATACTGCCACACTATCTACAAACTACAAGCTCACAAAGCGTTTTCACGGGTTTAAAAAAAAAAGCAGATCTACAAGCTACATAGCTAAAGTAGATCATAATGCTTAAAACACCAACAGGGGGGTTCCCGTCCAGAATGGGTTAAGATGGAATAGTGTTTGTATAAGTGGTCAGACTTAGAGATAGAATACATGTTTAATCTCCCAGGAAACCCTCTCATAATTTCATGAATACATGTTAAAAAGCCTCAATCTGCAATGTATTCAACTGGCTGGCTGTATGGCTACCAAAATAATTATTTTACATATTTTTATGGAACACAGCTCTAGTGTGTTCCTTTCACGCTGCTTTACGTATCGCAGATTAGGACTTTGCCTATAACCCAACGGTTCAGTCGTGAGATTTTATTTAGCTTTTAACCCATTTCGACCAGATTCTACAAATGTCTTCTAAATCGTGATAGTTTTCAGAAAAACGTATGTTTCTATATCAATTGTTCTCAAACTATTTCATGTCAAGGAGCCCCAGAATTATATGTAATTGTCCGCCGACTCCATCTGAAAATATGTTGTTCTAGGGACCCCCCCCCCCCCGAAGCAAAGATTTGAGTTAAAAAACATTAAAAACGGTGGCACGCTATGAGCTTGTAGATCTGCTATTTTTCAATAGCTAAAGTATAACATAATGCTTTTAAAACACCAAAAGGGGTTCCCGCCCAGAATGGGTCCACGAGTCACCATTCGTCTTTCATTGATAGTACTTTAACCCATTTTGGGCATTTTGGTGTTGGCATGACGTTATGCTTTAGCTATTGAAAAATAGCTATTTTTTGGATAAAATCGAAGAACGACTGACAAGGATGTAAGAAGAATTTTTTTTAGAATCTGATCTCAGGTCAGAATGGGTTTTATAATGTCCCGTTTCTTGCCCTTTCCCAGTACGACGAGCACCTGACACAGAATCTGATCTCAGGTCAGAATGGGTTTTTTAAATGTCCCGTTTCTTGCCTTTTCCCAGTACGACGAGCACCTGACACAGCTGGAGAAGGACATCTCCACGGCCAAAGAGGCCGCCCTGGACGCCGCCGATCTGGAGTGTCTGGACCCGATGACCCCGGGACCGTACACGCCCCAGGTAACCCGCTCCGTCCGAGTCCCACAGCTCTGAGCTCCACGAGGAACGTCGTTTTTCTGTCAAAGGAACCCATTTGTAATTCAGTTTACAAAAAGTGCTTTGTCACACTGGAATGTGTGACGTCGTACAGTACACCGTGACTTACGTTGGTCTATTTCACAACCTTATACCCTAATAGCTTTAATACCGGTATTCCCACCTTAAGCCACTTATATAAGATATTCTTGGAGCTTTTCTGCCGTTATTGATAGTACACAGTTGAGAGAGAGAGAGAGAGAGACGGGCAGTGACACAAAGCCATGGGTCGGCCAGGCTCTGGATTCGAACCGTCGACTCGCAGTCGAGGCTTCATTAAAACACAATCGGCGCCGGGATTTCTTTCAAAATAGAAGCTCGGGGGTGTGCCGGGGAAGACATGGCCCCGCTTTTACTCTGTAAAGCCCTCCCCCTATGGGCTTGCTTACCTCGACTATCGTCACCATAAAGTCGCCCGATAATCCCTCGCGTTCATATCATTGAACGAGAGGCCGGGTCAGAAATGAAGAGCTTAGTAGTATATCCATCTGGTCACAAAACCACGGAGAGCTCCCTAGATTAGGAGATAACGAGGGATTCTTTCCGCAGCGGTACACGGGGAAGTGAACGGGACCGCGCAAGTGCGAAGAGCAATGGAGGAGTATGGTGGCCTTGGAGGCCAACTAAATTATTTAAAAAAAGAATCACTCGTTTGATATCAATGAAAATGCGTGTGTACACGTCCTATAGCAACCCGTCGGTTGGATTAGCTATGACGTTCCCACACGTGCGGTCGTGCGGGTCTGAATGGGTTAAAGCTAGGCCATCGGGCCAGCGGCGCCCCACTTAACCCACTTAAAGCTGTTCGTCAACCTTCCTCATTTTTCCCAGTCTGGCCTCTTCTTCTACCTGCAGTCGTGGGTACTACTAGTGACATAAAAGGAAGTTCTCGTTGACCTGAAGTATTATTTTAGAAAGGTTGAATCGGCATTCCTGGAAAACGTAAAATTTGCTCTTCCTTTCTGGACGTCGTAGATCATTCATAGGTTGGCGAAGAGCACTCTTAAGCGCAGTGGTTCTCAACCTGTGGTACTAGCACCACTAGTGGTACCAAGGACCTCCTATGGTGGTACCAGACATCTTCCTGAACGTGACAAAGGTGGCTTAAAATGGAACTATAAAAGTGTTAAAGGAGAATATTTTTGACCAGCAGGGCAGCAGCTGCACGTAAAAAAAACTGCAGTGGGTGTGGACGGTCTCGGAGTCGGAAATTAGTTGACATCCAGGCCGGCGTTGTTGAGGTCCCAGCGCAACTTAGTGCCGTTCAAATCTCCCTCCTGTGTGAATAGGATGGGATAGGTTAGGTGTACTGTACGCACTGTACGCTACTGTATTTGTTTGACGTATTTTAACGTCATAATGGTGGTAACCCGGAGAGCCAAATATTTTCTGAGGTGGTACTTTTTGAAAAAAAAAAGGTTGAGAAACCCACTGCTCTAGCGTAATCACTGAAATCTCCAGATGGCGGAGATCTGTGTCCATTGCAGTCAAGCGTTGGGGATTTGAGATGGCGGACATCTACGTCCATGGCAGTCAATATTAATCCATGGATCGATTTTGTTTTCCACCCCTAGACGGGACTGTGTATTCCACGACCATCTTTTTTGTGATTATCGCAGTGGTTTTTACCTGCACATGAGTCATGACGCAACCTCGCAGTGATGCTAGTAGGCTAAAATGGACAGCTGTTTCTGCGTCTGCATTGTTGTTGATTTGTGGCAGGACAACTGAAGCATTTTACATTGTTTTTTATCTACGCTTCTTAACAGTTACACACTTCTTATGTGTGCCGATCTCTCCATGCTGTGTATCACCATTTGCGTGATGAGAGAGAGAGAGAGAGCACTTTGGACACAGCTGAGCTAGGGGAATAATATTTTCTCGTATTTGTGATTTTAAGCGAAAAGTCCAAAACCCAAAATGAGTCGACGCCCAGCCTAGCCCTCGCCACGTGTGCTGGTAATGTCTGTGCATAGTATGCATGCCACCAGTCAGTGCTAACACTCCGATCGGCTGGTCTAAATGGAGGTCTCCGTCCTATCAAATGATCCCAGGACGGAGATCAATCTCAGGACGGAACATTAACGATATCATAACGGAGCGCACACCGCTCCACGGGCTGGGGGAAGCGCCTGTTGAGCAACATTCAATGTCATTTCCGGTTTGGGACGTCATCTAAAGTGGTCCCCCCCCCCCCCCCCCTCCATTTTAGTGGATGAGAAGAAAAATCTTCACACGTGAATTAACCCATTCTGACCTGGCACCCATTTTGGTGTTAGCATCATGTTATGCTTTAGCTATTGAAAAATAGCAGATCTACAAGCTCATATCGCGCCACCGAGTGGCGCGATACGAGCTTGTAGGTCTGCTATTTTTGAAAAATTCGAAGAACGACTGACATTTTTAGAATCTGATCTCAGGTCAGAATGGGTTAATCAGACCAGTGTGTGTCCCGTGGAAACCTCGTATGAATCTGATCTCAGGTCAGAATGGGTTAACTCTTGATCTAAATCAATCCGTCCAATTCTAACCAAAGATGATGTTTTTGACGGCCCATCGCGGTCCCGTCGCTTTAGAAGTGATCATACTTGCCGTTGTTGTCGATTGCCTCAGGGGTGTTTGTTGTTACCTCTAGCTACTTCAGCTGTACATCCAAGATGGCGCCTTGTGTGTACCTTGAAATGGGCCCTGAAGAAACTTAGTTTTCAATTTCAATTAAGTGAGCAAGTAGGTTGGGTCCAGCTGGTATCCAGCTTTCTTTCTTTTTGTGCTTTTCTTCTCCTTTTTTTTTCTTACCAATTCCTTCTCCCCAATTTAGGGTTAGACTCCTCCCCACACACATTTTGCTGTTGTATCCTACTGACTCACCTGCCAGTGAGGACGGAGCCCCCACCGGGAGGGCGTGAAGCCTCCGTGCTACTTTTTGAGGGGCGCTACGCTAGCCCCTCCTATATACAGCTTTTGTCCCCACTAAATGTCCCGCAAAACACAAACATTAGATGCCATTGACCATAAAGGGAAAATCTACGTCATCTTGTCCCCCAGCCCCACCACCACACGTCTCATATTTGCCATCGACAAGGAAAGGAGGAATTGGGTTACCAGCTGTAATCAATATCGTATGCTAACATCAGCCCTTTAGTGTTGATTTCCCCCCCTTTTAGAACCTCTGACTGTATAGTATCCCCGTTTCTAAACCTTTGTCCTTTCTTTACCTTCCTCTGTTAACTGTAGTTTCTTCACTGTAGTCTCTCTTCTCTTTCCCAACCTGTGTTCCCCCCCCCCCCCCCGCCTTCCTGTTGTCCTGTGTGTGTGTGTGTGTGTGTGTGTGTGTGTGTGTGTGTGTGTGTGTGTGTGTGTGTGTGTGCGTGTGTTGCGTGTGTTGCTGTGTGCTTGGTGCTGGACAGCCTGCTGATCTGTTTGACAGTGGGGCTCCAGGGAGTCTGCCCACAGACACCGGAGGCTTGTTCTCTCTAGAAGGACCCCTAGTGGTTGCTCCAGAGAAGAGAGGAGGAGGGGGGCAGGTACGGAGAGAGAAATAAGGCTTTTCCTTTCCTGGATGTCACCTCTCCTTAAAAAAACAACCCCTCCTTTGCTCAGCCCCTCCCATTACTCACTTTCCCTAGCGTTATATGCCATTCCATCAGAACATTGCTTGAACCTGTGAATTAAGATAGTATTGGGGAGGGGGGGGGGGGGGTTCATTTGGTGCATTGCTTTTGTTTTTCAACGCACTAATATGAGAATGCGCGTTGTCCAAATCAGGGCCTCACGGATAACGGAACAAGAGTAGCACTATAAAACATGGCACGGATGTAGTTAAGTTAAGTCTTTAAAGGTATATTCAGTGATTTCACTTTGTTCAAATATCACTTTTTTTTTTTTTTTTTTTCGTGATAAATCCTCCCTGCTATAGAGTGTGCTGACCATATAAGGAGTTCCGCCAATCATGATCGAGCGGGGGCGGGCCTTGGTGTGCGTGCTGTCGGCCTGTTACGTGTGTCGTCGTTGTCCCCCCCCCCCCCCCCACTGTAGTGCGTGCATGTGCACATCTTGTTACCGGGGGGGGGGCGGACCGACCACCCAAATCACTGAATGCTCCTTTAAACTGACGTGTATATACAGGAAAAGAGGCAGGAGAGTCTTTTCACACACACGCCATATCTGTGTGTGTGTGACCTACAGGGTCGCCATGGCAGGAGGCTTCTTGGTGAAGAAGAGTCTGACGTAGATATCGAAGGCTTTGAGGAGACGGACGATGACGGAAAGCCCAAGACTCCAGCTCCTGTAAGATGGACAGATTATAATCAGAGACATTTTGTTTTTGTTGGCTGTAGTCGGATAACATACCGCACAACGCAACAATATAATATCTTCCAACGGAGCAACGCGTCGAGTCACGGGACGATCTAGTCTAGATTCGTGAGGGGAAAATGGACAAAGGCTAAAAAGCACAGTAGTCAAAGTTTTTCTTTGACTAGACTAGAGGTTCGGGCCTCTATACGCGGGGCCCTCACACCAACGTCGCAACTGCCGATTCGACTGATACGCCCAAATATGGAGATCTCTGTATCTGTCAGTCCCTTTAATGCCCATATATGGGCATGCCCCCTTTGGTTCCCATATTATGGGATGGATCTGACCAGCTGTATTGGTTGTGGCTGAGTGACGGTGACATGAGCATGATGACGTTGTGACATCAGTGTGACGTCAGAGGTCCGTCCGCACGCCCGCCCGTTTGCCCCGGCTATGCCTGTCCCAGAGCCATAGAGTAAGACAGAGTTACGCAAACTCCGTTCACTTCATGGGGCTTCCTTCAGTCCAATGGCGGGGGCTCTTCTACATAGACTTCTTTCTATTGAGCATGGGGTCGACAACCGGAAGTTTACGGAATGCATTGGAGTCTATGGGGCGAGTACATGAACCAACGTGACCCGGGGGCTGTTTTCTGCACCCCCCCTCAATATCGCAACTCTTCTATTAGATGGCTCTGGCCTGTCCTGGCGTGTCCTCCCTTTTTAAACCAATTTTAATATAGGATAGGATGTAAGCATTTATTCTCCCCTCAATTTCATGGGGGACAGAATTGCACATTTCTGCTTTTTCCTTGAGCAAAAAAAATATCGGTGCATCTCAAAAGAATCCAACCATTGATTGACCTTTTTTTCCACCGATTCATCTTTAAAAAAAAAAAAAGCCTCTCGGGTCGTTAAGCGTCACGTCTCTTGTTCCATTCTGATTGGCCCTATCAGGCGGAGGACGGAGACGGAGACCTGGAGGACGAGGAGGACGAGGAGGAGATGCTGCTGCCCCCCCGCCGGCGGCTGCTTGGCCAGGAGGAAGAGGAGGAGGAGGAGGAGGGGGAGGGAGAGGACGAAGGCTCCAACCGGCCGCCCCAGGCCAGTGTCCTGTACGAAGACCTGCTCATGTCTGACGGGGAGGACGACGGCAGCGAAGAGGAGGGCGACAACCCTTTCTCCTGTGAGTCCAGCAGCATGCTTACCCTGTCCTTATTCCTTACCCGGCGGCCAATTACATATCATTTCTGGGGGTCCTTGACATGAAATATTGAGCACCACTGATATAGAAACATGAGGTATTTCAGAAAACAATTCAGAAGACATTTTTGTAAACTTCGACTTCAGGGCCTAAATGGGATAGAGTACCTATATAAGCTACTTTGAAGTACAGTGTCCGGTAGTGTCTAAATCCTCTGTAAATCCTCTCTCCTTGTCTCCTTGAAACGTACCGTAGTTACGGTACATCACCAAGAACGGTGGTCCCTTATTGGCTGTTGACGCTGACGCAACCAAATCTGTTTCAATCATTAGTCCTATCGGGATTGATGTGGAAACGGCATGAGGTGCGCGCACACCACTGGCATCACGCAAATTGTGATTGGCCAGAATGAGATGATGTATGATGATGATGATGATGTACCCCCTCACTTCACACATGTGTGATTTTTAGTATAGTGTAATCCCCATAGGGCGATCTTTAGATTGCCTCATAGATAGATAGATAGATAGGTTTATTTGTCATTTTTACAACTGTGAACAGCAGAAAAACGAAATTTCGATGTGCTGAGTGCACGAGCCGCAGCAACATGAGTCGCGCCGCCACAAACTTCTCTTTACATCACATCACATTACAGTTGCATTGTGTAGGCACGGACACTTGGGTGGGGGTGAGGGGTTGGATTTTTGGATCTGAACAAATATAAAAAACACTGATTCTCACGCCACACTTCAGTATGAATTGCTGTGTAATAAACAAATGTATGGATCATCGACTGAAGGTGGAAATGTACAAATATACCCAAAGAGTAACACACTAAAACGCTCGAAACAGTTCAAACAATCCAAAGACTACATTTCTGGGCTGCGACCGTCGCACACAACAAAGCCCATCAACGTGTTGTCGTGACGGAATGTTTTACAAAGCGACATTGATTTCAGACCCCGGAAGTGTATTTGTAAGATTTTTTACGTCAGAATGAATTGCATTTTCTCCCCCAAACGGGCTGTATCAAATATGAATCAACATCATAAACGATGCAGAAAAGCCCTGATGATTTGTTCATTTTTTGGAACATTGTTCTTATATAAGGTGATTTAAGACTGGGGTTCTCAACGTTTTTGGCTGGGGACCCCACGGAAATGCTTGGGCCATGTCTCATTTATTTTTAATAATCTGGGGACCCCCCCCCCCCCCAAAATAATTTGGCGACCCCCAGGCGTGTCACGGCCCCCAGGTTCTGATCTAAGATACCTCCCACTATTTTTGCTAGCCAATTACAATGTCACGTCACCCCTGTGATCGTGTGTAAGTAATTCGGGGGGATTTGTCGCATTTGTGGCGCCCCTATGGATGAAAATGGAATTGCTCTGTGTTGATGGTATGAACCAGGGGAACAGCACATTTATCAACCTTGTCGATGGTATGAACCAGGGGAACAGCGCCCTCTAGCGGCAAGTGACGTCAGACTTCAGTCAGTGGTCCGTTCAACTGTTAATTCTGATGAATATTTAATTTAACCCATTTTGGGCGGAAACCCCTTTTGGTGTTGGCATCATGATATGCTTTAGCTATTGAAAAATAGCATATCTACGAGCTTGTAGGTCTGTTATTTTTGAAAAACCGAAGAACCACTGACATAGAAACATAGCTTTTTCAGAAAACTGTCAGGATGTAGAAGACATTTATAAAAATCTGATTTCAGGTCAGAATGGGTTAGAACAAAGCACATTGGTGACAACCAAGTTGCACACATGCTGTGAGTTCATTTCCTAACGTCGTCCTGAACCCCCCCCCCCCCCCCCCCCCCCCGCAGCCATTCACCTGTCGGAGAGCGGCAGCGACTCGGACCGAGACGTGGACGTGCGTCCTCCTCCTCCACACAGGGCTCACCAGGAGCTGAGCTGCATGGGCCTGGAGGCGGAGCAGGAGGAGAGCATGATGTCCTACGATGGAGACGACAGGCCCCACCACGAGCAGCACATGGAGGACAGCAACGTCAGGTTAGTACTACAACATGATGTCATAACGATGGAGACGACAGGCCCCACCACGAGCAGCACATGGAGGACAGCAACGTCAGGTTAGTACTACAACATGATGTCATAACGATGGAGACGACAGGCCCCACCACGAGCAGCACATGGAGGACAGCAACGTCAGGTTAGTACTACAACATGATGTCATACGATGGAGACGATGTCAGGTTAGTACTACAACATGATGTCATACGATGGAGACGACAGGCCCCATCACGAGCAGCACATGGAGGACAGCAACGTCAGGTTAGTACTACAACATGATGTCATACGATGGAGACGACGTCCGGTTAGCACTACAACATGATGTCGTATGATGGAGACGACGTCAGGTTAGTACTACAACATGATGTCATACGATGGAGACGATGTCAGGTTAGTACTACAACATGATGTCATACGATGGAGACGACAGGCCCCACCACGAGCAGCACATGGAAGACAGAAACGTCAGGTACTACGACAACCCGGCTGTCATAAACTCAACCCCCGCCAGTCGCAAGGGGCGATAGTTCAGAGACCGCCACCGTTCACCACCATTCTATTTTCTTCTCCGCTCCCAGCTACGGGAGCTACGAAGAGACGGAGAGTCAGAGTCAGATGCAGCCGACCGACAACGGAGAGGGATATGGCATCAGTGAGGAGGAGGAGGAGGAAGAGGAGGAGGAGGAGGCCACAAGGAGGGGTCCGGCCGTCCTGTCGCAGGTCCAGCTCAGCGAGGACGAGGAGAGTGAAGAATTCAGGTCCATCGGTGGCGACAGTGACATGGACTCCAATTAGCCCGAGTGTCTGAAGAACAGTTTGTCAAAATAATCTCCAGCCCAAAAGACATTGTACAGCCTGACATTGAACTGTGGACAGTGAGACTCGTTAGCTAAATGATTGCACTCAATGTGACAATGACCGTTGTACAGGGGTTTGATATAACTATGAATAAATAACAGTTGTATAGCTATGTTTGCCTGTAATTGCCGTCAAAAGGTTGTGCATGGGGCCATCATAGCTCTGTTTGTTTGGTCACATTTCTTTTCAGCATTTTGAGTTTCCATGCTGAGTTTACTATATGGAATATAATTTAAATTGAGGTGTTTCTGCCCTGTTGTTCTTTTTAGTTACAACTAAGGCAACATTGTTTAAATTGAATTTAACCTCAACGTTGCTGAAAAGTGTAGAGTATCACTTTCTTTTCTATTTCATACAAAACATCACTTTAATTTCTGTTTCACACAAAACTTGTCAAAAAATGTACATATTTGGAAAATCACTAAAGATGCAGTGATTCAAATGAGTCTGTAAGAGTGTGTGCTCTTCTTAGACGTATTTGTATTATATTACACTGTGAACCGTGTAGCTTTTTTTTATCCCTTTGCTTTAAATAAAAAGCTTAAATAAAGTGTTCTGCTTTTGTAGACATTGTGACGAGAGCTATGTTTGTGGTCACTACACAAGGGGATTTATATTTGAGATTTTGATTTCTGCAAGGTAAAAGTAACTCGTGTAACTTGATGAAGTGTAAAGATCTCAAGCCCTCTGTTGTGTCTGTAATCATCATACTATAATTCAGCGAATCTCTGAATGTCTGTCTGAATGTCACTGACAGAGCGCTATCTCATCATTGGCTGCACCAATCACTCCCACACAGGCATTGACCATATGAATATGGAGGTCTTAACGGGGCCCTTTTTTTCGATTTGACACATTAATGATTATTAATGAATTTATTAGTGAATAAAAACAGCCGTTTATCCGTGGTCTATCTCCGACCGAGCCACACTATTAGCACACATCTCTCCATGCCAAAAAAAATCTGCACGCTCCCAGAATCCAGCTAGGCTACATTTTACCGACGCAACTGTCATATTTACAGTACAAATATTGTTTTTACATCACCACACGATCCCATGGGCAATGCGTGGCCACAAGATATATCTCACAACGGGTAAGGGCTAGTGTATATAAATTAGTTGAATACTAAAGCCAATATGACATGACATGTTCTGTATGATCACTTTGGATACTTTTCCTTTAGTTTGACTGCTGATGTTATGCTTCGTGTTGGAAAGGATTCTCTGTTCTGACGTCCGAGGCTAGACCACTGTGGCCGATGCCAAAAATAAGCTGTGAAGTTTGTACTACAGCAATGAGAGCAGGGAGAGATTATCCAGTGGGGTCGTGGGCCCTTGGGAGAAACTGGACCGTGTGGTACTGGGTTTGAGGCCCTTCATTGGCTGTAGATTGTGTTACATTTACGGTAGGTAAAAAAAAAAGATGATAAAAAATGTAAAAACCCTGAAAATTCTGCACTCATGCACGCTATGCGGTCCCCCAAAACATTACCGGCCCAGGGGCCCTCGTGGGGGTTAATCCGTCCCTGAATGAGGGGGACTAACCTGCCCACGAAAGCATACATTCTTTAGTCTTACATCTGATCATTCGGGTTACACACAAGACAACATATATTCACATCTTATCCTTTATAATAAGGAAACTTAGTTTCCTGAAAAATTACTTGTGGATCTCATTTTCTGTTGAGGGCTCCTCCGACTGAAGAAAGTGTCGCGGGTAATAAATCTGTCATATTAAGAGTTCTTTGAGAGTTTCGTCTACAGTTGAAACGTCCGCCTCTCATCCGCACACAAACTGGAAAATGTTGCCACATAAATGTAGTCAATGTAACTCAATGATGTTTAACAGTAGCCTATAGACTACAGTACATAAAAATCATTCCTGTTAAGCATGATATCAAATTGCATACATCTTTCTTTCCTTTGCCAACTGATGGGTGCTGCCTATTGAAAACAGCCTATTTCACAAGGTAGCTTTGACTACATTTTCCTGGTGAGACTGTCACTATGGGTGAGGCCCGGACAAGAGTCAACCCACAGAGCCTAGCCCTAGTCCCTCCACATGCCAGAATTGTACCTCCCAGTCCCGGCAGAGTAGTTCCGGAGTGGATCCAACGGATTGTGTGGCCCTGGTCTTTCCCCTAGTGGGTCTGATCGAGGGTATAGCTACTGGGACGTAAGTCAGGACTTGATCACCCCGGCTGGGTCACCCGAGTGAGGGGTGACCCATTCTGACGTTCGCGAGACCCGAAAACCCAGATGACCTTGGGATACACATCACTGAGGATACGCTGCAGGTTGCATCCAAGCGATGTATTTTCGTTCCCAGGACTGAAATAACCTTAACACACTCACTTATGTGATTCACAGGTCAGAGCAGCTTGCATGAATCATATTTCACTGCTGACGTTTAGGTTGCACGTTCCTGCCCCAAAGCCCAAATGAATGTACGGTATGTATGTCTGTCAACCACTCTGATGGTGAACACATCTGTGATGAAGGTAATGTATGTTGATGCTGCAGAGAATCCCTTGCCATGGTGAGGATCTCTGCAGTGGAGGGGCTCTATGCAGCAAGGTGGTTGTTTTTGAGTGGTGCAACCACTCCAAGGGACAGCTTAATTTGTACCAATAGGGGGTGCTGTTGCACCACTCGATTCAGACTGGTCTGATTTTCTTTATTTTACATTCGTTTTTTAACTTCATTTGTTCTATTTTTGTATTATTGAATTTAGTATTTAGTATTTTTCTTTTCAGGGGATTTGTAGCTTGTAGATCAGCTATTTTATCTATTTTTGAAGAAACATTGGCCATTGACAAAGATGGGAATTTTCTCTATGATTTTAGTTTGAGTAATTTTTTTTGTAAAGCCCCGTTTTAAACTCAGTGAAAGGGTAATCTCACACTGGTAAATTTAATGTCTGTGTGCACCACTGACCGTGTTTATGTGGCTCGACTCAATATTAAGATATTCATGGACTCATTGGAAACTGGTTGACTGGTATTGCTGTCTTTTTAATATTATGGATGGGTTTTGGATGACCAGTTTATGATGGAAACATACTTTCTGTTTCATGTTCATAGCTCTTCCCCTGCTAATCTGAAGTATTGATGACCGTTACAGAGCTCCTCAGCTCCATCCTGAATATCAGAGGTCATCGGTACAATGATGCACTGTTATCGCAAAAATTAAATTAAAAAAAGCCTCAAATCAGGATTGCAGCTGTACAAAAAGCTTGAATTATCCTCTCTGCAAAGTGTTTGTTTCATAACAATCTGCTGTAGACTTGTTATGAGCTACTTTCTGTCAGGAAGTTCCTTGCAGGTGATTATTTTTCCAACTGTTTCCTAAGTTTGGAAGCGCTCGCGCTTTCAGTAAGCATTACAGTATGTGTGCAAATTCAAAGCAGGTGGTACCAACGAACGCCTCCAACATCCAACACTTATAATCACCTGCAAGGAGTTTCTTGACAGAAAGTAGCTCATAACATGGATGTCTATGGTGGATTTTTTTACCAGCTGCTGCATGTGTAAGCGCAGCTGGTCAATGTTCTCTCTGCGATTGTGCTGTTCTCAGGCAGGGGGTATATGAGCAGGAGTCAGTGTATGTTCCCTCAGCCCTATGTTCCCTCGTTGTAGGGTTAGTCTGGAAGAGGTTTGGTTTGGGTTAAGCCTCGGGTTAGGGTTGGTGTTTGAGGGAAGAAAGGGATATGGGAACATAGGCTAAGAATGGTGTCAGTATAGAGAATATCTGTATTGATGATTAAGCATTTTAGCATTTATTGACGTTAAGCAGTACAAACCTAAAGAGAGTATTGACCTAATGTAACTGTATACAGTATAGCTTAACCCTGCGGTGATCATGTGTGTTAGCTGATACAGATTACAGACAGATTACCCCCAAGTAAAAAAAAATCACATCGGCCCGGTTCGGGCAAACCGTGTGTGTGTGTGTGTGTGTGTGTGTGTGTTAGGCTGCACATTGACACTTGGCAGTTGGTTGCGAAAACCAACCGAATGCAATTTTCGTACTCAGACAGACCCAGCCAGGGATGGACACAGCCAGCCACCCACGGACACACATAGCTCAGTAAGGGCACCACTCAAAAAGGGGTTCATCACAAAAGAGAAAAATGGTGAAACATTTGCGACTGAGACACGTGAGGTTAGGTTGAAAAGGTTGGAGAAAAAAAGGTTAGAGGGGGGAAAAAAAGGTGTGCGCACACGTGCATGCGTGCCACTTTGTTGTAAATATTACTAGGACCACTACAGACAAGAAACGGCTCCTGACCTATGGGGTCAAAGTGCTTGTACAGAGGAATATAAAGAGCCCAGCAAAAAAGGGTAGACATAAGTGACATCATTTACATAGAGTGACGACACATTGTCACTCCCTAAATTGGCCACATTTATTGGATATTCGGTACATCAACTCGAAGCACTGCCCTATGAGTCACAAGGTTAATTGAGCTTCAATACTTGGCAACTTCCAACTATGAGTAGCATCAACAAAACTGGCATTGTTCCGGTCCTATATGCCAGACTACTCTGGGTAACAGTTCGTTTGTTGTTTCTCTTGCTACTTTCCCATCTTTCTCCTTTCTCCACTTCTATTTGCCTGGCCCGGACTCATTGCTGTGCCGCAATGAGTCAGTTACCTGTGTCTCTCTCTACCCATATCTGTATCTGTCACCGAATTTCACACTGCAACGCTGCCATGACAACTGCATTATCATCATGGTATCGACAAATGAAATAAAACCACATACCTGTACAGCAGCTTCTGACAGTCCGATGTATAGAGGTCACTGTGTGGGTTAAAAAAGGAAAACGAAAGAGGCAGGAGACATTCATGGAGAGGGTAGCGGAGAGCCGGTATCTACTGTCTTCCGGAAACCTTTAAGGATGGGGTAGATGTTCTCGAAGGCATTGTAGATCTCCGTTCTCTCCTTGGCACCCGTCAACACAACCTTTCCAGACACAAAGATGAGCAGGACAATCCTGGGATCTATCATTCTATAGATTAGCCCCGGGAAGATCTCTGGCTCATAGGTGCTGAACTGTCTGTGCGTGAGAAACAGCTTCTCCAGACTTATGCGGAACCTCACGTCGCAGCTGCCCACCATGTTCTGAATCTTAAATTCCAAGAACTTGGCGGGGAAGCCCAGCTTTTGCACGACACGGGCAAACTTCCTCGCAGCTAACTTGGACTGTTCTTCACTCTTGGCTCCGGTGCACACCATCTTTCCAGAGCTGAACGTGAGGGCAGTGGTCCTGGGCTCTCGTATTCTCATGATGATGGCAGCGAAGCGCTTGGGGTTGTACTCGGCGTTCCTGGCTTTCTGCACGATGGTCTTCAGATCCAGCTTGCAGCCCAGATTCACTGTGGATACTATGTTTTGTAACGTTGGCAGTATCCCAGATCCTTCTGTCGCTGGTATGGCTGGTGTGATGAGGGTCATGGGGTTGGTGCAGAGGGGGGAGTTCCCAGCCAGTGCGGTAGTGGTGGCGCCCCCTGTTACCTGCGGGTGTAACAGCTGAGGGGTGTTTGTGCCATTCTGCTGCTGGATTCTGTGAATGTTGTCCTGTGTCTCAGTTGGGAGGCAGCCATCCCTGGTTGAATCGCCAAAAGGGTCAAGGGGAGCTATGACGCTCTGAGGGAACATACTGTAAGATTGGTTTTCCATTGGGAAAATAACTTTGGGTTGGTTAGTAAGTGATTAGTTAGTAATAGTTGGATTACTTACCACCTTTTGACAGTAGCTCTTGTTGAAAGTATTTCACAATAATGATCTTTTCAACTACCTTACTTCTTATTTGGTCTTTATTATCTTAACTTCTGTTATGCGCCTGCTGTGTTTATATACAATTAATTCACACCGCGTTGTGATGTTAGAGTAACGTCATAACGCTATAGCTCCATAATTGGTACAGCTGGTTTACCAATCAAATCAAAGGTATTTATTACTTGCGTGAGCAGAGCGCACAGTATGTCCGTGACTACTTCGGCCAATCGGGGATTGTGAATTTTCAGTGACATATACTCGGCCAATCAGGGACTGTGTATTGTCTTTGGTGGCGTCGCTCGGCCAATTTTTTGGGTGGCCTTGCTCGGCCAATCAGAGCACAGGCTGGCAGCTTGGTCGGTGGCCCCTCGACCGATTGGATTGGGTCCGTATGTTGGTGGCGTCGCTCGTAACTATGTATGTTTATGTAAAAGAAATGTGGTTCCGGGGGACAACACCGACATATGTGGATGACATAACCAATTGTAACCCATTGAACCCGTTGTAGTGGTGAGAGATACGTTGTGCGCTCTGCTTGCGCACAAGTAGGCCATTCATGGCCAACTTGTGTGCGAAGCGCAAGTTGGCAGCTCGACAGAGTGCACTTCTAGTTTATTTTGCATAGCATTTAAAAACAATTCTCATTGTACCATAGTGCTTCACAGGTCAGAGAAAACAACACAATACAATACACCAGTATAAGACAATAAATATAAAAACAAAGTGAATATAAAAATGATGGAGTAGCCTCAGGGACCGCAAGCGTTTGGTTATAGGGTTAGGGCATAGGGTTAGTATGGGGCTCTATGGTCTGACTATTGGGACGTCGGACTAATGCTACGCACCCTTCTATCAGGGAGGGGAGGAGGAGAGGGCGTGGGCGGACGGGCGCCGGGCGCACAGATTGGTGAATCGATCGATATAGGATCTACCGGCTGTTTTCTCCGGGCACGACTCGTCATTCGCTGGTTGAAGACATTCTTGAGCAGTGCTATAGCCACTCCAGCGCGTGGCTTTGTGTGTAGGACAGGAATATGAATTATATTTCACTGACCCCAAGTAAGCCTAAACATAGTAAGAAGCAAACAGTGGGCTCGGCATACCCCGCACACGCCTTCTGTTGTCAGAGTCCTTAGTACCCATTTTCATTGTACTCGGAGGCTAGTCTATGACGTCAGCAGTACTATGATCTCCGTACATGGGCATAAAATGGAAACTCATCATACCTCAATGTAAGGCAAAAGAGGTTCAGCATGGTTTTCTGTACTGTATTCTCTGTATTTTGTATGATCAGTACAGATGAACAAATGTGACTTTGTGATGTGTTGGAAAAATGTTAATAAGGAAATCGAAAAATGTTTAGGGTTGAATATTCCTTTTGGTCCTGAGTTACGTCTGCTTGGAATTATACCAGAGGAGGTGCGTGATTCTGGTCCCTTATGGATAGGCTATTGATAGAGAAATGATTATTATGAACATATGACGCTCAATAATTTCTCCCACTCATAATACAAAGATAATGATGAGAAGCTAAATAAATTAAGTTAAACTTGTATTTAAATGTGGGCGTGTAATATATAGGTTTGGTAGGATATTTGTTGTGAATTGAGTCTTTCATTTATTTATGATGGGGTAAGAATAAAATAATAGATTAAATGTAATCTATTGATATATTGATTTATGCCTGGCATAAATCAATAGGTTCGTTAGGCACATTGGGTGCAAAAGATAACCTGTGCTAATTCATCCATTTGTACACTGCAGTGGTGCTGACATATTCTGCAATCCGCATGGGTCTTTCTTGAGCGATTTAGCAACCAGATTAGATTAGTTTAACCAGATTAATTTATCTCTCACCACTACAATGGGTTACAGTTGGTTACGTCATCCACATATGTCAGATTAGCTGACGACAGAGTACAGCACCTTGCAATGGGTCTGGTCCACAAGATTCGCTACACCACCAAGATACCCATGTACCTGTCTAAATACTTCCTTAATGTCAACGAAGTCCACACCCACAACACCAGAGGGAGTTCAACAAACCATGTACAACCCAGATTCGGCACAAACAAGGGATTAAATTAATTTCGCTCCTATGCCACCAAAATGTGGAACGCCCTACCAACAGTCATTAAGACATGCAAATCCTTGACTCCTTCAAAACTGCTCTCAAAGGGCACCTACGGACGGCTGCAATTAGAAACTGGCCCCTGTAAAATCTGAATCCCCCCACCCACCCACCCCTGTTTCCCCTCACTGTATATGTTTCTTTTCCCTTTTTACCTCCTATGATGATTTCTTTTTTACTATATGTAGTATTTGTAAGTCTCTAAATGTTTTGATGAATTGAAAATGGTGGGCCCTATTGTATTTAAAATATATTTTTTATCCCACAATTTCCTGGGCACCCTCTTGAAGAGGTGTGTCGTGACTAAAACCTAGAGACGTGTAGCCTACGCGTGACCCCAAGCTACAAGAATCAGTTGAGAAAAAAACTTTTACTGACGAAACCACGTTCACCCCCCACGGCTCCCAGACTATTACTCAAGGGGCTGGGATCCCTGGCTGGGATGGCTCTGGGCTCGCCCAGAGTTGTGGGCTGGCCAAGTGGGGATTTCGTCAGCAGAAGGTTGGCCTTCCACTTGCGCGCGGCGGGACTAGTCTCGGGAGTCGGGAGACGAGACCCGGGTTCAAATTCCCGAGTAGTTCATGAGAATTTGATCCGGATGACGGATCACAGTTTTAAGTAACGCTATCTGTGAGACTGAGCCTGAGGGTTGTTGTGGTTGTACCATTGCATTGCTCTTGCAGACAGTAGGCGAGGCGTCTCCCTCCCTGTACAGTAGTGTAGTGTCATCTTCTCTGTCATGAGGCGCCCTTGCACCTGCGCGCTGGCTCCTGTCCCACAGACTCCCAGGACATTAGTCCATTTCCTTATCATCATAAGCGGATCCACACACCGGACAGCCAACATCTGTTTACTTTTTTACTCTAAAACATGTATTTCCAGTAGTATTCTTGCCGTGAAAATGTAGGCTTCTGAATTCTGATTAACGGAACAAATAATAATAGTGAATCAATACGGGGAAATGAAGAACGAAGATCCGAAAACGGTTCCTGGGAAAAGCATTTCAGTGAATGGAACACAACAGGTAAGAATATATCCCTATACTGTAGCTACTGTCTAGCTTCCCTGCTGCTGTCTATTCAACAACAAGTAACAACGGATAACTTTACAAACGTCACAGCCTCCACTCCTGCTGCGTATGACGGTAGATGAGTTGTTGAGTGTAGGTAACTTTTAAATCGATTAATCTATGAAGGTATAGCCTATGGGCTATTGTCCATCGGCCTATTTTGGCTAACGCGGTGGAGTTGCCTAACCAGTCTTACCTGTTTCATGGCTGGGTTTCATTTACACAATTTCATATTAATATCGTTTACACACAAAATACACAGTACAACTGCAACTCGGGATGTGAAGGGATATGTCAGTCTGCAGTTGAATAACAAGTGATATCATTCATAATGCAAGTGACGTTTAGTTACAAGTCAACTTTGATGTGTTGAGTCTGAGCACATCATTCATTGCCATTAAAATCAGGCCTATAAAATATAATGAAATTGTTTGCAAACAGTCCATATGGAGAAGATCTACTAGCATCTATTCGAGGTCTATATTAATGATCTTGGTCATTTGGGACATTTTGGGGATATAGGCTACACACTATATCACAATTACAGTATATTGGGGTCTTAATAGGCTTTCTTTTCTACCTATTTGTGTTCACTGAGCCAATATCTGAAGTTAAAGTAGGCCTATTGAAAATTCTATATTATCTCAGATAATGTTCATGTTCACAGTGTTGATAAACCAATGATAGGCCATTGGAATCAGATATGAAATATAGTTTATTCCTCTTTACAAGTACTTCCTCAGTGTGAACTTCAACTTCATTCAACTTTACATCTACTGTGAAACTGGTTCCCCTTTTTGTTCCTAAATAAAAGCATTCCCTGCAGGCAGGAACTAACTAGCACTACTTCACTGGTTGTGACCGTAGGTTCCATATTACTATGAAAACCGTCGCTCCGTCACGCCACCATATATGGCCGACAGTCCCTCGCGCCTCATGACACGTCACACCACCATATATGGCCGTCTCCATATATAAAGATCACGACACTGACCTCATCAAACCCTGGATAGCCATTCATGGAGAAGACTGGATCATCACCCAGATCTGCATATATGGAGCCGGCCAGCAACTCTACATCTGACCTCAAACCCTTAGAACTCAATATGGAGCTGACCTGTTCTGACATTCGATATGTTGATCCTCCCCCACCCGTTCTTCCTCTTTGATGTCTCTTGACTGATGTCTTTTGACTGATGCCTGTCCATTCAAAGTTTAGTAGGGCCCGCCCCAAATTGTATTAGTGCATCCGGGCCTGGCAGCTGGCGAAAACTAGAGTTCTCAACAGGCCCGGAAATTCATCAAACCCTGTACACTCAAGACACTACCCCCGCTGCAACCCTTAGATACAATGTTTTTAAAAAAAACATCTTTTCACCATGACCATGTAAGATGACAACTGAATTTATATATAAGCCCCGAGCTGAATTAAAACGGTTTAGTAAAGCCGATTTGCTCGTCCACATATGACGTGAATTCTCCATTCATTGTCAATGACATTTAAAGTTTTTGTTGCCACAAAAAGCCAATTTGTTCAGACATAAATTCTCCTGCAATGGCAAATTTATGTGACACGAGTTCAGGACGAAAAGCTCTATATAGGTTAGGAGGAGCTAGGGCCCCTCAAAAATCACACTCGTGTGAAGTGAGAGGCGCTCCTATCATCATCATACATCACATTCCGTGCTCAGCCAAATCATCATTCCGGCCAATCACTTTTGGCGTTTTAAACTTTCTGCCCTCACTTTTATCTTCAATCAAATCATCGCTATGGGGTGATCAGCCAATCACAACTTCACAAGCCAATGTTGGTGTTTACACAACCTGGAAAGCTGGGTATAGGAGGGGCTAGCGGTCCTCAAAATTATATTTACGCTAGGGCTGACCCAAAAGATGTGAATATTATGCTAGGGCTGACCCAAAAGATGTGAATATTACACTAGTGCTGACCCAAAATATGTGAATATTACACTAGGGCTGACCCAAAAGATGTGAATATTACACTAGTGCTGACCCAAAAGATGTGAATATTATGCTAGGGCTGACCCAAAAGATGTGAATATTACACTAGTGCTGACCCAAAAGATGTGAATATTACGCTAGGGCTGACCCAAAAGATGTGAATATTACACTAGTGCTGACCCAAAAGATGTGAATATTACGCTAGGGCTGACCCAAAAGATGTGAATATTACGCTAGGGCTGACCCAAAAGATGTGAATATTACGCTAGGGCTGACCCAAAAGATGTGAATATTACGCTAGGGCTGACCCAAAAGATGTGAATATTCGAAATGTCATTTGATGGCACGGAATTCGAACATGAAAACATTTGTTTCTTTCATTTTTTTTCATTTTTATTAAAGAAACGGATCTACAAGCCTACAAGCTGATCTACAACGCATTGCAGCATGGCATGTTGAGAGCTTGTAGATCTGCCTACCCTTCAAAGCCATGCGCTTGAGCTCCACGATCACATGAATCACGCTGCTCGCTGCATGCAGACGGAGAGAGGCGACAGACACTCTCTGGAGAGAAGGGGATTAATCCCACGAGCAGATACACGTTGATGTTGTGCGGGAATGTCCCGCATTATAAGTACTGTATTTGTTCATAAGGCTGGTTTAATGCGTCCTTTCATTTTTGGCTGGGCGCTAAAGAATTTTAGTCTATAGAGACGCTCCCCCTAGGCAAAAAAAGGTCTGTCGTAATCCCTGGCTGATGTTTTCAGTGATGCAAATAGGCTAGCCTGCATGCTGCATCCTTAGACTCACTAAATTGAGAAAGGATGCAGTCATGATGTCACCCTCCGGGGGTCCTGGGATGCAATACTGTACTTAACTGTACTCTAACGTCGTTGAAGAAGGACTCATAAAATGTCCCTGGGACCCATCTAAAGGATCACCCCTGGGTCCCCGGGGACCCATTCTGTTGAATCACGGTGTCTTGTGTTCGCTACGAGGCCAAATCCTCATTATTCATTTACTCTCTCAATGTTAAATTAACAGTGAGTATTTGATTTTACTGTGTGTAATGTTAATGCAAACTGTCTTTCTTTGCAGAATTCTGTACATTTCAATGGACATTCTCCAACGAATAACGCAGCCAACCCCACGCCAGAGGTCGAATCACATCATCCGCAGATTCCGGCCCCTCCTCCTCCCCAGAACCCACAGGTTGAACGGGAGCAATGGGGCGGGAAGTATGAGTTCCTGTTGTCCTGCATGGGATACTGTGTGGGCCTCGGGAACGTGTGGCGGTTCCCCTACCTTTGTTACCGCAATGGCGGAGGTGAGTAATCCTTAAAGCAGGTTCATTACCCAAAGTTACAAAAGCATTCATATGCCGGACACGTTACACCCATACAGAACGAGCTTTAAGCTCCGCCCAGCCTCGGGGCATGCAATCAAGTCAATTATTTCATGAACTGAATCACCTGGTCACGCCAGGTGAGGCGACGTCACACGGTGAATGAAATCCCCATTTGACACCGACACTGTCATCAATCTGGGAACCCATCGGCACTGTTACTGTTAGTATTTATAATGTACTGAACATGAATCTCTTTCTCCAGCCTGACCTATTTATATTATGTTCACAGGCGTGTTTCTCATCCCCTATTTCATTATGCTCTTCTTCACCGGTGTCCCACTGTTCCTTATGGAGCTCAGTCTGGGCCAGTATGGAGCAGCTGGTCCCATCACTGTGTGGAAATGCTGCCCTCTGCTCAAAGGTAATGCTGCTGTTGTTGTTGTTGTTATTATAGTATAGAGCGTCGCAGTCCCGCCCCCTTTCAGAACGACGAGTGGCCCAGGAAATGGTTCTCCATTCATTTTCTCCATAGGCTTTTTCAAAAAGTATTTACCTTAATTTCCGGACTATAAGCCGCACCTTTTTACCCATGATTTGAACCCTGCGGCTTATACAACGGTGCGGCTTATCTATGGATTTTTACAGCTGACGCAGAGCCATCTAAGGCTCTGAGCTAACGTAACGGCCACTAGTCATTGTCATGATTTGTCACGATCCGAGTTGGCTTTGTCCGCGGCGTAACCGTCTTTAAATAAATACTTTTTGAAAAGCCTATGGAGAAAATGAATGGAGAATCATTTCCTGGGCCACTCGTCGTTCTGAAAGGGGGAGGGACTGCGACGCTCCATAGAGGCAGAGTGTGTAATTGTGTGTCAGATAAGATATTTTGGATGATGTATTCAATATCTGGTGAATGGTATGGTACACGAGGGTTTCCATAAATGCCAAATATGAAAAAACTCACCCTAGTGAAATTGGTTCTCACAGAAGGTTCATGCAATGCTATTTCAATGTAAGGCATGCTTGTAGACTTTAAACAATTGCATAAATGAATTTTCAAGTTGTCCTCACAGCCCCTAGCAGTCGAACATCAAATCTCAGACAAAAACATCATCCACAATATCCAGGAAAATAACATTGTTCATTCCACATTTCACAATACCATGTTAACTTGATCCTTTCACTCTTGCATCAAGGTGGATTGTTTTACTTTGGATAAAAAAAAATCATATTCATATTCACAGTCATATTAAGAATCCTTCACTCTTAAACTGCATCTGGCTACAATTCATATTTTCCGGCCATATGTGTGTGACCTCTGCAATTATATTCTCTGTATGATTTAGGCCTGACGTCGAAATATTCTTTTTTTTAATAATATATATTCAAAGATTTGAGGCACATTTTCACGATAAAAAAAAATAGCAGACCTACAAGCTTGTAGATCTGATTTTTTTCAATAGCTAAATTATGACATAATGTTTAAAACACCAAATGGGGTTCCCGCCCAAAATGGGTTAATAAACATCCTTTCTGAAGTGATGATCTTCTCTGATCTCGTTCAACTGCATGAAGGCCTACTCTTTGTAGAGATTGCTTTTAGGATCAGAATAGCACACTTTCACATTGAACTATCCATTCGATGATTTTATTTCATCCTGTGGACACGACCACACTCGAATCAGGCCTCTTCTCGTACAGCATGATGCTTCACATACGTTGAATCGGGCCTCTTTATATTCACTATGATGCTTTACGTTACTTTTTTTGTTGTTGTTGTACAAGTTGTATTACTTTGCATCCCATGTGGCGTTAATCTCTTGGCTGATTCTTGGGCTGCAGGTATTGGCATTGGGATGCTCTGTGTGTCCACGCTGGTGTGCCTCTACTACAATATCATTATAGCCTGGACGTTCTACTACCTGGGCAGCTCGTTTCAGAGCCCATTGCCGTGGACATGTGAAGCTCTGTCCAATGCCGCTCTCTGTGGAAACAACACCTCTCACAACAGCTCCTCTGGCAGAAGCCTCAGCCCCACAGAGGTCTTCTGGAAGTAAGTGAAGGCTTGTCACTCATGTTATGTTAATGACCTTGGCTTGAGCAAATGGGCATAGCTGCCAGACCCATGGGAATATGCGCTGTAATGTAAAAGGGGGATTTGTACTCTTGATCATCAATCTCCCAGACTCCCAGAGGGCAGCAGGTGGCCGAACGGTTAGCGGAGCGGTCTTGATACCGGAAGGTCGCCAGTTCGCATCCCCGGACCTGCATGTTAAAATGCCCACCGCTGAAGTGCCCTTGAGCAAGGCATTGAACCCCTACCATGAAATGTTCTATGAGCAGGGTGTGGCTGTAAACAAGTCCTTGGCTTAGTCCACTTCCCTGGGTAAACAAAGAACTTTGCTTTGCTTTGCTTCCCACCACCATCCCAGCAAGCACGGTCGGGACCTGGACGAATTGGTGACGCCTCGATTGGGGGCCAAATCAAGTCAAACCAAGACTAGTCAGATCTGACCCAGAATATCACCTGATTTCAACCAAAATAAATTCTGCCCACTTAAGACGGACGTCCCTATAGAATAGAGAGAGTTCGAGCGAGGCCAGATCAACTTAAGTCATATCATAACTAGTTAGATCTGGGGGCGGGTGACATAAAGATCATCCCCATATGGGATGATCTGGCCTATAGTCCCGAACGCCCTGAACGTCACCGGAGGACGTCATCATGACATCATTTGGCTTGCTGGTAATATTATTCATCAGTCAGAGATCAGAGTTGTTTTGAAAACTATCTTTTCAAGACATAAACATAAGCACAACCATATTTCTCCATCCATGAGTGCTTTTAATGCCTAAACATGTATTACTTTGCCATTGGCAATGTTCTCTGAGCCAGAACGACAGCAGTGTGTGATTACATGACCATTGTGAGTTGGCATGTGACATAGGCGTGTGAAGTGAGGGGCGCACTTATCATCATACATAATCACATTCCGTGCTCGGCCAAATCACCAAAGTCATTCCGGCCAATGACTTTTGCCGTCTTCACTTTTCTGCCCTCACTTTTTATCTTCAATATGTACTTTCTCAGCCAGTCACAAGCCAATGTGACTGACAAACCCGGAAAGCTGGGCATAGGAGAGGCTAGTGTCTCTCAAACATAAAAGACAAGTCCTCTCTCATATACATATGCCAGTGATTACCCTCCCCCCTTGCCAATGGTGACATGTGTGCCTATAAGGTCTATTGGGCTTGTCTTCATATTGAACTATGACAATTCACCCAAGGACTTGGAAGAAAAAGTCACTCCTTTTTACCTCACGCCAAGACAAACGGACCGTGAAGAATGAAGTTGTGATCCAATATAAATGCAGCTTAGCTGAGTGGGTTTAGCATGGTTGCTTTCTGGCTTTATTTCTTATATACGTGGTAGGTGTGGCACTGAGACAAGCCTCTGTAAACACTTGACCTAGCGTGTGTGTGTGTGTGTGTGTGTGTGTGTGTGAGACTATGTGTGAGACCGTGTGTGTTAGGCTGCGCAACATTGACACTTGATGCTTTGCCGTCCATGCACGTTGTAACTGGCTGCTCTCCCACTGTCAAACTTCACTGGCAGTGTTTATGTCCTTTGTACAAGGTATTCCTGTACTTCTCATTATGTGGACATAAATAAACATTTCAAATGTGTGTGTGTGTGTGTGTGTTCTCGTTCCAGTGAGCGTGTGCTGGGTGTAGTACATAGCAAGGGCCTCGATGACCCAGGCCCTGTGCGGTGGCCTCTAGCCCTCTGCCTCCTCGCTGCCTGGATCATCATCTTCCTGTGTATGCTCAAAGGCATCCGCAGCTCTGGCAAGGTGAGTCAGCGACGCAATTATGCTATTCTAAATCCCCCTCGTCCTCACAAGTCACTAAATACCAGCTAAATGTGCACAGCCACAAGTGTCTTTGTGACACGTCAAACAGCTTGTCTTTTTTTCAGGTGGTTTATGTCACCGCCACGTTCCCGTACCTCGTGCTCATCGTTCTGGTGATCAGAGGTGCAACGCTGGAAGGCTCTCTTCAAGGTGTTGCATTTTACCTCACGCCGGACTGGAAACGGTTGGCTAGTGCACAGGTATTTGTCACGGTGGTGGCGTTGGAGATTGAGAAAGCTATGCGTATGCGACTGTGCGGCGCACGTTGTTCTTTTGTTGTTGTTAATCACTTGGTTAACAAATGATGCGTCACAGGTTTGGAATGACGCAGCCTCGCAGATCTTCTATTCGTTGGGTATTGGAGTGGGAGGGCTGCTGTCAATGGCTTCCTATAATAAGTTTGACAACAACGTCATCAGGTTTGTAATAATGTGCTCTCTCTTTGGCTTCTCATTTGGCGCAACAGTCGCGACAAGAACCTAATCGTGTTGGTGCCGTTTATTTCAGGGACACTCTGATTATCACCATAGGGAACTGCAGCACCAGTTTCTTCGCAGGATTTGCCATCTTCTCAATCCTAGGTCACATGGCATGGAGGAAGGGTGTTCCTGTCGGGAAGGTGGCAGACACAGGTAGCTACTTTGGTCATCAATCAGCGATAAAGTTGAAATTTGTTAATTCAAGAAATATCCTTGTTGATAAATGCTGACAGTATAATAGTATATAATAATAATATTATTGACTCTTATTTGTTAATGATGTTTTTAATCTCGCTCCAGGTCCTGGGTTGGCCTTTGTGGCGTACCCAGAGGCCCTTGCTCTGTTGCCAGGCTCTGTGTTCTGGTCCATCCTCTTCTTCCTCATGCTGTTCATGCTGGGCATTGACACTCTGGTAAGGCCCCCATTTAGAAAAAGAAGTAAAACTCCTTAGACTGAGACTTAGAAAAACATTTGTCCTTTTATTTTATCATGCTCTTATGGTGCTCTGTGCTCATGGTGCAATTAAAAAGCAAACGTTTCGGTCCTCAGACCTTCATCAGTCTTATGTTTTTGAGACCACCGCTACCGTAGTCAAGTTTGAAAAAAAAAGGACGAAGAAAGGCGCAACAGTTTTCTCAGTGCTTCAGTATTTGTGCGTCTCTAAATGTTTTGATGAATTGAACATGGTGGACCCTCTTGTAAACAAGTGTAATGCTTAATTGGTTCGTCCACTCACAGTTAACAGTCTTTGTATTGAGTTTGTGCTTGAAATGTACTGTAATTCTGCAAACTGTTAATAAATATTTCAATCAATCAATCAATGCATTGTTAGCTTGAAAATCAAATGGTTTTAGCCCGATCAGACCCCCACTGACTTTCATTATTAAACAAAGTTTATTATAAACGAAAGTTAAATATAAAATAAATACTGTATGTAAAACCTAATTATTGACTTGACCGCTGGCAGCATACAGTATGCAAGACATTTGGTACTGATCAGTCCAGCACTTTGCAAGATTAGCCCTGGACAGACGAGGGCAAAACCATAAATAGCCCCCCTTGGCCTGGCAGAAATAAATGAGCTTTATTCTCTCTGTGACTAACAAGATTATTTTGTGTCGTTTGATTAATAGAAAACATATGTTTTTTTTTATGCTTTGCCACCTGACAGTTTGGTAACATGGAGGGCATCACTACAGCGTTCCTGGATGAGTTCCCACAACTTAGGGCGAACATGAAGCACAAGTCATTGTTCCTGGGTCTGCTGTGTTTCGGCTTCTATCTGATGGGTCTCCTTCTAATCACTGACGTAAGTTTGAGTGTGTTGTCGAGCGTCTCGACCTGAGAAGGCTTGGGAACGACTGCAGTGTGTGTTGTTCTCATACAGTTGGCTAAACAATGCCCGTCTCTTCATAGGGAGGGATTTACTGGTTCACTCTCATTGACTCCTTCGCAACAAGCTTTGGCCTCATCATTATCACCCTATTCATGTGCATCGGCATCTCATTCTTTTACGGTAATTACTCATTCATATTGTGTCGTACGACCGTGTTGCACGATAAAGTATATACACTTTTCTTTTCTTTTTTTCTTTGCAGACATCACCTTTGCCCATTTCCAACTTTTGTTGTTCGCCAGTAATCAATGCTCAACAGTCATCTTTGTTCTGTTGATGATGACGTTTTGAGATTTTGTGCTCTTTTGCATTCAGGAGTCAACCAGTTCTGTCAAGATATCATTGACATGATCTGCCACTGTCCTCCCTGGTGCACCAAAGTGCTTCTTTACTTCAAAGCATGCTGGGTATTCTTTACCCCTTTCCTTCTACTGGTAAGCAGAGCAGATACACAAGCTTAGCTTAGCTTTGGGTGACAAAAGCCATGCACTGTAGATATGAACGTGTATAGCAAAAGTGTTTACGTGTTTAACTTGATTGGCTCTTTTTGTAAAAAGCAAGACAATTGAAAACCTGAGTGGCCGGGTTCACTCTGATGTCATTCCCAAAGCCTCAACAGACCGAATCATCACGACATCGTCACCTTAGCAAACACTTTATTATATAATCGTGTTTCTGGAAGAACAGGGCACTTATTATATTGTTATTGACTATTATAAATATATTATTTAGTTCTTTCTAAATATCCACAGGTTGACAAAAACTAGATATGTAACTAATGTTCTTTCTGGACACTTTATGTTATATTGTGAAAACATCCAATTCTGCCTGAAAATACCCGTTTCAACCATTGTGATCTGGTCTATAGTTTAGTATTAGTCTTTACATTTACAGTAAAATGTTTAATTGAGTTACATGTGATTAATCTGGGCTATAGGCAGGTTAATCTCTTTGTGATGTTATCTACGTTTAATCAATTATCTGTTGTGCAATTAGCTTTAAACAAGCACCCACTGTACAGCAAAAATGGAATCTAATATTATTCCACAGAATCACTTACATTCTGTTGTGAAATAACTGCTTAAATGTATTAGCAACTACAGAATGTTACTTTTTAAATTTAATTTCAGTCTCTGTGATAATTAAAAGGAGAATCTGACATAATTTCCTCCAAGCTTCCCTCTAAATGTCTTCTTCTGTCAACCTTGTTTTATTTCGTCAAGATAACCTGTTATGGAATAACCCTTTTCTGTTGAGATAACCCTTTTCCACCGTGTAATCCTTCCCGTGTGACTCCAGTTCATCCTGACCTATATCTTCATTGAGATGTACAACACTCCGCTCCACTACGGCTCTTATGTGTTTCCACGCTGGGGAAAGGCACTAGGCGTGTGCATGGGCGCCACCTGCTGCCTACAGATCCCCATCTGGGCCGCTGTGGCCATCAGCAAGGAATCTGGAACACTGAAGGACGTCAGTATATCACCTCGGTGTAACCCTATCAGCAGAGGGCCATGTCGCACTCAGTTCAGTGTAGACGTATTCATACTTGACTATTGTGTTGTTGAATGTTGATGTGCATGGATGGATAGATGGATGTATTGATATGAACATATGTGTGTAAACGGATAGATAGATTATACATGGTTTATTATGTATACACACAGTGTCCTACAGTCAGTGGTGTCTTGCTTGTAGAAGGCAGTACCACACCGTGGTACCAAGTAATTGTGACGTGCACGCGCGGGTACGGAATGGACGGCCGGTGCACGTGCGTGCACGCTAGAACACGTCCCCGGGCCAAGATTCAAGAGAAGACGCACCTAACCTCGGGTCACGAGACTTTCTAAGACGCACCAAGTACCCAGTGGTCTATTTTTACTGGCGGTGGGCGCGGCCCCCTATTTTCACGCCGTGTCAATACCGTGTCCAAATCAAATGGATAACAACTATAACTTTAACAACTATAACTTTAACAACAACAGGTTTAAACTGTTTACCTGAACGCATATTCTCAGACACGGTAAGCAACACAGCAGTATCATGGCTCTGGCTTTACTGCTTCTGTGGTGTTCTGCACGCAACAAGAATGCCTCCTCCACCATTAAAAGAAGAGATTCGTCCAAAGCAAACCTTTTAGTTTCGCTACTGCAGCGGCAGTGCAGTGAAGAAGTTTGTCCGGTTATTTTAAGTCTGCTTTTGTGTTTGTGTGTCTAAAACTCTCATACACTATAATCCATAAACAATATAGGCTTAGGATATCAGCTGTTCTGTGCACATGCACACATGTAGGTGCGCGCGAGTGCATGTGCGTGTGTGCACGTGATGTCATTAAAATGCCGTGATACCGATTACCGGAAAAATAATAACCACCATTACACCACTGCCTACAGTAAAAGAGACTCTGAGGACTATTTGTAATATAGACCCACGGCTAATCGATTTTCTCTGTTTTGCAGCGTTTTCATAAAGCGATTCGACCTCTAAACTCCTGGAGGGTAAACAACGTGAACAGCACAGCACAGCAGGGGCAGCGGGTTGAACAAGAGAGAGTGGAGGCTCCCTTCACAGTCACACTCACAGACATGGATTTTACCGCTATGGCATGGGAGTCAGGAATTGATACATGACCTGACCGCTCTAAGAGAACTGTGTTTTCAAGAGACTCAACTCTTTTACTTTTTGGGAGGCCCAGCTAGGATCTGGTGTCCTTGTATCAAACAGAGACTGTATGTCCTGCAGGATATTATTTTTTATTTTTATTTATACTAACTAATTGTTTGTTTGTCATGTAAGAAAAGAAGAACTTAGTGCAGAATCATTAGATACGGTGTGAATGTAGTAGGGCTTGGTAGCAATAGGTAGCAAAAAGTGGCTTTTAAAGTGAGCAGACTCCATTATTGTTCTGACCGTGTTGGCCTACAATATTGACCAGTCCTCCACTTATACTGTTTTGTCAGTTACACTTTATGGCTGCAAAAGTCTAACCATGGTTTATCTTAAAAGACACCTTTTACCTTCAAGGCTATTCATAAATATGCAAGAGTAAATCAAAAGAATACTTAATAGTCGCACGACAGTGTCGTTTGCTGAAAATCTGTCCTGTAGAAACTTTTAAACGTGGGTAACCCCATGATTTTTATATTTTGGAGTTTTCATTAACAAAAGGTATTATGGTAAAACACATCTATATGGGAGGGGAGGGGTTTGTTTCAACACAAAACTATAGTCTATAATGCTAAATGCTCCCACTCTAATGTAGTCGAGGCAACATATATCACAATGGAGCCTTTGTGTTAAACTTTCTGCCAGGCCCTGTAAGTAAGCAGGGTGTCCTTCTGTTGAGAAGAGTCCATCAAGTTCATATCCACTGGAACCATCATGGTGGTTCTGAGTTGAAAATGTATGTTTCACCAAAGGATTATAGAATAATTTGTTAAAGTGGTTTACAATTTGAATGACTGTTGTCACTTGGATGGTTGGGGGGCACATGGGCACATGCAGCAGAGTAAAACACATTTTTGTGATATTATGGGTTGATCCCAACTCTGAAGCATTATACTTGTTACCCCCCAATTGCATTTATTTTCTCTCAGTGACTGGCTAATGAAGCAGAAGTGACACTGGCCAGATTAAGTTTGAACTATTAGGTTAATTAATAGGATTTTAATAATTTGATAAGCGAATAAATAAACAAGTAAACTATTTGGGTGTGAAGATGAAAATCCCCACAAGTGTCTTTTGGGGCATTGACTTGTTTACCATAAGATTACTAGCATGAAGAGATGACAGCTTTCCCAATAAGAGGCACATTGGAGGCAAAACTTGAATGCTGTAATTAGGCTGTTACGCATCAACTCAATGGTGAGCTTGTTTTGCT
Source organism: Protomyctophum bolini (assembly GCF_963924005.1). Classification (NCBI taxonomy): domain Eukaryota; kingdom Metazoa; phylum Chordata; class Actinopteri; order Myctophiformes; family Myctophidae; genus Protomyctophum; species Protomyctophum bolini. The sequence continues at coordinate 5,995,785 of NC_137874.1, read as the reverse complement.
TATTTATATTGAGTGTGCATGCATATTTTCTTTATTTTTATAAATAATTGTGTATGTATTGTCTCTGCTTATGTGCTCCTTTTCATGTTCAAATGGCCTAATTGTCTGTCTTGTATTGCCTACATATTCTTATTTTGCACAGCTGGAAGGGCTCCTATTTGGTCAATGTGCATCGAATGTGCACATGTAGTCCAACATGACTTTAATAACTTATGACTAAGTGAAAGAAGGAGGAAAAAAACATTTTAAAAATGTGTGTGCCTTATTTGATTAAATGTGTTACAGTATGTTGAATGTAGGCTATGGTACTTATTGATTCTATGAATCCTCTAACTTTTTTGGGGTAGATACCCATATTAAAGAATTGGGTTGTAGGCCTATATAATTAATACTTTTGTTGTATAAAGCAAGGAAGATTGCAAACATCAACCTGATCCTTCATTCCCCAGCCAGAATAGCATTTAAATGTTTTGAACCACATTCAGATACTTTACTGATTCTCAACTCAATCACACTCAAAGATTGTTTTGTCCTATTTTTATTCACTTTTAAAGCCAAGGAAAGGATTATATAAATGTTCAGTTACGATATTGTTATTGAAAAGGAATATATTGTCCACACAGAAGATGATTTATTTATTGAGTTAAGCAAGCTAACAATTTCTTTCCCTCACAAAGCACAGCCTTGCATGTTAACCTCACCCACCACCACCAGGCTTTCCACCACCTCGGAGGAAAACTTGCATGTCCTTTCAGTCAGTTTATGATGAATTCCTGTTCTCTCTTTTTTGCTATATATAAGTAGATAGTAGTGATACATCAATATTTGACAGTCCAATACTTCCATAAGAGTATCACAGTTGCAAGACAATGAAAAGATAGATACATATACACTACAGTCCAGTCCATGAGTCCAATAATACTGTGCCATAACAGTATCACAGTTGCAAGACATGGAAATAAATAACGATCAGCTGGTGATAACAGTCTAGTTGTTTTTGTTGATTGCTTATTTAGGCTACTCAAAATCCCAAATACATAAGCTCTTTGTACAGTACATATTGGCTAATGATGTTCGCTATATATTATACAAAACGACTAAATTACTAGTGTCAAAATATTTTTAAACAAGTCAACATTGACAATAGCTCCATATGTGCCCTCTCCCTACGCTCATTCTGTAGCTCCGAGCTACAGAATGAGCGTAGGGAGAGGGCACATATGGGACTACATTGACAACAGATAGCCTAATCTTCACCGCATAAGAATGTCCATTCCCAGAATCCAGCAGTTTCACTACAGTACAGTACAGTACAAGAAGAATGGAACAAAATCCCCCCCCAACAAAAAAATATATAGTTTCAAATATCGGTCTGTTGCGGTCAAATCACTCGTCCATATAATATTTGTAACTGTATATTGACTTGATTAGTTTTCAGGCTAGCTAGTATCCTTTGTGTGACAGTGGGGGGGGGGGGGGGCTGGCCAGGGGCTGGCGCGCTAGTGGCTTTGGGCGGATGTTGCGTTCGGAGATTTTCCCGCGTTTCCATCTGTTGACTTTGGGTTCGTTTGTTTTAAAGTCCCAATAGTGTCATCTCGTATCACGTGACCCACGCGTTCAAGTTCACAGGGAATGCTGTTTTTGTCGTCTATAAACTTTGAGCCAGGGGGAAATCAACGTCCGTTATAATGCAACACTATCTTAAAACAGACGCACACGCTTGCATTAAAAACCCATTTGTGGATAAACAAACATACATGAATGAAACGAGGTTCGAGGTGTATAGTGTAGTGGTCAGTGGTATTGACACTACTAGGCACCGGACAATGTAAAACGAACGTCCTCTTCCCAGTTCCCACCGCTTCCAGGAAGTCAGGCTTGTGTTGTGTGTGTGTGTGTGTGTGTGTGTCGTTGCACGGACTCTCGCGGAGGAGGAGGAGGAGTGGGATTTAAAAAAAACTACGTAAACAGCCTCAACAGAGACACTGTTGTCACTTTTTTACATTTTTACTATTATTTGTTGCGCTAAAGGAGGACCACCATGCCACCCAAGAAGCGTAACTGTGCGGCAGTTAAAAGTGCCCCCCCAGACAAGAAAGAGAACCCAGAGTTCTCTGTTAAAAAGTAAGCTACCCTGTTCACTTCACGCCATTAACAGAAGCGATACTATCTGTGCTAATAGTGGTGTCGTTTAGTCGGTTACAAGGCACGATATTGCTTTAGCAAAGTGCTACTTCTTAATTCCACGCCGGTGGATTTGCTTGTAAATTGTACTACTACTGTATTTGACAAAACCATTAGCTAGCTACATAATATCATGACACACTCGACCTCTATCTGTCGATGAAAAGCGTCCAGCCATTGTGTTATTGTTTGTGTTTGTGACAAATATGGGGGACCTACAGATATTTACCAGTACACTGATTGTTAATAACTGCTCAATAAACAATGTACACAGCGAGCAAAGTCACCTGTTAATCCCGAGATTATACAAATGAAACTGTAAAGGTTCTACAATCTACATTAATTAGTATACAGTATACATTAATGGCTATGTTTAACCACACTATGACATATAATTTACTAAATCACACACCGTATGTAAGTCTATGTGTCTTTTACTTAAATGTCATTGTTAGTTTATTCAGTATGTTCCTCTGTTTGGCTGCTCTTTGTTCCATCCAACTAGACACAGGGAAAAGGATGCAGAATTTCTGGTCCTGTGTAAGAGCCTTCGGGTGACAGACATGGTGTGTGATCGAGCCTGGACGTTGTGGAAGGCTGTTCAAGAATCCATGGATGATGCTCAAGTATGTATCCGTCTCCAATTTATGAACATCTTGGTATACACATATACACACAGCAGTAAACCCATGTTGACAATAGTCACGGTCACGGGTCCAGATGTTACTGTATATGTGAGGTGGAATATGTATAAACCAGTGGCTCCCAAACTTCTTTACGTCAAGAACCCCCAAATTGACACTAATTAGCCCGCGGACCCCCCTTTGAAAAGATATGCCAGGGACCCCCATGAGAGACCCGTTTAATTTCAAGGACCCCCAGTTTGACATGCATTAGTCCCCCATTTAATGGCATTTATATCTCTGGGACCCCCAATTTATATTGTAAAATCAATGTTAATTTAACTCTGAGAGTGTACAAAAATGGAACCAAATGGGTCCGTTTGCTTTCAAACTGTCATTTAGCTGGGGACCCCCCTGGAACTCCCTCAAGGACCCCTCGGGGGTCCCCGGGACCCCACGTCACGAACCACTGGTATAAACCGCCAAAACAAAGCAATAGTGTTATTGCCTTTAGTACTTCTTTCTGTGCCATGAGTCTCGAAGTGCTGCTGTTCTGTTTGAACTTAAGCCCAACCTTTTATCTGAATTAGTTTTTTGATTGAGAATGTAGGCTCAATGCCCTGGATAACATGACTATGTTATAACAGTCAAATGTTCATATCGTTCTAAATCGTAATAATATCTGAACGTAATCGTATAAGAACTTGAATATCACTATCAGTTTGTTGGCACTAGCCTGTGAGCCAGGCCTTCACATAGTTTGCCGGGGTGGCCCAGACTATCTATCGCTGCATAGATATTAGTCTGGAATCTCTGTGTGGAATTTGTCACATTTGTCCGTTTCCAGGCTAGCACATAGCTATTGTTACTAGAAATTGTTTTGTTTTGAACCTTATAGATTTGATTATGTTTTTTTTACCCTCAATCTGTCGATACAGGACATGCAAAGACGGCTCTGGGGCGCATGCCTGTACGTGACTGTGACTGACCTTGATGTTGCCAGTTTTACTGTAACACAGATTCAGAAAGCTGTCGATCTGAAGTAAGTATGATACATTAATTACCGGTGTGGGAATAGGACTGCATAACTTGTAGGTCTATGGAATTGGCAGAAAGATATTTGATTGATTGATTATTTATTTTTTTGTAGTTTGAAGCAGTTCCTGGATTTGGTGAAGAAACTGGATGTGAACGTGGATACTATAAGCACCCAAGTTAATTCAGTACTGACCCGCCTGGAGAAGAAGTACGACGTGACACTGGCTCTCTACCAGAGGTTTACAAAGTGAGTGACGGCGTAGGAACAGCAACAATATAATGGCTTAAATAACCCATTCAGGCCTGACGTCGAAATTTAAAAGAAATGTTGAACATGCACATTTTACAGTTTTTTTCCAAAAATAGCAGACCTACAAGTTCATAGCGCGCCACTCGGTGGCTATGAGCTCTTAGGTCACATTCTCACCAGAGAGCTTTGCTGCGATTAAAACGCATCCTGCTGCGCATTGTCAGAAAGTGCGCTTCGTTTGGCAGGTGTGAAGGCTCATTCGAATCCTAATGCGCAGCAAAGAACCGCATTTTACTCCGAGCAAAAACGGGGGTTTCGCTTCGCTTCCAATCGCACTTGATTACGATTCGGTGCAGGTGTGACTGCAAATCCGCAGTAAATAAAGGAAATTAAGCAAACAATGTGGCGGGTGAGGAGCTAGTGAACACAGTTGGAGACGGAGAAGGCATATTTTACGCAGCGCAAAGATGTCCCGTTACCGTGGATAGACGTGGTCGAATGAGGAGAGTGGAGACTGAAGCCCTGATTGAAATGAGGACGAGTACATTAATCAATTGCTTAAGAAAACACAAACACTGCAGTGCAGTGTAATAGTATTATAGCCTACAGAATATTCTGTCTGTCTGTGCGTGCCGTAAACATGGAGTGCTGTCACTGTGTGGGGACTAGTGGGGGGTAGGAACTTTCATCTCGATAAACTTGTAAACATTTTGCGCTGCTGTCTGTGTTATATCAGTGCGGCTCAGCGCTGTGCCTCCATGCCTTTTAATACTCTATGCTCCATGCCCAAAAGAACAGTGCGTGGCTGCCTGCTTATAGTGAGAGAGCGAGAGAGGGGGGGAGGGGGGGTCCAGTCCCAGACGGCACGACACATAATGCACGTTATGAGTATAATTTTATCACCATAGATTTATCATTTCATTGTGTAGGCTAGTTTATGAATGTAACACATTGATAAAGGTCCCCCCTGCTGCGTTTCCAATTGCTGCGGATCATGACAGTGTGAAGGCAAACCGTAGCCAATTAAATATGCAAGAATCCCATTTCTCCTCCCATACGCATTCGAGTCTACCGAAGTATTAGGTGAGAATGCGACCTTAATAACCACCCTGTCAGGGGGAGAATAAAGGCTAAACGGTTGTATTTCTGTACACCTGTGCATTTATAATCTTTGGTTATGACTGAGTTATTCATTGATCATTACCTTTTTGTTTTTGTTCCAGAATAAGCAAGAATATCTTTACTTTGGGTTCTGATGGCAAGTAAGTTAAAGAATATTGTATCACATTAATTGAATTAATTGATGCATTCTTCCTTCAACGGTGTCTTTTTCGTCTCACGACTTGTGATAATTCGTGTTAAGTAAGTTCATGTTTGATTAATAGCTCAATGTGTTGTGTTTAAGGGAGAAGGAGACCATCGAGAACATTTGGACAATGTTTCTGTTGGCGAAAGGTGGGTTAACCTTTTATTACAGATAATCAAAAACACATTTCAAAGAATGAAAACCAAAAACCACTAGGATGAGGAACCGTGAACATGCTCTAGGAACAGCACATTGAAATTAACCCATTCTGACCTGAGATCAGATTCATACGAGGTTTCCACTGGACACACACTGGTCTGATTAACCCATTCTGACCCGAGATCAGATTCTAAAAATGTCAGTCGTTCTTCGATTTTTCAAAAATAGCAGACCTACAAGCTCGTAGCGCGCCACTCGGTGGCGCGCTATGAGCTTGTAGATCTGCTATTTTTCAATAGCTAAAGCATAACATGATGCCAACACCAAAATGGGTTCAGAATGGGTTAAGCGGTTATGTCCTTGTGGCGACAAGTGTCGAGTATTGCCGTCATTCACACGTTGCGTCTCTGCCATCTACAGGACGGGTTCTGCAGATGGAAGATGACTTGGTCATATCGTTCCAACTACTGCTGTGCGTTCTGGAGTTCTTCATCAAGCGCTGCCCTCCGGGCCTCTTGCAGCCACTCTACCGTAAGCCTCGGTCTCATGCCACCCTCTTTTCTTGGTGTGAATGGAGGAAATCACCTTTGTGGATCAAAGTATTTAATACAGGCTCACTTTGTTTTCTTTTAGAATCGGCCGTCAACAAAGCTCCGAGCCCCCCGACACGAACGTCTCGTCGCAGTCAGAGCAAGGCCAAGTCGCGTCCTCCGGAGCCAGAGCTGGACGTGCAGCTGCTTGAGACCCTGTGCAAAGACAACGACTGCAACATGGAAGAGGTCTGTGCTCGGCTCCCTTTTACGTTAGTTATTCAAAGTCAAAGTCGTACGATTAGTCGCACACGTTACCGCAGGGACATCTGTTCTCCGCATTTGACCCATCTCTTGGAGCGGTGAGCCGCACTCGGGAATAATTAGTTGATTTGACCCCCCAATCCAACCCATTTGAGTGCCAAGCAGGGAGGGCATTGGGTCCCATTTTTACAGTCTTTGGTATGACCCCGGCCGGGGATCGAACCCCCGACCTCCCAGTTTCAGGGGCGTACACTCTAACCACAAGCCGAGGCCACTTTTCATTCTCACTAGTCACTACAAAGTATTACATTTATTATTACTTAGTAATGGTTTTCGTCCATGTCGCCGTTTGATGCGTATGCGCCGTGCCAGCGTATGACGTAATGACTACTTGTGCTTGATATGGCAGTGGTGTCAGATTACATACATGTATACATAGGAGCATTACCTTTAATCCTCCCGACACTAGAACATATCGTCATTACGTCACCATCGAAAACCAATTACACTCTGGCATTGGGTCCTTTAATACACATCTTTATAACGTCATCATTGAGAGCTAGTTATACCCTGACGTCATATGCTGCTACGATACATACGCATCAAACGGGGCATACAAAAGTAACCACAGTATACCTGTAACGCCCAAGACCCTATACTTGGGTGATACTGATTGCCGAGGAAGTTCAGACGTGTGATCAAATAACTGATGTCCAAAGATGTCCGTTGAGTAGAAATTAAACTATATTTATTAGCTGCTTAAAGTCCTATACTTTGTCATACAAAATAAACATAATATAAACCATCAAACGCACAGGATTGGCTACAGATCATCAGCCCTCATGAACACAGTAAAAAACTGGTTTACCTCTGCCACTGGCAACACCTGAGACTAATTAGGGCCAGGGTTAAATACCCTCCCTCCCTGTAACCATGGCAACATAGATTGGTAAATTGACAGGAATCATGGCAAACAATATGGTGGCTCAAATGGCTCTTACAATACCGCTAATCAACTTACAAATTACATATTTCTCTGAGTATCTCATTTCATCACATCTAGTCTTGCAAACAAAAAATGCAATATTGTCTCACTCTGTGTCTGTTTCAATGTCACTTTTCAGGTGAGAAATGTGTACCAGACCAGCTTCTCTGCTTTCTTGGAGTCAGTGGACATCTCAAGATCCCAGGATCTGCCTCAGGTAGGGTTAGCATGAGGTCACATCAAATGTAAATGGCAAATGGTGCATTTCTATAGTGCTTTTTCTCCGAAGCGCTTTACACAGATTCACCCATTCACACGCACATCCATAATGATGGCGGGGGTAAGGGTAACCATGCAAGGCACCGACCTGCACATCGGTGATCAGGCGGAGCTCGGGATCAAACTAAGAACCTCGCGATTCCCTTCCGGCCGTTCTACCGGTCACTATCTCCCTCTGAGCCACTCCCCAACCAACGGTTTATGTTGCTCTTCGCTTCGATAGTGTTTGTAGTATGTATGTCCAAAGCGGTTGCTTTTCTGGAAAAGGGGGGAAAAAAAGAACCTGTGTTCCAGACAGTATATTCAATATACCTGTAGTTATTATTTAGTCACAATTTTGTGACTAATGGGGGGAAAAAAAATATGAAATATGGAGATACAAGGATTCTGCCCGTCATACAGAACAAAAGTCATATCTTAGATGCCCCACTTATACGTCTATATTGCACTTAAATCCATCCCTTTTCCATGTACTGTATTACACAGAGACCTTTCATGGTATGTTTGGTCATAAAATATTCTTGAAATGTCATGGGGAAAGTCATGGAAATCCATGTCAAAATGTGTATTAACCCATTCTGAACGGGAACCCATTTTGGTGTTATAGCATCATGTTATGCTTTAGCTATTGAAAAAATAGCAGATCTACAAGCTCATAGCGCGCCACCGAGTGGCGCGCTACGAGCTTGTAGGTCTGCTATTTTTGAAAAATCGAAGAACAACTGACATTTTTTTTAAATCTGATCTCGGGTCAGAATGGGTTAATCAGACCAGTGTGTGTCCAGTGGAAAAACTCGTATGAATCTGATCTCAGGTCAGAATGGGTTAACCCGGAAATTCCCAACATTACCCGTTTTACTTGCATAGTCTGGGTAGGCGTACTAGTAAAGCTAGCTCACCCCCGTGCCGACGTCTCCCGCGGAATGCTTCGGAAATCGTCTATTACGGACCGATTGCCGACAAACCGCTGTAGACGGTGCCTTCGGGGTCGGGACTTGTAGGAAAGCGTTGAACGCCGACCGAACATGCTCAGTCGATAACCGCAAAACAAAAGATACTTTTTGAGGGGTGCCAGCCAGGCCCTCCAATATACAGCTTTAATGTGTGTGTTGTTTGAACAAACATAAAAAAAATGCCATTGACAAATGAACAGAGAATTTACGTCATATGTGTCTGAGCAAATCGGCATATGTATGCGAAGGCCCCCGATCTCCTTTCGTGTCCGACAGCTGTGCGGTGTTCTTTTAGTTCATCTTCTATATTTGCTTTGGTGTTAGGAAAAGGTTTTGTTGAGCACACAGAGTAGTAGTATCACACGGAGGTGTATAATTGCATGTGAAACCACCTGAGACAGGATGTGGTCTTTTGCTTTCAATTTGACATACTTATCTGAAGAAGGGATAATGGTACATATTTTATAATGCTAGCATTACCGTACTGTAGTTGCCAGGTGACGGACTGGGCATTTTTCAAGTGTTTTCACGCCAGCTGGTTGGCTAAATAATTATTTGTTCTGGTTGTTATTTGGCTTATGGGTGGACAGGATAAAGAATATGTTTTATGAAAGTCTATTTATATTGTTTTATTGTGCTAACCTGACTCCTTATCTATTTATTGTCTACTGTCATATTGCATATTGTGGAGTAACTTGTTGACTTTGCTCTCGTGGGCCAGGCCTTTCATTCCCCGGGCCCGTTGAGAACTCTAGTAGCAGCCTCAGTTCCAACCGGAGGCACTTTTAGCGCATAAAACGAAAGGCCAAAAGCAGCTTAACGAAATGTTCCATTCACATTACAAAAAGACACCCACGGAGGCTGAAACAATTTCCACCACAGAACTATTAGATGCAAACTAATGTGGGATTTTTATTGGAAACAATTTAGTTTTGATGAAGGTATTTTTTTATTTAGTTTTCTTCAGGATGAATACTGAACGGTTTCGCCCCTTTCCCTAGGCCAGTGACCTCAACATGCAGTATGAGGAGCACTACCTCAAGAGCAGAGACTTTGACGGGCGGCTGTTCCTGGACGGAGATGAAACTCTTCTTTCTCCTAAAATAGAAATGTAAAGTGGCATCAGTTCCTCAGTATCATTCTGATACATTTCTTGTCATTGTAGGTCTTTGTTGATTTGTGATACAGTATATTTCCAACATTTCTAAATAATTGTTTTACTACAACAACAAACACACACACACACATCCAGGATGCAGGTGGAGAGAACGCCAAAGAAGAACAACCTTGAGGAGGAAGTGATCATTCCACCCCAGACACCGGTTAGGTGAGCAACCCTCTCTAGTTCATCCGTTTCATCTCTTCTGGTCATTCTCCCTTAACCCATTCTGACCTGAGATCAGATTCATACGTAGTCTAGGAAAATTGGCCTCAGATCCTGTGCAGCAGGGGTGTGGCCCAGTGCGTTGCGTTTCAAATGAAATGCGAATGAAAAGACAGGGGGGGGTTCCACATGGAGTGGGCGCTACATCTAAATAAGACGGAAGGGAAACAATTGCTCCTTGAGCGGTGGTGGCCTACTACAATTCAATTTGGAATTGGATTCCCTTCGGACTATTTTCATGGTATGCACAGTGCTTCAGACCGGAAAGGGGAGTGTCCGCTCAGATTCTGAGCGCAACGTACTTCCCTCACAGGGATACGTTCCTTTTTCCCCAGAAGTTCCTTTTTTCTCGCCCGCCTAGTGGCGAAAAATAAAACTTCTGGGAACTCAGATTAATTCATACGAGGTTTCCACTGGACACACACTGGTCTGATTAACCCATTCTGACCTGAGATCAGATTCTAAAAATTTCAGTCGTTCTTTCGATTTTTCAAAAATAGCAGACCTACAAGCTCGTAGCGCGCCACTCGGTGTAGATCTGCTATTTTTCAATAGCTAAAGCATAACATGATGCTAACACCAAAATGGGTTCCCAGTGTATGGACCACAGTCTGAAATGTATTGCATACTGTATGTCTGATCCTGTCCTCCTATTATCAGAGCCGCCATGAACTCCATTCAGCAGTTGAGGGTCGATCTCACCTCCAGTGGGGACCAGCCGTCTGCTAACCTCGCTATGTATTTCAAAGTGGGTCTCCAAAGTTCGGCAACATTTCTATATATAGTCCCACAATACACAACTTGTGTTTTGTCATAACCTTGGCCTTTGACCCTCGTGCTATTTCCCTTCAGAACTGCACGGTGGACCCCACGCAGGAGGTGCTGAACCGAGTGGAGACCCTCGGCCAGCTGTTTGGCCAGAGGTTTGCACAGGCAGTCGGCCCACGTTGTGTGATCCTGGGCAAACAGGTAACCAGTTATATAACCCATTCTGACCTGAGATCAGATTCTAAAAAAAAAAGTCTTCTATACATCTTGACGGTTTTCTGAAAAAGCTATGTTTCTATGTCAAGTCGTTCTTCGATTTTTCAAAAAATAGCAGACCTACAAGCTCGTAGCGCGCCACTCGGTGGCGCGCTACGAGCTTGTAGATCTGCTGTTGTTGTGGTTGTGAATGATGCGAGAGTAGCAACACTCAAGTCTATTAATATATTTTTCTACCTTTTTTTTCCCCCCAGAGATTTACCCTCGGCGTGTGCCTGTATTACAGAGTCATGGAGTCGATGCTTAAATCGGTAAGTTTAATTAAAGATTACAACGTGTGTATTTCTTTTCCCTACGGATTCAAATAGCTCAGGAGTTTTCAACGGGGTGGTCTATTGTGGACCACCGGTGGTCCGTGAAGGTATTGCAGGTGACCCGTGACGCGTCGATGTTGTCAGTTAGTCGGAAGTCGGTCGACCACTTGCATATTTCAGTTAATTAAACCATTTTGACCTGGGAACGATTCTGCAAATGTCTTCTAAATCCCGACTGTTTTCTTGAAAAAGCAGTTTTTCCTCAAACACTTTCATGTCACTTTTCACGATTCTTCAAAAATAGCAGACCTACAAGCTCGTAGCGCGCCACTCGGTGGAGCGCTATGAGCTTGTAGATCTGCTATTTTTCAATAGCTAAAGCATAACATAATGCTAACACCAAAAGGGGTTAAAGCAGGGGTTATCAACTGGTGGTGGAATTGCATGTGGTCCCTGACCATGTAGGTTAGTAATGTAGGAAATTGAAGATTTGCTTTTATCGACCACTAGCTGGTGCACTAAATGACCTGGTGATGTATGTATGATGATGACACATCAATGTTGTGCAGTTACTGGGAAGTCGGATATCATTATCCTCTACAGAAAAGGGAATTAGAATTTCAAAGGAAAGTGGCAGGCCTACTGCGGATTGACTGGTTGGGTCACCATTATTAGCAAACGTGCCCATATAATCATGCAGTCCCATGTGTCTGCTGTATGAGTTTTATGGAAGGTTAAGGCCCCAAACCACACCAAAGGGTCGAGGCGGGTTTAGCGCTGTCCCTGCGGTGTGATATGTCTTGTTGCACGTTGACCCGCGTTGAATTCAATGGCCCCAAACCACACCAAAGGGTCGAGGTGGGTTTAGCGTTGTCCCTGCGGTGTGATATGTCTTGTTGCACGTTGACCTGCGTTGAATTCAATGGCCCAAAACCACACCAAAGGGTCGAGACGGTTTTAGCGTTGACTCCTTGCTACCGTTTGGACCCAAGGAGTTGCATGGTGACCCTTTGGTGTGGTTAGGGCTTTAGAGAACAGAATTATTATTATTATCATTATTATTAATATAGTGTTCTGTATAGACATGGGTACATAGGGCATACATGGGCATAGCAAGTGTTACCAAAGCACTAATCTTAGTCCATATCCCCACCCAACACAACAGTGGTTGAATCTTCGTTTGTCATTTCAGAATAGTAAAAGTTTTCTCCACATGACCATTTTTTTCACACAATGCTTTTTTTTATTCTACAGGAGGAAAAAAGATTGTCGGTGCAAAATTTCAGGTATGTGTCCTCAAGTTACATTAATAAAAGCACGTCTGTTTTAATCAATTTGCTGTTCTCACATGCGATGGAAGGGAATGCGTATACAAGCCTCTCTTTGGTTCTGATGTGTACCAGCGATGCATTCTTTACCTCGTGATTTCCCGTTCCAGCAAACTACTCAACGACTCCACATTCCATACCTCACTGTTGGCGTGTTCCTTGGAAGTGGTCATGGCAACCTATGAAGGTGGGCTTCCCTGATAATTAATACTATTTCATACAGTATGGGTCAATTTCTTCACTCTCAGAGTTAACCCATTTTGACCTGAGATCAGATTCTAATTGATAAATATTTATGGCGCGCTATGAGCTTGTAGATCTGCTATGAGCTTGTAGATCCGCTCGGTGCCGCGGTTCTTGTATTCTTTATTTTGTTTTACTGAGAATAAGTTTAGGGTTAGGCATAGTTTTACCGAGGATAAGTTTAGAGTTAGACATAGTGTTACTGGGGTTAAGTTTAGGTATAGGGTTAGGTTTAGGCATAGTTCTTTACTGAGGTTAAGGTTAGGAATAAGGTTAGGTTTAACCGTTTCTAGCATAATTTACTTTTAGGAATACCAGGCCGCGCTGTGCGCCCCGGGGGTGAGTTGGTAAAGGGGGCGACTCGTATTCTCAAGTTATATCCCCTGTGTCCTTTTCTACTTTGTCACAACGCAGCAAAAAGTAATTGTGTCGATAAAATGGATACTATTTTCAGGGTATAATTTGTGTCAATTGCCCCCTTCATAAAACAGGGAGCACATTCAAGAGTGGGGGCTACAACCACGGGAGTAACGCTGACTCGGCGGAGATGGACCTGTGCTTCCCGTGGATCCTGGACGTGTTCAAGCTGTCTGCGTTCGACTTCTACAAAGTCATCGAGAGCTTCATCAAAGCCGACCCCAGCCTGCGCAAAGACATCGTCAAACACCTGGAGAGCTGCGAACACCTCATCATGGAGACCATTGCATGGAGAACGGTCAGTTGTTTTTATTTATTGTTTTTTTTGTGTATTGGCAACCATTGATATTATAGCTTGTCAACCGGTGTGAAGAGCCAATGCATTCTCATTCTCATGTCCTGTTTGTAATATTTTTCTGTCGCTTGGTCGGTACTCGGTAGCATCCGATGCTGACGATGCCGGTGTGTGTGTGTGTGTGTGTGTGTGTGTGTGTGTGTGTGTGTGTGTTGTGCCTCATGGGTCTCAAGCTCGCTTCTCTACCAGCCTTGTTGTCAGTGTTTTTGAGGGGTGCTATCCCCTCCTATGTCCAGCTTTGAGGGTTTGTTCAAACGCAAACATTGCCCTAAAACGAACGTTTGAATGCCTTTTGATAATGACAGATTTGAGTGTTTGTGCAAAGTAAACACAAAAATGTACTGCCATTGACAATGAATGGCCAACTTTGAGTGTTTGTGCAAACGCAAGCATTGTGTAAACGCAAACACTGAAGACGGAGGTGAGGACGCAAATTGGGATCGGCCGGAATGAGATGATGTATTTAATGATGAGAGTGCCCCTCACTTCTCAAGGGTGTGATTTTTAAATAGTTTTCAATGTTTCTAATTGCAACATCGTCTTGTTTTAAATGTCGACTACGTAGTCCGCAGTCCATCGTCGTAATCCCTTACTTGTCATATTGGGACCTCACGTCACTTGAGAATGTGTAGGTAGAGCTATTATATTGTGCACAAGGAATCTTGAAAGAAATCACACCTGTGTGAACTCTTACTGAGTGGTGCTCTCCCACCCCCTCTCTCTCTCTCTCTCTCTCTCTCTCTCTCTCATATTAGCAGGCAACAGTGCAGCACTGTCTCTCTGTTTCTGGCACAACACCGCCCCTACTGGTGCTCGTTATACTGGTGCTCATTAACCAACACATAGGTGAACACGGACATTGCTGTTCCTTGGAAACGCAAAAACGAGAAAGTGGCCGCATGGCGCACGAAGGCTTAACCGCCGAAACGTTGGATTCATTATCATTATCATCATCACCTGCCGCGTCCTAATAAAGTATTGGCGTGTGCGGACACTTTCTTGTTTTTTCAAGATTCCCCTCTTCAAGAGCATATTTATTTATACTGTATTAGCATTAAGGAGATGGCGAGGGCCCTGTTTTGGGCTAGGCACACTGGCATGAGGTCAAAATGGTGCACAACCGTGCTGAGGCACATTGGTGCGTCTTCTGGTCTTTTGGTGTCTGGCCGACGTGAGAGGAGAGGAGAGCAGGACATTTTCGCCTATAAGGACATGCACTAAATATGTACGGGTTGAAAGTTGTTAACGAGTTGTGAGTCCCGTACGTACAGTAAACTATTTCCTTAGGAGATTGAACAAGTCTGCACAGGACGGTCACTGTCGTGAGGCAGTGAAGCTCTCGGTGGCCTCCACGGCCCCTCTGCTGCCGGCAGGCTCCTTGTCGTGCGCCACCACCATGCTGCTGGAGAAGTAGTAGACGAGCGGGTTGAGGCAGCAGTTGGAGCTGGCCAGCGACAGCACCACGGGGTGCAGGGCCTTGGTCGCCTTGGCCAGGCCGCAGCTGCGCAGCAGGCCCACGTGGGTGAGGGTGTACCCCAGCAGGTTGACGTGGTAGGGGGCGAAGCAGAGCAGGAAGACGGCCAGCACCCAGTAGACGACCGCGAGGGTGCGCCGGCGGCGGAGGCGGCGCCGGCGGCTGAGCCGGCGGCGGTGCCGCGGGTGCCGGAGCGCCCTCAGCACGCCGCAGTAGCTGAAGACGAGCGCCGCGGCGGGCAGCGCGAATGCCGCCAGCACCAGGCCCAGGGCGGCCAGGATGAGGCCGCGCTGGCGCAGGGAGGACGGGTCCAGCAGGCAGGAGTCCCCCCGGGGGGGTGGTTGTTGGTGGAGCAGCAGAGGCAGGGCCACGCTGAGCCCCAGCACCAGACACCACAGCCCCCCGCTGACCAGCAGGGCGGTGCGCCGGCGCCGCCGCCGCCGGGGCGGGGCCGACGCCAGCGGGTGCACCACGGCGAAGTAGCGGTCCACCGCGATGCACACCAGGAAGAAGACGCCGCCGTACAGGCTGATGTACTTCAGGGTGAAGGTGACCCGGCAGAAGGTGCCCCCCGGCGTCCAGGAGGACGCGTCTCCGTCTCCGCCTCCGGACTCCGAGTGTACGGCCCGGGACTTCAGGTGGTGATAGTAGATCCTCGGCGGCAGCGAGACCACGAAGAACAGATCGGCCGCGGAGAGGTTGGCCATGTAGACGGCCGTGCTGCTGGTGGCGAGCGCGCGAGGCGAGAGCCACAGCCGGCGCAGGGCCAGGCCGTTGGTGGCCAGCCCCAGCGTGAAGATGACGCTGTAGGACACCTGGTAGAAGACGAAGCGATAGCTGGTGTCCACCGTGCAGTTCATGCCGGACAGCGTCGAGGAGAGTGGCTCGTCGGTCACAAAGTCAGTGGTGTTCCACTGCTCCATAATAATACTCGGTGTGATTACTGCGTCTCCTCCGTCGTCATGTCTGGAAGAAGTGAAGTATAGGACAGGTTGAAGTGAACGACCGGTTAAATATGGAGTAAATATCCAATAGCAGCTGGGGGTTTTTTTTTTCTTTCCTTCATTTAACTAGCCAAAAACAAATATGATTCCTTTATGAAAACGGGATTCTTATTTACAATTCCCCAACAACAGAGGGGAACGGGGGGAACGGGGGGGGGGGGGGGGGGCTAAACTCTGCATGAAAGATGTTTATGGGAGATAAGGACAAATATTTAAGCCTGTGGCCAGCGCAGCTTTAATTAACTCAAAGTCCAGTTTATGGAGTGTAAATTTGCAGAAGGGCAACATGAGAATGGGACCACAGCTGAATTGTGTTTGATGTGCTGGATGAGAGTCGATCCAATTCTGGCAACAACAGAATCTTAACTGCCGGCCCTTCCCCATTTCTCATAACTCATGCATGCGCACACACACACAGTCACACACACACACACACACGCACACACCTGGTATCACAGTACATGGAACTTTCCACCTCCAAGGTGTTTATTGTCACATATACTGTATGTACACATACAATACAGTTGGTTGCAGCATTATTATGCAATGTTTACATAGACATTCTTGTACTTACAGCTTCCTTGACAGTGTGGATAACAAAACAAAAGTAACATTAGTCGTAAAATTCAGTGCAATTAAAGCACTGAATTTTTATCCATATGATATTGAGATCCCCTGAAATACCTACATTGATTTTCTCTTGGCTGTTATTCCTTTGTTTTAAAGGATAATTCCATGCTAGAAGGCTTTCTTACCTTTATTTGTAGTTGTAACGTCCCCACCAAAGAGGTCCAGGTGTTATTTTGTGCTATTTTGGCTAATTCCCTTTCCATAAGCCCTCAATGAATTTAATTGCATTGAATTGAATGGGGCATTGGGGTGTTGTGCTAATTCACTTATTTCCATCTCTCAATTTTTTTAATTTTTTTATCCTCTCTTCATAATGTAAATAGTATCCCAAGCGGCACACTTTACTACTTATTTTGATGGAAATAAGCAAATTAGCACAAAAATCCAACCCCCATTGAGAGCTTATATTAGGGGAAATAGCCAATAATGCGCTTTTCAAAAAATAACACCTGGACCTCTTTGGTGGGGACGTAACAACTACAAATAAAGGTAAGAAAGCCTTCTAGCATGGAATTATCCTTCAAGCAGATGTGATCTATATCGTCTGTTCAACGTGAATCCCCTTCATTCTTTCATTAATTTAGCTTTTAATGATCAAGCCAAAGATATAACCGAAGTTGAAAAGATTAAGTGGAATTATTCCAACATTTTGTTCTGTTTTTCCAACATTTTGTTGTTGTTTTGTATTGGTTTCCAACTTTCTTCTAAAACGGAATATATCATTTGTAAATTAATGGTGTTCCTACTTCCTACAGTGAGACGCAAAGTGTCAATAGTCAATCTATGAGGTGTTCTACCCAGTACCTGACAATGGTGTTACCCCACAGCAAACTGTCAGCAATAACTACACAATCAGTAGAGTATAACCCTATCTTATGTCCATATGTATTTTTATTAACCTATTTAGGCAGATTAAAAATAAAAATAAAAGTCTTCTAAATCATAAAAGTTTTCTAAAAAACCTATGTTTCTATGTCAGTGGACCCCATGTCCCATGTAATTGGCCGCTGATCCCCATCTGAAAATATGTTGTTCCAGAACGGAAGCAAATATTTGAGTTAAAAACGTTCGCTCTGAAAGAATAAATATATTCAAAGATTTGCGACACATTTTCACGATTTTTTTTTGTTGCAGATCTACAAGCTCCTAGTGCTAGTGCTCCCGTGCTATGAGCTTGTAGATCTTCTATTTTTCAATAGCTAAAGTATAACATAATGCTTAAAACAGCAAAAGCCGGGGTTCCTGTCCAGAATGGGTTAATATAGAAGAATATAAATGGATAAATTATTGAACTCTGAAATTTAAATTATTTAATTATTTTAATTACTTAAATTGCTTATTTAAATTACTTTCAAATGTCCAGACTTGGAGTTTAAATCCTGTTAAATGTTCAGATTGCACCAATTGACAGTCTGCATGTAAAACCGCGTATATTAATGTAAATAATGAATTATGGAAATGGGTAAGAAACTCACCAGCATTGGGAATCCATCCACACAATGACATTGTCCTCTCCAGTCATTCTCTACTAGTGGACTAGTAGTAAGTTTAGAATGACAGCTGACTGTACACTCCATATTGATTCTGTCACTCCCACCTTTACACACGGGCTCTTAAGCCCAGTTCATACTTCGTCGCACGACAGTGTTGCGCGTCAGACATTTGCCGACCTACAAGCTCAGAATGCGTTGCATCAGCAGCACATTGTGAACTTGTAGATCGGATATTTTCGGCGTGCTACGCCGCCGTGCATCAACGCATAAAATTGGCTTTTTAGAGTGCAATACGCCCCCACCAATATGAGGCCTTGTGGTTGGGAATGGTATGGGTCAGTTTTCTAAAAAGACAAGTCTTCGAAAGACAAAAGAGTGGCCGCACACACCGATAGCCAAAGTGCCGGTTATTTATTAGGACGCAGAGTGAGAAACCAACGTTTCGACAGATGCAACTGCCTTCTTCAGGGTATGAGGCATCTCGCTAGTTTGCTGTTGAATAATGAATCGGCACTTTGGCTATCAGTGTCACTCTTTCGTTTGTCTTTTTAAGACTTATCTTTTTAGATGTTTCTGCCATGAGCTGGCACCACTAAATAAGACTGGTGTGCGTATAGCATCCTTCCGCACAGTGGGCCAATTTTCTGTCTAGAACACAGCTAAATCTTTACAAATAAGAAATAAACTATTAATTAAGATAATACATTTATTATTTTTATTACATGACAGGCAGATGTTGGTACCTGCGGGGCATTTCTGCCTGATGCACCTCCGGCCGTGCCTGCTTAATAACAATTATAAGTTCAAGTATTGAACCACTATTGGTAAAATCTAGTTTAGAAAAGTGTTTGTCTCCTAATACTCAATGCACATACAAAACCCAGTGTGGACTCAACTGCAACATACCATATAGATAGAGATGTAAATCTGATAGATTTAAAATAGATGTAAAGCTGTTAAATGCTTAAGTTGTATTACTGTGTAGATTGCCTAATTTTGGGTAACTTCACAAATCTTTGTCAGTTCCATTCAAGAGTTTTTAAACATGGGTTAAATATACAATTCATACTTTTGTCATGACAACTTTGCATATCACAATTATATACTGGAACGAGATATTTTATCAGCACACTAAATGAATCAATGAATCCTGCTGCTGCTGCTAAACCAAAATGAAAGTCATTCTTTAGCCTGTTGCGTTTCAATGGAGGGACTCTCCAACAAGGCCATTAGAGGGCAGACGTTGTTCTCCATTAAAACATGCAAGGGGGGGCAGAGGAGATACTGGTAGCAGATCTGAGCATGCTCTTCTTGTGAGTTGCTTGAAAGCAATAGTCTTTGCACACGTTTGGACTTTGGATTCTATCACACATTGCCTGATGGGGACTACTGTGCTGTCGCAGCTTCAATATTTACCAGTTATATCTATCATTAAGACAACCTTCTACTCAGCAGAGATAGAGCCCTATGAAGCAAAATAAGCTCTTAAACTGTTAATTACTACTATATACATGTATTGATTATCTTCTTAACAATTATTGCATTGAATTATTCTATCGGACGAAAATAGCCTAGGCTATTTTTTTTTAAAGTTTTGCCATTTTTATTACGATTAAATGACTGGCTTCATTAACTGTTGCACTCCTGTTAATACAGATTGAAGTGTAACAACCTTTGACTTTTCACAATGCCCTTCTCTTAAATATTTGGACTCTTATAGTCTGCTCTACATCCTGTACCGTAAGCATGTGCTTGCTTGCTTGCCTGGCTTGTTTCACATTTCTTTCTGCAATATCTGCGATGACGTGAGGTCGTTTAGAGACGACCCCCGAGGCTATACCTCAGCAGGAATGTAGCAACAGTTAGTCTAACATGCAGTGTTCTCATAAGACGGGACACATTTTGACTCGCCCACTACTTTGACTTTGCTTCGTAATGCATGTGAATTCCGGGTGGTGTTATATCTCTGCAGTGTGCTGTGCATAGCATGGTGCAAAAACTATCCATTCCATTATAGCAAAATGATCAAAATCTCCATTATAGGAAATATCTGCAACTAGAGGATTGAAATAATCGTCTGTTATTGGTATATGATTGTCCTTGCTTGAAGGACTTTCAGTCAACCCATGTACTGTATTTTCTCCTTACTTACATACTCTCAGAGTACAGTATATCTAGGTTTTCCACATAATTGACGGATGATTTTACACCAGAATGATCGTAAATATTGGCCTATGCTTATGTGCCTTACAGGAGCGCAGTACTTAGTTTAGACCGTTTTTGGTTTAGACTTGTCATTGGTTAGACCCAGTCATTAGTCCTACAACTACACACCTGAACCTAACCTTAACCCATGTCTAACCAATGACTCTAAACTAAAGTATGCCTTACGTAGCACACCTACATGTTATCTGGATCCTTGCACATTGAATTCACGAACTAACATTGGAATCATTGTATTTGCCAGTCTTATACTCCTGCCTCCAAATTCTTTACTTAGTAGCCGTATAAGGTAAAACGAGATTCTTTTAACATTTCATCTTCACTTTTCCAAACCACAAAATGGAACGACAGTTGAATACATTTTAGCTTTTTATTGATTAACCCATGTTGGAGAGAAGGTTCTGTAAAGTGCTTTGGAACCTCTTTTGTTCATAATATGACACATTCATTGTGCAATTATATACGTATATTATCGCACAACATACTGGACTTTAAAAGAGAGCTCTAACACTGTTATATTGCCATGGCACAAGTCCTTAACCCATTTAGACCCGAGGACGATTCTACAAATATCTTCTAAATCCTGACAGTTTTCTGAAAAACCTATGTTTCTATGTCAGCTGTTCGCAAACTATTTCATTTTCCAGCCCCCCCCCCCCCCCCCCCCCCCCCCAGGAGCAAAGATTTGAGTTAAAAACGTTCGCTCTGAAAGAATATATATTCAAGATTTGCACCACCATTTGCACCATTATTCAAAAATAGCAGATGAGTGCCGCGCTACGAGCTTGTAGATCTGCTATTTTTTCAATGAGGGGTTCAAAAGGGGTTCCTGCCATGAATGGATTAAACTTGGCTTCTGGGGCAGATTACGTATAGATCTGTGAATTCTCAATGTAGCGTTGCTGCCACTCAGTCCTTTTGTTATCATGCACCATTCTTATCGTTCACACAATCTGTCGCTGAAAAGGTGGAAATGACAGTACTGAGACATTTAAAATACACACTGAGCCGGTAAGACTACACGTATATCGGCCCATGTTTAGTGAGTCAGTGAGCTGCAGTTCATCTCCATCAATTCTTAATATACTGTACAATATAGAAGCTGAAGCTCTGTTGTTTAAAAAATAAATTAATATCTCCACCACTTCATCGTCTTACATATTCATGAGGAGTCTCTCTCTCTCTCTCTCTGATGTCCAGTAGACATGGGAGAGTTGCTCCTTAGCATCCATAATGTATTTGCTGCGTCCTTCCTCATGTCGCTAATGGTCTCTGAGACCCATTCTGCTGGTCGTCTTCCACTTGAAACCGCTTCGTTTCTTTCACCAACGGGGCTCATTATCTGGCCCATGGAAAAGTGATAGTGTCATTTATTTGATATCGGTCACACTGTGGACTCGCTGTTGAAGGGTTTCTCTTTTAGAAGTCGCGGGCTGCCGTGTACAGGACTGCTCACGGGGCTGTCCGTCCGCAGTCTGCTGAAGACCGTGGACTTTTGTTTGTGCGTGGACTTCCGCCTGATGGAGTTCTGTATGGTCTCCGAGGTGAAGTAATAGATGACCGGGTCGAAGCAGCAGTTGGTCACCGCTATGCACAGGGCGATGGGGTAGATGGTCCGGACCACCGTCTCCATCCAGCAGCCGGTCAGCGCCTTGGAGCGGACCAGGGAGTAGAAGACCAGGTTGACGTTGTAGGGGACGAAGCAGAAGCAGAAGACGAACAGGTGCACGAAGATCATCCGCAGGATCTTCGCCTTGTTGAGCTGGCCCCCGCGGCTGAGGGTGTCGGGGTTCCTCAGCGTCCGGAGGACCCGGACCGAGCAGTACACGTTCACCACCAGCGGGATGAGGAAGCCCACCGTCTCGATGAACACCACCACCTTGGACAGCTTGGACTCCCACTGCTTGTTGGAGAAGTTCTCGAAGCAGTAGCTCACGTCCTGGTTGGCCTGGTTCTTGCGGGAGGTGATCTCCAGGTTGAAGCCCGTGGGCAGGCTGCCCGACAGCACCAGCACCCACACGGCGAGGCAGGCCAGCTTGGCGTTCCGCTTGTTGCGGACGGTCTGCGAGCGGAACGGGTGCACGATGGCCAGGAAGCGGTCCAGGCTGATGCAGGTGAGGAACATGATGCTGCCGTACATGTTCGTGTAGAACAGCGACACGGACAGCTTGCAGAGGAAGTCCCCGAACGGCCACTCCTGGTTGATGAAGTAGAATATCCGAAAGGGCAGGGTGAGGACGAAAAGCAAGTCCGAGACCACGAGATTCATCATGAACGTCGTGGTCTCGTTGCGCAACTTCAACCGACAGGCGAAAATGTAAACGGCGGCCACGTTGAATAGAAGTCCGATGATGAAAACCAGACTGAAGACTGAAGTGTAGAGGGTGTACTTGAATGCATCACTCCGGCATGTGTTGTTGTTGTTGTAGGTCCCGTTAGTGTAGCTTGATAAAGTGATATTATCTGTTTGCAGAGTACTATCATAAGTGCTATTATACATGTTTAGAGAAGGCTGGGGATTTCTTTTTTAAACGCAAAGTACAGTTTAACTGTCTAAATTCTGCAGTTACTTTAGCTGAAATGTTATGATAATTGCCGATTTCAAGTACTTTCAGTTCACCGTCGGCTGTTGGGCTGAAGAACAGGTATAGGCTAAAAGCAGTCATCAAATGTACTCCTGGATAATTTCAACATGCGCTATTAAATGTTTTAAAGTGTTTAAGGGAGTAGTCTGCCGCTCCACTCGATGCCTGTATTGTATCCAAAGTCTTTAGAAAAAGATCTGTATTGAAAGTACATTTGAAGGAAACCCCTCCTTTAACCAATAATCCAGTGGCTCGCTGATGAAGAAATCCAAAAAATGTCGTCCTCTGGTTCCTGTAATCCTTGTCTGAACAAGGTTTTATGATGTCTGTCCCCTGTGTTGTTTTTTTTTTTTTAGTTGAAATGTGTAGCCGTTGCGAGGAAAGAGTAATGTGCCTCTTTTAAGTCAGTGAGCAGCCCCAGTGGCTTTTTGACTCCTGTGCTTCTTTGTTCTTTCCGGACGTGTTCCTCTGTAAGCAGCTACCTGTAGGAGTCACGTAGTGGTATAGCGTGCTAGAAAGGGGGTGTTGCTCTTCTGCTGCCTGTCCTCTGCCTTATCAGGCTGCTAAGGCAAAGGCTCCAACACACACACAGTGCTCACACACAACAGGGCTGCAGGCAGGAGGGGGGTGGAGTATCTACCAGCCAAAGTCCTCCCATTAACAGCCCTGTTCATGCAATCTGTTGCTGTCTCTCGACAATGGGACTTGGGCAAAACGGGTGTGGCCCAGTTTTCTTTTGTTGATTACGTTTTTCTTTTTTCTTTTTTGTTATCAGCTCATTATAATTTAGTAACTGATCTGTTGTTAATATCAAACAATGTACGCTTTTGTTTTTAACAACGTCATTTTAAAATAATACAGCAAACTGCATATCATTATTTGGTGATTTTTTTTTTATACAGCCAATTTAAATATAACGGTGTTATGAATGTTCAATGTTGCATATCTTAAATAAAATGCTGAAGTAAGGAAAAGGAATTGAGAACCGGAATTGGAACCGGAATTCTCTGAGCTCATCGATTTCTTTCATAGATTAGTTTTTCGGAAATCAATGAGAATCGCTAAAGAATCGGAAACTGATGAAGCTGAATCGCTAATGGCATTTGGTATCAATAAAAATCTATCTTATCATTTTCCCATCCCTAGCCCCAAGCACATTGTTGAACTTTTGAAAGCTGTTGCCAATGGCGTCAGCAGGGAGCAGCATTTATGACAAGGCGTGGAATGTTGCAATTATAGCATGCCTATACCTGCAGACTCACCATCTGAGTCTGTGATGCAGTGTGATCAGATCTCAGCAAGCCTAATACAATACAATGCCTCATCACCACATTTTGTCTTTGGGCATATTAGTAAGACCCTGTAACTTATTGAAATGTTGCTTGACTTGTGGCCAACGTAATCATGTGCATTGTTGTTTGACACTATCGCTTCCGTTTCTAATTTAGAGGAAGTAAAAATCACATATTTTAGCAACATGAGCAAACTTGGAGGTATAGAGTTGTCCCAATACCATTTTTTTGACGCCGAGTACAAGTACTTAATTTTTTAGTACTCGCCGATACAGAGTACCGATACGAGTACTTTATTTATCTTTTAGTAACCACTTATTTGACCCCCTTTTTCTCATAGATGCAGATGGGTCTCCGATCTACACTTCAGTCAGTTGTCATTTATGCTTGTAGATCGGCTGATTCTGGCGATTTCCCGCAGTGTTGTGGGTCAGACTTGCTCCCCGTTGCATTCGTTCAGCCTATAGTGTCAATTGGATGTTTTGGTACTCGGGTCAAAGTATCGGGGGCGGTTCCAAGTACCGAGTAAGAGTACTTGAGAGTGGTATCGGCCCGATGAACTGATTCCAGTTGTATCGGAAACAGCTCTACTTGCAAGTCTCGCAGGGGGGTGTTCCTTATACCTGACTGTTTAATCATTATGATCTAAGGCAGGGAGTTACACTCCTTACATAAACAAATGAAGTCAAACGGTATTGTTAGCCATGTGTTTACATGTAACCACTGGATCCTGGGCTCCATAGAGATGTAAATATTAAGGGCGCATTTGTAATCCTAATTGTCTGAGCAGTGAGTTCCTGGAATGTTGTTATAGCCATGCCATGTTCCTTGTTGAACCTGGGTCTTGGAACTGTTGAAGTATAGACGACGCGAACCAAGATGTTCCCTCTTATCGACCTCCTCTGTTGTCTCAAATCATTGTCACCCCAGTTTCCATGTAGAGGTTTTATGACAAGATGTTAGATGTGATCAAATGAAGAAAAAGTGGATTTGTCCGCACACAGCCGTCCTTTTTTATTTCAACCTACAACAATAACGTTTCTCCCTATCTGGGCTTTCTCAAGGACGGACGGACGGGGGGCGAAACGTTGTTGTAGGTTGAAATAAAAACTAAAGGTCGGAGCAGAATTATATCGTGTTTCGGACATCCACCTTTTCTTCATTTGATCACTTTTTTTAAAAACTGGGACGTGCATAATCGTTTTCCTCCTTTTTACAGACGTTAAATGCAATGTTTTTTTTTTAAACATATGTTTATTCATTTTCTTTACAGTACAAAGAAGTATATTCAAAACAATTGACATATATTTTTTTTACCCCCCACATCCCCCTGGCAGCACAAATACAAACAAAATCTCATCACGAAATGTTTTGACAATAATAAATACAGAACAAAAATAAATAAATAATGACAAAACGAAAAATAAAACACATTACATACAGTTGAACAAACAAATACACAATGTCCGTCACAGTTCCCTACCCCCACCCCACAGCTTGACTACTCAGTTAACCACTATATACATCCAAAGCCTCTTCAAAATGTGACCAATGTTGGCCATTTCTTTCCCCACGACAGGACTCTCCTCTCTTTGAACTGCTGAGACAGGCGCAGGGAGAGGGACCCACGGAACAGGTTGAGCCCCCCGCCACCTTCAACCAACCGCTTCAGCACAACCACACTGCAGCCGACTTGTGAGTCCCAGCATTCCACAGCATTCTCCTCATGTCACACACTTGTACATGCAGCAAAGCCTGTGTAAACGTGGGAACTGAGTCTCTGCAACATGGCACATTTTCAATTTCAGAACTTGCAATACGAACACTTTATTTGTGTCATTATGCACTTATGTGTGTCTTTATGCATGTTTTCTGAATACATTGAGCCCTGCCTATACGCAGCCGTCTCAGAGCATATCGGGTGTGCATATAAGACTTTGTCGCCTCTTACGTTTTCATTTTCAAAATGCTTGTCTGCTTACTAATAACTCACACTTTAACCCCTTTTGGTGTTGGCGCCATGTTATGCTTTAGCTATCGAAAAATAGCAGATCTACAAGCTCTGGCGCGCGCTACGAGCTTGTAGGTTTGCTATTTTTGAAAAATCGAAGTACGACTAACATAGAAACATAGCTTTTTCAGCAAACTGTCAGGATGTAGAAGACATTTTTAGAATCTGATCTAAGTGCTCATTGTATTTTCTTTTCTTCTCTCGTCCGTGCAGATACCTTTCCCCCATTCGTCCGAGCCACTATCCTGTGGCTCCTCCAGAGTTTCCAACGGTGCCCAGTTCTCAGTCTGCCTCTCAGGTCTCTGCCCAGGCTGCCAGCCAGGCTGCCAGCCAGACCCCCCGACACCCTAGATCTAACTCGCTGAGCCTCTTCTACAAAAAATGTAAGCCTCGGCTTTGGGTTCTATCATCGCTAGTTTGCCGTTGAATTGGTTGACATCATTGTCTTTGAACATATATGGGGTTTGCATTTTGATCTTTGTCCTGACACCTTTCATTTAACATAACTGATAACATAACTTATGATTAGCCAATACAACTTTCATTTTCAAAATGTAGTAGTGAAATGTTATCATTTCCCCCTTCACTTCACTTCACTTCACTTTACTATGGCCATAAATGTTCATAAAAACTCTAAGCTATTCTCCACTATAGTGAAGTCTGTGATGGACTCTCTGTTATAATGTAATTCAAATATTTCAATGTAATTGACAGCAAACATATATTGTAATGAATTAATGTGTGGAGATGTGGATGATTGTTACAAAACCATATGTCTAGGGGTAAAAGGTAATGTAAGATAGATAGGAGAAACGGAAACCAAGGCCTTAATGCAAGTATTTATTCAGTAGTATAGTGAATAAATATAATAATTAACAATAGTACAAATAAATGGCTCTTCAACTTCAAATTAAATACAAACTCGGATTACCAAAACAAAACTATAGCACGTTATACCTTTCCGAAGGGAATAACGGCGAACAACACAAAGGTTCAACTTCACAAACTAAAGAACAAACGAAAACAGTTGGCATAATGTAGCAGTACGGCGGATGGGGGAAAGACCTTAGAAGTGTTTCCCCAGCGCCGGGCTGGGCATGAATGGGCTTAGTAGTGTGGGAGCTACGGCCGTTCGCTCCCTCACGTGACCGTCAGCCAATCAGGGAGGTTGATCAGACCTCCATGGTCATGACCGACAGGGTTAAGCCAGACACACAGCTGATGACAATCAGTCTGTCTGAAGACCCATTAGTATACTCTGCATGGGAGGAGAGTTAGTCTAATACAGGTTCATAACAACTGCTGCACAGATATAGATATATATATATATATTAGAAGACATCTAGGCCTAAGATAATCCACATACATATATATATACTATAACAATATACCACCATATAAATATATATATACTATTAGCAATAA
The DNA here is from genome assembly GCF_963924005.1 of Protomyctophum bolini. Classification (NCBI taxonomy): domain Eukaryota; kingdom Metazoa; phylum Chordata; class Actinopteri; order Myctophiformes; family Myctophidae; genus Protomyctophum; species Protomyctophum bolini. The sequence continues at coordinate 5,968,052 of NC_137874.1, read as the reverse complement.
ACATATATATATATATTTATAATCCAAAATAACACTCATAAATCATAACACTCATAATTAATCATAACCACACACGACCATAGTCGTGACAATGATATGGGAAAATATTTATGGCTTTATTCAAAATATGAATCCATGACAATTCCCACAATAGATAGATAGATGGATACGGTAGATCGATCTTTTATTGTCATTGCTTGCACGAAACAAGGAAATTCAGTTTAGAGCAGGGGTTTTCAACAGGTGGTCCATGGACCCACTGGTGGACCCTGGAAGTATTGCATGTGGTCCCTGACCATTCATTTGGTAATGTAGGATTTGTTGATTTTTTTTTTTTAAATGTCATTCCACTAGTTGAGAAAGTTAACTGAATGACCTATGGTATTGGTGACCTATGGTGATCGTGCGTGTAGTCATTTACCGACAAATTGGAGAGTCAAGAAATTATCAACAGAAAAAGGGAGTAAGTATCTCAAGAGGGGGAAGTGCAGCGGATTGTCTGGTTGAGTCATTATTATTATTATGTCAGTGGACAATTGGTTGAGAAACAGTGGAATGTATACACATGGAAAGCATAGCAAGTGTTGCAAAAGCATTCACCTTAGCCCATATCCCAACCCAACGCAACGAGTGGTCCCCAGGTTGATTCTTAAGTCAGGGTGGCGGTCCATGGTTCACAATCAGTTGAAAACCCCTGGTTTAGAGCTTCACCACTGGCATACAAATAAATAACCATACTGGTGTGTACAATAAGTGCAATAGTGCTAGTGCAATGTAGTGCAAAGTCGCCAGCCTAGTGATCTCCGGGCCTTCAATGGACTACCGGTATGTGACTATGTGTGCGTGCCATCTGATCCATCTCATCAGACAGGATATCAGATGCAAGCTGTCAGATAAAAGCAAGTGGCTTTTAGTTTGAGTCGACTACTCTAGTTTAACCACAGAGTGGCTGTTTGAAATCCCCACAGTTTCATTTCCCCTTTGTCTACCCCGCAGTTAGAAAACAGTGGAATTCGTGTGAAATTATTTCTATACTCGCCACCACCAAGCAGTGGTTTCATCCAATGAAGTGCCTGAAAGTGCCAATCTTCAAGGTCACAGCACGTCACATTTACATGCATTGTATAAGCTCGTCACATTTACATGCATTGTATATGCTCGTCACATTTACTGTACATGCATTGTATAAGCTTATAGACTGGCTAATTTCAATGTGCAATACTGAAGTGTAACCACATATAAAATCAGGCAAGCCCTACAGTAATAAACAGTCTCGGACAATCTTTTATTTTAGCCCGGGGTCCCCAAAATCTCTTCACCGAAAAAAGCAAGATCTTGTTTTGCGAACCGCTGTGAACTTGTAGATCTTCCATTTTCACGGACTAGGAACGCTAGGGTTCAAGTGGTTAAGACGAAAGAGTAATTGAATCTGTCAAATTAGCAACAGAATGCATGTTCACTTGTTCAGTATGAAACCCGGTCTGCAATATTTCATAAAATAATTATAGCTTCTGCTGCTAATTCTAGAACGGGTTGGCTGTTTGTAGAACCACAGGAACGGGTCTAGAACAATAATACCTACCAAACGCATAATCCTTTCAGACTGTTTCAGTCCTCCTTCAGTCCAACTTTAGCCCTGAAACTTCTATCCAGTATAAAGCAGTTCACTAGCAGTTTGTCGAACAACAACAACAAATTGTGGAGGTACCCTCTGTGGCCAACTCTGTGGTCTACTAGCATGCATACAAAGTCTTAGCTTCGGGCACACACACACACACACACACACACACACACACACACACACACACACACAAATACAAACAAACGCAGATCCTGTCCTAGATGTCTAGCCTCCTGCCAGAGCCACACCGTTGAAAGTTTGAAACATGCTTCAACAAAGTGTTTCAAGAGCAGTTACGGTTGGAAGAAGCACTACTGTGTAGGCCCTAAACGTCGTTCCTCCTGTGTGTCTCCGTCTCCCTTGCAGTGTACCGACTGGCCTACATGAGGCTCAAGATGCTGTGCTCCTACCTGCTGTCCTCTCACCCCGAGCTGGAGCCCATCATGTGGACGTTGTTCCAACACACGCTGCAGCACGAATACGAACTCATGAAAGACCGCCACCTCGACCAGGTAAAACCACGACCTCTCCTGAATCCCGGCTCCTCCTCCTCCGTGTCCACATGTCGAAGTGTCCTTGGGGCAAGACACCGAACCCCCACCTTGCCTCCAGTGGTTGCCACTGTGGGAAGTGACTGACGGCTGGCGTCGACTGTTCGCCGCTTCACCTCCCAATGTATGAATGAATGGGACCGTTGCCCTTTGCAACCAGGGGGGCCCCACACAAATTTTCCGATCTACACGCTCTCTGATACGTTGTGAGTTGTAGATCAGCTTTTTTTTTTTTTTACATAATAGTAGTTAAACAACTAGTAAAAATGACTAGAAGTGAATGAATGAAGCCTACATGTTTTGCCTGCTCGCTTTCTTTCTCTTTCCCTTCCTCCTTTCACCCGACCTCTGTTACCACCATTTCCCCCGACCTCTGTCACCACCATTTCCCTGACCTCCGTCTCTCCTGTCCTTCCAGTTGATGATGTCGGCCATGTACGCCATCTGTAAAGTGAAGAACGTGGACCTGCGCTTCAAGACCATCGTCACGGCTTACAAGAACATGCCCAACACCCATCAGGAGGTGAGGCAACGCTTGAGCCACAGACCTGACTTATACCCAACAGGGCTGGGAGGGGTATTCTTATAGCACTTTACCCATTTTAAGACCTGAGATCAGATTCTAAAAATGTCTCCTGAATCCTGACGGTTTTCTGAAAAAGCTATGTTTCTATGTCAGTCGTCAGTCATTTTTCAAAAATAGCAGACCTACAGGCTCGCATAATGCTAACACCAAAAGGGGTTCCTGCCCAAAATGAGTTAACCCATTTAGACCTGAAAAGGATTAAAAAAAAAAAAAAAGTCTTCTAATGTCTTCAGTTTTTTGAAAGACCCCATGTTTCCATGTCAGTGGTTTTTTCACGTCAAGGACCCCCAGAATTATCTGTATTTGGCCATCTGAAAATATGTTGTTCCAGGGACCCTCCCACCCTAGCCTGGGTAAACCCACTCCCCAGGCTACTCCCACCCAGAAGCAAGGATTTGAGTTAAAAAATGTTCGCCCTGAAAGAATATATATTCCAAATTTGCACCACATTTTCACAAAAAATAAAAAAAAGCAGATCTACAAGCTCGTAGCGCGGCGCGCTACGAGCTTGTAGATCTGCTGTTTTTCAATAGCTAAAGTATAACACGATGCTTAAAACACCAAAAGGGTTTCCCGTTTGACCGTGTCAACATAATGTCTCTGTTTTGCAGACCTTCAAGCACGTGTTGATCACCGAGGGCCACTACGACTCCATCATCGTCTTCTACAACCAGGTGTTCATGCAGAAGCTGAAGACCAACATCCTGCAGTACGCTTCCACCCGGGTGAGATAAGACGAGAAAAACCCACAGCATGTGTCGATTTCCTAGTTTCGTCATCATAACACGAAGGTCTCGTCTCCAGCTCCGCGGCAAAGACGGGAGTTTATTTTTAATTATTAAAGTACGGCGAATTAAACGCGTGAAACAAAAGGTCGGGAATGTCGTATTATGCTCGGTGGAACCCTGGATTAAACAATCAGCGGCCGTCAAACTGTTAATAATTGTACTAATAACTATGAAGACAAAGAAATGAAATGAATGAAACCTTATATTCTTGTTTTTTTGTGTTTTTTCCAGCCCCCTACCCTCTCTCCAATCCCACAAATACCACGGAGCCCCTATAATAAGTTCCCCAGTTCCCCTCTACGTGTGCCCGGGAGCAACAATGTGTACATCTCCCCCATGAAAAGCCCTCGCATATCCCCGGGGATCATGACGCCGCGCTCCAAGTCAGTACAACACTTTCTCTTCCTACTTTTACCACCACCACCACCCCGAGCACTCTCTTATCCCATTCTGACCTGAGATCAGATTCATACGAGGTATCCACTAGTGGACACACACTGGTCTGATGATAACCCATTCTGACCTGAGATCAGATTTCTAAAAAATGTCAGTCGTTCTTCGATTTTTCAAAAATTAGCAGACCTACAAGCTCGTAGCGCGCCACTCGGTGGCGCGCTATGAGCTTGTAGATCTGCTATTTTTTCAATAGCTAAAGCATAACATGAGGCTAACACCAAAATGGGTTCCCGTTCAGAATGGGTTATACATCACTTTGGATATAACCATTGATATAAATGCTGCCATTATAACCACAATCCTCTCAAATTATCTTCATTCCAGCTCATTGTATTAATTAACCTGTGTTTTGTTTTTTGTCTTTTCAGAATGCTGGTATCGATTGGTGAATCTTTTGGGGTACGTGCCTATTATTATTATTATGTGTATTCTGCAACATACAGTTATTTTATTCACCTGCTCTGCTAAAAGTATTTTTCCCATTGTTTTTATTTTATTTTAATTCGTTATTTGTTTTTCTCCACGTTGCAGCTGTCCAATCGGTTCCAGAAGATCAACCAGATGGTGAGCAGCGGCGAACGCTCCTTCAAGAGGATCCTGGACCTCGGCGCGTCCCCCAAGCCCCTGAAGAGGCTGCGCTTCGACATGGAAGGCCAGGACGAAGCCGACGGCAGGTTGGTTACGAAAAATGGTCCTCAAGGCCTGCCCCGCATGTTCACACTGGTGCTTTGTGATGTGGTGTCCTTCATTGTTTGTTTTTGGATCAACATTGTCAGTTAGTTTTCCACAAAGTATTGTTGTATGTACAGTACAGAGCGGTACAGTGACTGAGTGATAAATAGGTCATCGTCACGTTATAAATATCTATTTTTTTCTTTTGTTCTATGCACCAGAAGGCTGGTATCGATTGGTTGGTTGGTTACGAAAGGGTCTCATGGAAATGGTTTCATACAAAAGGGTCCTCGTGGCTTCAAGGCCTGCCTGCATGTTGTTCACTCACTGGTGCTTTGTGATGGGGTGTCTTCATTGTCTGTTTATGGATCAACATTGTCAGTTCGGTACAGTGACTGAGTGATAAATATAGGTCATCCTTTGTTATCAATATCTATTGTTTTGCTCTATGCACCTTACACTTGACACCTTACACTTGACCGTGGCTACTATAAAATAATTATTGTTCTAATAATAATACCGTAATACACTTTATTTATAAAACAAAGTGCTCTTCATGAAACAAAAGATATTATCCAAAAAAAAAATTATAGTAATAAAATAAAATGATGACATAGCGTGAGAGGAATAAAAACATTAAAGGGACACTTCACCCTTTTTGCAAAAAAATATATGTTAATGACGTTTAGAAGCTTTAGAACACTCTCCTGGGGGTCTTTATGTGTGTAATATGTGGTTTTAGATATTTTAGATTGTAGCAGTGAGCCTGTTGTCTCTGATGTCATGGACACTGGGCTCACTTCCTTCCTGGACTACATGTCTCAGTAAGACAGCTCTCCCCCCTATCCACAAGGAGGAGCAGTGCACCAAAGAATTATGGGAATTGTAGTCCAGGAAGGTAGTGAGACCAGTGTCCATGACATCAGCGACAACAGGCTCACTGCTACAATCTAAAATATCTAAAACCACATATTACACACATAAATACCCCCAGGAAAGTGATCTAAAGCTTCTAAACGTCATTAACATATTTCTTTTGCAAAAAGGGTGAAGTGTCCCTTTAAGGCATCAAACAATCCAAATTTTGAAATACTTTAATTTTTACAGAAAGTTATTTAACAAGCATGAGCTCCTCCGGTTTCTCATTCAAGAGCGGAGGTGTACTGACAGCAAAGTCAACCCAGGAACAACCGGCAGGTTCAGTAAAAATCAGTGTAGAAAAGTGAAAATAGGACTATTATGCTCTCTCGTCCTGGTTTTAGTTATTGCAACAGCATTCGGTACAATTTGGAAACATAGTCAAAGTGGGTTTTTTTGTTTTTGTTGCTTACATAGTTACTTACTAGAGACTTCCAGAGTTCTTTTTGGTCATTTGCGTTCTGTTTTAGAGTATGTGATACCAGGTGTATCCTAGCCTCTGTTCTACAGTATGTGATACCAGGTGTATCCTATAGTCTCTGTTTTACAGTATGTGATACCAGGTGTATCCTAGCCTCTGTTCTACAGTATGTGATACCAGGTGTATCCTATAGTCTCTGTTTTAGAGTATGTGATACCAGGTGTATCCTAGTCTCTGTTCTACAGTATGTGATACCAGGTGTATCCTAGCCTCTGTTCTACAGTATGTGATACCAGGTGTATCCTAGCCTCTGTTCTACAGTATGTGATACCAGGTGTATCCTAGTCTCTGTTCTACAGTATGTGATACCAGGTGTATCCTAGTCTCTGTTCTACAGTATGTGATACCAGGTGTATCCTAGCCTCTGTTCTACAGTATGTGATACCAGGTGTATCCTAGTCTCTGTTCTACAGTATGTGATACCAGGTGTATCCTAGTCTCTGTTCTACAGTATGTGATACCAGGTGTATCCTAGTCTCTGTTCTACAGTATGTGATACCAGGTGTATCCTAGCCTCTGTTCTACAGTATGTGATACCAGGTGTATCCTAGCCTCTGTTCTACAGTATGTGATACCAGGTGTATCCTATAGTCTCTGTTCTACAGTATGTGATACCAGGTGTATCCTATAGTCTCTGTTCTACAGTATGTGATACCAGGTGTATCCTAGTCTCTTGGTGTATGCTTGGAGATTCCGCCTCCAGGTGTGTGTTTTCTTTTGGTCGACCTCTTTTTCTCTTCTTTTTGCTTAAGGCGAGACACCCCAGGTGAATAGGGAAAGTTAAATAATAGCTATAACAATGAAACTTCTCCAGTTGATTACTTTTCTGAAATGATATGTTTAAATATGCAAATTAGGCATTATATGCGCTAATTTGCATACATTTCGGGACGATAAATCTGAAGATCGGATAAAGCCAGGTTCAAAATGTATCATTTCATTTTGTTGACACATTAGAGACAAAGAAAATTACAGACAGGATTTTTGATATCTCTAAAATAGTGTCAACAGGCATAAAAAACCCAATTTTCGGCATGTTTTTAGGTATAAAATGTGATGTCAATCAGGCTGTGAATGATATATCAACAAATCCATCTGTAAATGTCTGCGGAATATAGTTATGAATAAGACTGGAACGTTTGGTGTATGTGAGTTCAACTGAAGTGGAGATTCTTTGTTTCCAGGTATGAGGAAAACTCATTTTGAGAAAGATTTGTATTGTAAAATTCCAAAACGTTTTATTTGAAGCCACTATTTTGAGACAAAATATATCATCCAAACCTTGGCAACAACATATAATGGCATATATCATTTGAAAGGTCTGGACCTCGAGCTGACTGTGGTCTGATCCAAATATGGTCACTTCCTTTGTACCAACAACCAATCATGAAAATAGAGATGGTTGATTTTCACCCAGAAAAACGAGCCGTCATTGGCTAAAATAAACTATCAAAATAAACACATCTAAATCTGTATTGTGTATTTTGCTTTAGTTTGAAAGAAAACATGTTTAGGAAGCAAAATAGCAAAAAAAAAGAAGAAAATCACGATTTCACCTGTAGTGTCTCGCCTTAAGACATGTCAAAACACCACGGCAATGTTTGTTAATGTGGCTATTGACGGCAATGTCTTGGCAACGGTTGAATAAAGAACCAAGTAATGACTACATTTGAGTGATCTGGGCCAGAATTTCAGTTTTATTCAATTTAATTAAATATGTCATATCCAGTCTTCCATGAATATCTCCTAGATAATGAATTCAACTTCACTGGAAGACATACTTGCTGTCTACTTACTGCCCGATGCTGCACTTGGCTTGGTGTTAGCATTATGCTATGCTTTAGCTATTGAAAAATAGCAGATCTACGAGCTTGTAGGTCTGCTATTTTTGAAAAATCGAAGAACGACTGACATAGAAACATAGCTTTTTCTAAGGGGCACGGTGGCACAGTTGGTAGTGCTGTCGCCTCACAGCTAGAAGGTCCTGGGTTCGATTCCCGCTTGGGACGCTGTGGGTGCTGGCGGCGTGTTTCCTCCTCCTCCATCAGTGCCCATACCCGAAGGCGGGGTTGGCGAAAGGGCCTTTCTGTGTGGAGTTTGCATGTTCTCCCCGTGTCCCCTAGGGTAGGTAGTGGTACCCTCACAAAAAACATGCAGTAATCCTGGTCACTAAACTGCCTCCCCCTGGCCACCCGGGGCACATGATGGAGGGGAAAGGATCTGGTTGGAATAACGTGTTCCTTCCACGCGCTACGTCCAACCAGGGAAACTCCCCCCCTGTCAGGTGTAAAGGAGCAACTTGGACACTCAGGCATGAAGGAAGCATGAGTTCAAGTCCGTTGCTCTCCCCATGTCCCCCCATATATGGGGACTAGGTTGGTGGAGGGTGTGTAGAGCCCAGGATCACATTAGATGATTGACACAGGGGTGAAAATGTGTTACAAAATCGTGGGATACAAAATATATTAAAAAAAACCAAAAAAGTCTGGGACAGGGACAGATACAGAAGATGGGGAGATTAGAAATTGAATGCAAATTAGGAGCAACTAATTTACACATCTTTAAGTCTGATGTTTTTAAACTCTTGTGCCCACATTATTGTACATGCAGAAATTCTCATTCTCAAGAGGTTCTTGTTAGTGAAGTATACTTAAAATAATGTTAATATTATTATATACTGTATTGCTGACATCTTTGTTTCTTTTTTTCTTTTTTTTTTACAGCAAAACTGGTGGAGATTCTACAATGATACAGAAGCTTGCAGAGATTAGTAAGTGTTTTAGAGACCATTTTGACCTCTAGCGCCCTCTGCTGGGAACTGCTGTACCCAGTGCAGTGTTTTGTGAGCTGCTGTTCTCTCAACTCAAAGAGTTATTTAGAGCACATTTACAACAACCAGAGGTTGAACAAAGTGCTATACAACAGTGATAGTTATAGTTTATGAACCAAATGGACCCTTATAAGTCTAAGTCTGAATTTCATTTGTACACTCTCAGAGTTAAATGAACATTGATTTTACAATATAACATGGGATCTCTGAGATAGAAATGCCATTAAATAGGGGTCTGTAGACTAATGCATGTCAAGACTGGGGGGGGTCCTTGAAATGAAACGGGTTGAGAATCACTGCGAGAGCCGTAAAAACCTTCTCTTATGGGGGTGAGGGGGTCCCTGTCTCTTCAAATGGGGGTCCGCGGGCCAATTTGTGTCAATTTGGGGGTCCTTGACATGAAAAGGTTTGGGAACCAGTGCATATACAATGTCAGAATAACAACTAAACAGACAAAATACAAAAGAAAAGCAGATTAAAATATTATATTCCACTGACAATGTGCATGTTGGATGACTAATGTGGCACCATATCTAACCAGATTAATTTTACTTTTATTCATTTATAATATTTGGGGAAATCCACCTAGCACACAAATGGTAATCAAAATAAAATGCAATCATTTATTTTTGTATCTATTGTATTTGTTTTTGTTTTTGCAAAAAGCCTGAAACCAGGATCTATCAGTAAGTCACAACCATGGGCCATAATAAGTTGTGGCATTGTGCCATATTATAGGGCAAAATACATCACGAGTATGAATTATTATTAATAACTATGAATTATGCATTATATTGGGTGGAACTACATCCTCTTTATAGGTAGGTACAAGCATGATTCCTTAACCCATTTAGAACTTTAAAAGGGCCTCTAAATCATGACAGTTTTCTGAAATACCATTGTTTCTATATCCGTGGTGCTCAATATTTCAAGTCAAGGACCACAAAAATGATATGTAATATGCTGCCGACCCCCATCTGAAAATATGTTGTTCCAGGCAGGGACTCCCAAGAAGCAAAGATTTGAGTTAAAAACGTTGACTCTGTAACCATATTAAAAGACTTGCAGATAGCAGACCTACAAGCTCATAGTGCCGCGCTATGAGCTTATAGATCTGCTATTTTCCAATAGCAAAAGTATAACACAATGCTCAAAACACCAAAGGGAGTTCCAGGACGTCCAGGATGGGTTTTTTTAACGACGATGACGTGATTTATATTTTCAATTAGGTTCCACTCGAAGTCGCATGCAGGAGCAGAAGATGAAAGAGGATGCTGAATCGAGGAAGGAGTGACGGCGTCCTCACCGAACGAACGGACATTTTTGGCAGTATACTGTTGTTTTTAACCACACCATGAATCCTGGTTTCTCCGTGTCTTCCCATGAAGTAAAGTAGGAAAAAGAATAAGGAAGGAAAACAAAACAAAAAACATTTGGTGTAGATTTTAGTTAAAGCTTAACGTGTTTCTGTGAGCAAATTTCTTTCGCAGAACTATATGTGTATATAGAGAACCTGTTTTGTTTATGCATAGTCATACAGTACATACTCATATAGTTTTAAATTGAGTTTTGGGTTTTTCTTTTTTTTTACCATTCATTCGTTTGGATTTGCAGTGTTGCAGTGACCATGTTTTAGACTAGAGAGAGAGAGAGAGAGAGGAACTTTAATTTGTGAATATATTCTGTGAGAAATGATTATCACGTCATGCTTTTATTTCAGGAATGTTCTCTTGCTCCGTTTTGTCCAGTCATCCCTCTGGTGTCGTGTGGAACTGCTGACTTACTGTGACGTGATGACTAAACTCAAATGTTCCAGTCCGTGTGTGAAATAAGGATTATATCGATTTATCTTTTGTGTAATATTTCACTTTGGAAGAATGGTCTCATTTTAAATTGCCTACTGTATGTCAGTTGTTGAAGTCGACAGTCGACCGCCGCCACGCGGTCAATGCTAATGTTTAGGCTTTCGTAACGATACGGTAACACAAAATTCTAAATACGGTAAGTGCATGGCTATTGGCTAATGGTGCTCTAGTGATCCACACGTATCTGTTGACTGCTCCATGAACTCCACAGGCACAACGTCAAAAAGGTCCTCATTTCTTGAATGCATTCTCATTCAGTTACATTGCTGTTTAGTTAGTTATTCACTTTGGTATCGTTTTTTTTTATTGTTTTAGTATTTATAACGGACACAAGAACTCTCCCAGTAACTAGTAAAGTTGTCGACGTATTGGCTGAGTTTTAAGGGATTTTGTCTAAAATGTGGATTGGCTGTTGAAAATTTTCCCGTTTTCTTATTTCGTCCATTTGAAAAAGTCATATTGTTAAAAAAAAAAAAAAGAAAAAGTCGTAGGTTAGTAAGATATTTTACCAAAGTGAAATGTTCCCTTAAATGTGCTTAATATGTCAGAGTTTTATTGAAGTAGCAGTTTGAAGAATGTAATAAATAATTCATAGAAGATTAATTTAAATGTGTTGGTACTTGATTGCAGAGGGAGGACGCTGCATTGCATGTCCTTTTTTTTCTTGACTTTTGCTAATCCACAGACTCGGTTATTTCCTTGCGCTATTCTCCCTATACATGCAGACCATATTCAATCGGGATCAATTAGTCGATGAGTTGGAACACCTGATAAATCTCATCTGTTGGAAGTTGTGAACTTGTGACTGATTCAGCATTCACTCTAGAACTACAATCATATTTTACCTGTGTCGTTGTTGCCCAACTTTATATTTGTAAATAAATGTGAAACCCAATGCTTTGTGTCTTCCATTATGAGCCATCATTGATGTCTTGCTATAGTACTACGGTAACCCACTGTAACTGTTGTAATAGTTGTTTTTTGTGAATGCTGTAAATCCCTAATCTATAGGCATGGTCTTCCTACAGAGGCTTTCGGGGAAAGTGCATGACCTGCAGCTGGCTCGAAAACAAACCTAAAAGATGAATTTTAAATGGTAACCCGACCGCTCCATGTTTATTTCACCGTTGCGTTGTGAACGTATTTCCTTGAACGCCTCCGGGGAATAACGGCAGCTGCTGCTGAGACGGTAACAGCTACCTTAATTGTATCGTCAAGTGTTTCCTTTGGGAAATTGGGGAAGGGCAGAGTTGAATCCTGTTTGAGTTTAGGGGGGCCAGGCCAAGCGTGAAACATGCGGTTACATTTTAATTGGCCCCCCGGCCACCTGGGAGTGGAGATGTGTTATTTGGTTTGTGGGTTATGATGATTCCATGCATGGTCTGGAACAGTCAACGACTAGCACATGAACACAGTGCTCCGTCCATAGTGTTTTAGTTGGTGATAACCTACTTAATAGTTTCATCTACTCGGCTGAGTGATGCTGTTTTGAGTTTCGGAAACACCACACGGATCCGTAGGCCTACTGTTAATTGACGATGGAAAACCTCTCGGTAAGCATAATATTTATTTGTATACAATGGCATTAATTGATATTTATATGAGATGCATATTCCAGCTGTTCTTTAAATGAATGAATGAGTAGTTTTAAATTATTTGATTTAGTTCATTCATAGTGTTGAAATAAATGTAATTAGTTTAAAGTCATTTTAGTAATCTAAAAAGTTGTTTTGGTATAGTTTTGGTTGATTGATGGCTGATTTTACACTTTGTTGCATGCAGATAATAGCTGATATACTTGACTATGGACAATGTTTCAGATTTTTCTTTACGATTAATATATAGAGATTGTTTTACAGTGTGTACATGTCATCATTATAGTTAACAAACAATGACTTAATTACATTGGAAGTTGCCGTTCTTTCCCTAATATATCAAATGTTCAATTTGTTAATTCAACGTGACAAAATATTGTCCCTTTTGTGCTTATCCTTCGTTCGTCGTTGTTGTTATTCCAAGCCAGAAGAATGGCGCGAGATCGTGAGCAAGAAGATGAAGTTCCCTCCGGAGCTCAAGAGCGCCATCCAGGAGGGCAAAGTGGAGCGGATCAACCGGCTGCTGCAGACCGGCGACGGCATCATCCGTCAGCTGGACGACGCCGAAGACCGCCAGTGGAGGGAGGCGCTCAACCTGTCCATCCGCCTGGGCAGCGAGGACGCCATGGTGGCGCTCCTGCTAGGGGTCAAGTTCGACTTCCGACAGATCCACGAGGCGCTGCTGGTGGCCGTGGACACCAACCAGCCCAGGGTGGTGAAGCGCCTGCTGGACCGGCTGGACCTGGAGAAGAGCAACAAGGTGGACGTGCGCTCCTTCTCCCAGGCCATCTTCGACAGCTCCATCGACAACTCCCAGTTCGCCCCCGGCGTGACGCCGCTCACCCTGGCCTGCCAGAAGGACCTGTACGAGATCGTCACCATGCTCTCCAAGAAGGGCCACTCCATCCCGCTGCCGCACAAGATCTCCTGCAACTGCCTGGAGTGTCGGAACGGCCGGCAGTACGACCTGCTCAAGTTCTCCCTGTCGCGCATCAACACCTACCGCGGCATTGCCAGCCGCGCCCACATGTGCATCACGTCCGAGGACGCCATGCTGCAGGCGTTCACCCTCAGCAGGGTGCTGCGCAAGCTCGCCAAGAAGGAGCCGGAGTTCAAGGTCTGACACTGTTTTATAAGTTCCCGTTCTGACCTGAGATCAGATTCATCCAGTGGACACACGCTGGTCTGATTAACCCATTCTGACCTGAGATCAGATTCTAAAAATGTCAGTCGTTCTTTCGATTTTTCAAAAATAGCAGACCTACAGGCTCGTAGCGCGCCACTGAGCTTGTAGATCTGCTATTTTTCAATAGCTAAAGCATGACATGATTCTAACACCAAAATGGTTTCTCGTTCAGAATGGGTTAACCCATTTTGGACTGAGGCCGATTTTGCAAATCTTGATAGTTTTCTTGGAAAAACCTATGTTTCTACGTCAGTGGTTCTCAAACTATATCATGGCGAGGACCCCTAGAATTAAATATGTATTTGGCCGCCGACCCCCAGCTGAAAATATTTTGTTCCAGGGACTCCCTGGACACAAAGATTTGAGTTAAAACTTTTGCTCTGAAAGAATATACTGTATATATTCCAAGATTTGCGCCACATTTGCGCGATCTTTCAAAAATAGCAGACCTATACATAGTTCATAGAGCGAGCGGCACTCGGTGAGCTTGTAGATCTGGTATTATTCGACGGCTAAAGCATAACGTAATGCTTAAAGGTAGAGTAAGTGATTTCACTTAATTCAAATATCACTTATTTTTTTGTTTTGTTGTGATAATCCTCTCTACTATAGAGTGTGCTGACCATATAAGGAGTTCCTCCCTGTCCCCAGTTAACCCCTGGGGGTCAAAAAACCTTAGGTTTCGTTTTTGACTCTCTATCCTGATTGGACGAAGGCTTAGGTCCCACAGCCAAAAACGAAACCTAAGGTTTTTTGAGTGAAATCACTTACTCTACCTTTAAAACACCAAAAGGGGTTCCCGAAAACCAGTTTCCTTGCATGGATTTGAATTTTGGCCATTTTAATAGAAATACTGAGTAATTTGATGATTTAATATGTTCTGGTATACCCGTTTCCTATAAAAGCCTGATTATCTGGGCCTGGAGCTGGTCTGCGAGGAGTTTGCTGTGGAACTCCTGGGAATGTGCCGGAACCAGAGTGAAGTGACGACCATACTGAACAGCTACGGGATCACGACCAACGACGACGCGGAGGAAACCCAGGAAAGCCAGGCTTTTGAAAAGGGCATACCCTCCCTGTCACGTCTCCGGCTCGCTGTGAAGTACAACCACAAGCAGGTATATAGTGAAGGAAACATATACCTGTATATGTTATATTATTAACCCATTTTGACCTGGGAACGATTCTATACAAATGTCTTCTAAATCCTGAGAGTTTCCTGAAAAACCCTATATGTTTCCATGTCAGTCGTTCTCAAACATTTTCATGTCGTCGTCGTCGTCCCCCCCCCCCCCCGAAGCAAAGATTTGAGTTAAAATACACTTGAAAACATATTTTCACACGTTTTTCAAAAATAGCAGACCTACAAGCTCGTAGCACGCCACTCGGTGGCGTGCTATGAGCTTGTAGATCTGCTATTTTTCAATAGCTAAATTATAACATAATGTTTAAAACACTATGCCAAAAATGGGTTAAGAAACCACAAAGCAAATGTCGACATGAAAAAACCCTTTAAACATTCATTTTTACACGATGTATAACTGCAATGTCTTTTTGAGTGGTGCTATAGCCACTCCTACAGCCAGGGACAATGTGTGTCCCTGGCTGGCCGCGGGTCTGTCCGTCCGAGTACGGAAATTGTGTTTGTTGACCACTAAGTGTCACTGTTGCGTAGCCTAACACACACACACACACACACACACACACACACACACACAGATGCCACTGGTTACAATACCCAGTCATACACATGCATGCAGAGGAATAATAGTCTTCTTTCTTCTTAATGCATCGCTCTTCCGTGGTTTGTGTGACTGTGTGTGCATGTTTTGGTTTTGCAGTTCGTGGCCCATCCGATCTGCCAGCAGGTGTTGTCCTCTATCTGGTGTGGAAACCTGTCGGGCTGGAGGGGCAGCAGAACCGCCTGGAAGCTTCTGGTCTCGTTGGGAATCTTTTTCACCATGCCTCTGCTCAGCCTCATCTACTGGATAGCACCCAAGTCCAGGGTAAGATTTGGGATGGCTTGTGTGTTTGTTTAGATGGAAGAGTATAGCTCTTGTTCTTGTGTATTTCCCAGTGAGCTGTGACACGCACATTGTAGACATATTATAACCATTGACCGTGTTGTTCCTCAACCTTGATGTTCTTTGTTGTTGTGTTCACCAAGCTGGGAAAGATCCTCAAGATTCCTGTGATCAAGTTCCTCCTCCACGCCGCGTCGTACCTGTGGTTCCTCATCACGCTGCTCGGGGAGTCGATAACCATGGAGATATATCGAGACAAGTTCGCCTCGCGCGAGCAGACCCTCCTGCACAGCTCGTTCCACATGGTGTGGGTCGTCGGTAGGCCATCTCTCTTCCTATACTATTTGTAGTCCATAGACCATATTCGGACACCGACCATTTTGCTCATCCACGTACTATGATGTTCGCGCCGTCTCACTATAGGGTTCTTCTGGTACGAGTGCAAGGAGGTGTTCCTCGAAGGGCTGCGGAGCTACTTCTGGGACTGGTGGAACTGCCTGGACGTGATGGTTCTCAGCATGTACATCGCCTCCTTCGCGCTGCGCGTGCTCATCATGCTCAAAGGTCACTTCCTCTGCCTGGCTCCTCTGGCTCCTAACATGACGGAAGTGTACGAGGAGTGCGTCTATTTCACTCAAACCGGTGAGAGATAAGATTTGATGGGTTCATTTTTTTTTCCCCCGGCGGCTGCTTTTGCTGGCTTTTGGCGATTGGAAAGTCACTGTATGGAATAATAATAATAATATATATACAATTTATATAGTGCTTTTCTGGGTACCCAAAGTCGCTTTACAGAAAGAAGTACACTAGTACAGACATATTTTATTAGAAAACAATTTAAAAGGTTTAAAAGGTTAAAAACTAGAAATCAAAAGAGGGACAAACAAGAAGGGTGTGTGTGTGTGTGTGTGTGTGTGTGTGTGTGTGTGTGTGTGTGTGTGTGTGTGTGTGTGTGTGTGTGTGTGTGTGTGTGTGTGTGTGTGTGTGTGTGTGTGTGTGTGTGTGTGTGTGTGGGGTTGATGAGTTCAGAGAGGTAGAGAGAGGAATGGACCGTCTCTCATGTGATTCCGTGTTGTGTGTGTGTGTGTGTGTATAATAGACCGCGAGGAGTGGTTTCAGGAAGACCCTCAACTCATAGCAGAGGTTCTGTTCGCGGTGACCAGCATGCTGAGCTTCACCCGCCTGGCGTACATCCTCCCGGCCCATGAGTCTCTGGGGACGCTGCAGATCTCCATCGGGAAGATGATCGACGACATGATGAGGTGATTGAGACCAGCTGGCTTAAAACCCATTTTGGGGTCGGAGAAGAAGAACCCCTTTTGGTGTTTTTTTTAAACATTGTGTTATAATTTAGCTATTGAAAAATAGCAGATATACAAGCTCATAGCGCGCGCTACGAGCTTGTATAGGTCTGCTATACCAAATATCCAAATCATTGGATATATATTGTTACGGTATGAGAATGACTGAACCCAATATGCAAGCCACAAACCAGGAAGGTTCAAAATTAGAGTATTTATTAATATCCAAGGCAGTAACCAACAAAAAGTAGCATCTCCAAAACTCCAAAAATACAAAAAGAACTAAGAAGTCCAAAAAACACACAGAGGAAAACAAACCTGAGGAACACTCGGGAAAGTCCGGAAAACACACTAAGGAATCAACCCTGAGGAACACTCGGGGTAGAATGACAAAAACCAGTAACCAGGAAGAAAGACAATGTTCTGACAGTTTGTGTTTGTGAGGAGTCCAGTTATATAGGGAGCAGGTAATGGGCAAAGTGTTCACAGGTGGGCTGACGAGGCAGTTGGAGACAGGTGAGTGAAGGGACTGAGTGAGTGGAAAGGAAAATGGGAGTGGCCAGGGCTGACATGGTCTGTGGAGAGACAGACCCTAACATATATTTCAGAGCGAACATTTTTAACTAAAACATTTTGCTTCTGGGGCGTCCCTGGAACTACATATTTTGAGATGGGGGGGGGGTCCGTGGCCCAATAGAGATAATTCTGGGGGGTCCTTGACATGAAAAAGGTTGAGCACCACTGACATAGAAACATAGGTTGTTCAGAAAAATGTTTTTATCTATCGACCTCAGTCCAAAATGGGTTAACAGCAATGTAAGGGTGTTGTGCTATAAGGTAATGGTATACCACACTCTTTAATATTGACCTGAAGAAACACCGTATTGATAAATAAACACATTGGACAGTGACTCATAGAGGTGTGATACTACTGTATAATATTGTGCCGTAAAATAGTAAAATGTTATAGTAACTGAGAGTAAAAACGATTAAAAGGTACCTTTTTACTCTCACGGTTACATTAAATGGAGAAATAAAACCCGGCAACCTTTCTTTCTTTTCATTCAGATTCATGTTCATCCTGATGATCATTGGAACAGCCTTCCTCTGTGGCATCAACAACGTCTACGTTCCGTATGTCATCTCTCCACGTCTTGGCAAGTAAGAGAGGTTCAACATTCAATTATTCAAAAAGACCCATTCTGACCTGAGATCAGATTCATACGAGGTTTCCACTGGACACACACTGGTCTGATGAACCCATTCTGACCCGAGATCAGATTCTAAAAAATGTCAGTCGTTCTTTGATTTTTTCAAAAATAGCAGACCTACAAGCTCGTAGCGCGCCACTCGGTGGCGCGCTGTGAGCTTGTAGATCTGCTATTTTTCAATAGCTAAAGCATAACATGATGCTAATACCAAAATGGGTTCCCGTTCAGAATGGGTTAAAAAAATATAAAAACGACATTAATATAATTACATTATCTATCCAGAATTAAAAAAAATAACTAACTGTAAATGAATAAGCACTGATAAATAACCATCACAATAGACAACGTGATGCAAGTGAAAAGGCATGCTTTTTGACTGCACAAAAATAAGCTACAGTAGCCGATGCTATGGAATATCAAACAGTTTGTCGTTCACTGTCACTGCCTGCCGAGGTCATATACCTAATTTGGTCAAGATTGTTACAAATAATAATAATTATTATTATAATGTAATCAAATAAATCAGGTTTCTGCCTATGCAACCTCAATATGTGATTCAAATCTGTATTCATCATTTACGTTTTCATTTTTTTTGTCAAATAGGCTCCTTCCACAAACGTTGCAAACCAGTTATAGCCAATTGATATGGAATATAAAAAGATCTGTAAATGTGAAATGAGTGTGGAATATATAGAGATATGGTACAGCCTTCCCCCTGCGGTTGTTGGAGTTATTACAGTGTTCACGCCTTCAAGAAGAGGCCGAACAAACAGCTCCTCAGTGACTGTAATCCCACAAAGCTCAAGGACTGTCATTCATCCAACATTCAGTTTACACATATACGCCTGACTGAGTAGCTGCAGGTCATTGACAGGCTCTTTGAATGTGTTTTTCTCATAGCCTGTATCTGCTTAAGCTTAATTAAAAGAAAGCGTTACGTGGAGTTATGTCATCAACGAAAGAATCCAGGGATTATTTTAATTGTATGGTTCAGGGGGTAAAAAAAGAGGCTATTTAATTTCATGTTTTGTGTTCACAGCACACCTAACAAAAGACCATTCATATTAAATATTGATGATGATGGTTACATAAAATCGTGTAAACGAGATGCATCTGAGATCTATGTGACTTTGTTAAAGTCGGAAGGCACATTAACCCATTCTGGGCGGGGAAACCCTACTTTTTGTATTTTAACCAAGCATTATGTAATACTTTAGATATCGAGTGGCGCGCCACGAGCTTGTAGGTCTGCTATTTAAGCGTGAAAATGTGGCACAAATATTTGAATATTATAATATTCTTTCAGAAGACCTTTTATTTATTTCGACGTCAGGCCTATAAATAAGTCGAGGAGATGTACTGTAGTTGGCCCTTAGGTGTTTTCATATGTTCTAATATGGCCCCCTTTTGAAAAACGTTTGGACACACCTGCTATAGACCAAAACAAAACGTAAAGCAGGCATATATAGCAGCACCATGATGCTGATTGAAAAAGGTTTGGGGTGAGGGCGTGAGGCGACTTCCCTTTTGGGGTGAGCTCATTAGATTATAACACACCACTGCAGCTGAGAAAATTGTCAGAGCCCACTTTGTCTTGTTGCTTTGACCAAACACTAAGAAGCTCAAATGTTTACCTCGATTTCTTTTTGTTGCAGAAAACAAAACTATTTGTACAAACGGTGTACCTTTTAATAGACAGGGAAATACAGTCAAACTAGTAATTATGCATTATGCACTTCAAGTATAGCCTACTTCCCCAGGGCGGTGGGTAAGAATGTGTTCATCCGCAAACAAACAAAATGAAGGATTTAACAACTGAAAGAATGAATCATTATTAACAGTTAGATTGATTAAAACCCATTCTGGACGGGAACCCCTTTTGGTGTTTTAACTAAGCATTATGTTATGCTTTAGCTATTGAAAAATAGCAGATCTACAAGCTCATAGAGCTACAAGCTTGTAGGTCTGCTATCTTTGAAAAATCGTAAATCTTTGAATATATATTTCAGAGCGAACATTTTTAACTAAAATATTGGCTTCTGGGGCGTCCCTGGAACTACATATTTTCAGTTGGGGGGTCCGTGGCCAAATACAGATAATTCTGGGGGTCCTTGACATGAAGTCCAAAATGGGTTAACAACACTAATCAAGGATAATCATTTCCACCCTTTTCCGATGTAGATTCAACGAGACCTTTCGCTTCCTCTTCTGGACCATGTTTGGCATAGCGGACCAGGACACCGTGGACATGCCCAGCTACGTGGTGGCAGAGTTTGTGGGCAGGATCCTGTACGGCATCTACACCCTGGTCATCGTGATCGTCCTGCTCAACATGCTCATCGCCATGATCACCAACTCTTTCCAGAAGATCGAGGTGAGGGTGCAGGCGTTATCATTTTGTTCACTATATATAAAACTATTTAGCTATTGAAAAATAGCAGATCTACAAGCTCATAGCGCGCCACCGAGTGGCGCGCTACGAGCTTGTAGGTCTGCTATTTTTGAAAAAATCGTTATAATGTGGCGCAAATCATTGAATAATATATTTCAAAGATTTTTAACTCAAATATTTGTTTCTGGGGGGGTCCCTGGAACTACATATTTTGAGATGGGGGTCCGTCGTGGCCCAATAGAGATAATTATGGGGGTCCTTGACATGGAAAGGGTTGAGCACCACTGACATAGAAACATAGGTTTTTCAGATAAACGTTTTTTCATCGACTGTATTTACATTTTCTTGACTATATAAAACTATGACGAAAAGGGTTTGTCGAATACCATTCAAGGCAAATTAAGCTATGATAACATATATTGACAATTTTGTCAACAAATAGAAGTAGAAGACGAGTCATTTACGGTTTGGTTGCGCTCGGGTGCTGTACTCTGAAAATAGCTGATCTACAAGCTCACAAGGCGTAGCAGCGCGGCACGTTGTGAGCTTGTGATTGGCTATATTTTCAGCATGCAACCAAGTGTAAAATCAACCATTAAGACACCATCAACTCCTGCCAAAATAACAGTTTGACTGTCTAAAACTAGACTAAAACTATGACTCAGAATCTCAGATATGACTCAAATTAAATGACATTTTATGCATGACTAAACTAATTCAAGATTTGCCTATCAAAATGGTGGTACTTTGGTGTTTGTGGTTTTGATCTCAGGACGATGCGGACGTCGAGTGGAAGTTTGCCCGGTCAAAGCTGTATCTCAGTTACTTTCGAGAGGGTCTCACTATGCCCGTGCCCTTCAATATCATCCCTTCTCCAAAGGCATTCTATTACCTCATACGGTAAGAAATGTTCAACATTCTCTAGAATTTAATAATTAGAAAATCTTACTAAGGTCAGTTTTAATTATCTCCACCAGGAGTTCAGGGATTTGGCCGTCCGTCCGGCTAAATCAGTGTAATTTCTTTCCAAGAACCAAGAACCTCAATGTTTGATATTTATTAAAGTTGAAGTTGAGTATGTCAAAGTCTTTATTGACCACTTGAACCCAATTGTCCCTATTCTTGGAATGTCATATTAGGCAGTATAATGGCCTAAAATAGATGAACATGTTTTTTTTTTGCTGATATACAAGCTCAACGCGCATTGCAATGTGATGCATTGTGAGCTCGGAGATCGTTTACTTTGCCCAAGAGATTTGGCCCCAGAGCTTGCGCCACCCCGGCCCTTACCCCTTATCCCTAAACTTATTTGCCATTTGTTACTATTTTAAAACATTTTAAAATAGTACAAAGAGCCGATCTACAAGCTAACAACGTGTCGATGTAGATTGGCTAGTTGAACTATTTTTAAATGTTTTAAAATAGTAACAAATGGCAAATAAGTTAAGGGGTAAAGTCCTGGCGCAAATTGGAGCCCTTGGTGTAGAGAGAAAATGCAGGGAGCCAACCTGACCTGAAAATGTATGTTCTGTTTAATAAAGAGCTTGACAGACAGGAACATCCCCGTTACTGAACAAACATTCTAAAGCAATATTTACTATCAGTAAATATCGCTATTAATTTTAGGAACTTTTACTTGAGTAGGGAAGGTAGAGGGTAGTAAAAGGAGGACAGGAACTATTCTAACAATCCTACTTCTATTCCACTACATCCCAGAGGTACTATATCATTACTCCACTACAATTATTTGATATTAGCTAGTTACTAGTTATTTGCAGATTTTAGATTAATAACAAACATGCATTAACCTATTTATTAAGCCCTATTTTTATCCTTTGGATATTACAAGCCCATTGGCCGTACCCTTTCATACCCCAGGCCCACAAGTAAAAGACATTGTTATCACATGACGCCCCATAGCAAAAGATGGAGATGTTTAGCCAATGAATGCGTATGAGAGAGAGGGAGGAAGACGATAGATATTATGTATAACTGGAAATCATAATACCGCGCTACTCTTTCGTGGCTGTGGGTAGAAATGTAACTGTATACATCACTATATCATTAGGCCATGCCTCCTAGCTGGCGGAGATTTGTTCCCCTACCGAATGCACCTTACTAGTTTGTATTTATTTATTTAATTGTATTCATATTTTGTGTTCAAGGGGTATCTTTAGGCGAATATGCTGTTGCTGTAAATGCAAGTCGGAGCCGGATTATCCCGCTCTAAGTGGTATGGTAAGTGTTTTGCTCAAATGCAATGTGTAAGGAATGCTAAAATAACTTGGAATGTAGACTCGCGTCTCTTAAAGTATTCAAGTACTGTCCTTTGATGTCCTTTTACTTTACATTTTTCGATAAACGCTCCTATGCTCCCCAACTAAACAACTGATAGTTATAGGAACAAAATAAATAGACTCTTACAAATGCATACCAAACTGATGGGACGTTTTTTGAGAATCACTGTTTTACATTATCTGTCATATATTTCATGCATTCAGGGTGGTGACTGCGGTCCTGATGAAGGTCAGGCAAATTTCCGGCAGCAGGTGGTCGGGGCTCTGGTTCAGAGATACATTGAGTCGGCGCGCCGTGAGTTTGAGGAGACCAAAAGAAAAGGTAGTGATACGATTTATATCAAGACGTTGCAGTTATAGAATAGTGTGAAAATGTCCTCGGTCAGTGAAACGCCCTTATTTGCAGAGTATACCACAGCAGTGCATGAAAGACATATACTAGATTGATGTGTTCTGTGCTCAAGGGTTCACGCCACCTTTTTGAAAGATAAAGACATGGCGTAGTCGTGTCCAACGCGGTCATTGTAATACAAAAGGCTGACTTGAATCCTGAACCATTTTAGACATAGGAAGGCATTTACCCATTTTGGGGCGGGAACCCCTTTTGGTGTTTCAACTAAGCATTATGTCATATACTTTAGCTATTGAAAAATAGCAGATCTACAAGCTCATAGCGCGCCACCGAGTGGCGCGCTACGAGCTTGTAGGTCTGCTATTTTTGAAAAATCGTTAAAATGTGCCTCAAATCTTTCCGAAAATTGTCATGATAATTTCGACGTCAGGCCTGAATGTCTACTGTGATTATTTCAGATATCGGCAATCGGATCACGGAGCTGAGCAAAGTGATGGGCAGGCTCCACGGAGACATCAAACTGCTGAAGCACGCCCTGGTGGACGAAGGCCACAGCATCGCGCGGCAAGGCTCCACGAAAGAGGGCTCCTCCATCCTGGGCAAATACATCATGGGCGCGAAGAACAACTTCAGGGGCTTCAGGCAAGACGAACACGTGCCTCTCCGGCACCATTCGGAGGACAAGTCGGCACGGGACGAGCACGTCGACGAAGAAAAGGAGGCGTCGGACGAGAAGAAGGAGCGGGGGGTGGACGTCGCAGAGGAGAGGGGGAACGTCGCCGACGCGGGGGGCGGGGACGGAGACGAGGGGTCCGAGCGGGTCACGGCGGACGCCGATGTTGTCAGAATGGAAGAAGGCAGGGTGACGGTGAAGGTGGCAGAGCAGAAGGAGGAGAAGGAGGAAAGCAGTGAGGAAAAGGTAGACAACGGTCAGGGTGAAAAACTCCAAGTTGGGGCCACGGCGGAAGAAGAAGGCGGCGAACGAGGAAGCTCTTCAGAAGCCAATGCAGCGGTCGGCGGAGGAGGAGGAGGTGCGAGTGACAAAAAGTTCGACGTAGCAGTCGCGACGGAGGTAGAGAAAGGGCTCAAAGACGTAGTAGAGCTGAAGGACAAGAAGGTGGAGGGAAAGTGGAAGGCTGGCAGAAAGGAGGACGGTGCAGCGCAGAAGGCTGCGGGCGTGAAGGAGAACGCTGGAACGCCAGGAAACACAAAGGAGGATAGTGTGGCACAGAAGGCCGCAGGCGTGAAGGAGAGCGCTGGAACGCCAGGAAACACAAAGGTGGATAGTGTGGCGCAGAAGGCCGCAGGCGTGAAGGAGAGCGCTGGAACGCCAGGAAACACAAAGAAGGTGGTTCCCTCTCCGACAGGAAGCAGCACCTCCAAGGACACTGGCTTTGGCTCACAGGAAGGGGAGGGCTCTATCGACGGAGCGCTATAGGAAGTCCCTGACCTCGGCAGTTTCTCCACTTAAAGGGACACTATCGCTCTTGTAACGTGCTTTTCTCTTCATTCCTCTACTCTATATATAGGAACGAATGCAATTCGGGGGCCTTTCTCTGTATTCCTACAACACGTTCGCCTAGCTCTTTTCTGAAGTCAAGATCCCTATTTTGCCACAAAGCAAACTAGAAGACTGATCTTCTAAGTTTGATCAGTGTTACAACCCGAAAATCGAACATTAGGGTCAGGGTTTCGGGGTTAGTTGAAAATGGCCATAGTGTCCCTTTAAAAACATGCTTGTCAGGCTGAAGTCAGCTTAGTAATTGGTTTAGAAGGCCATTTAAATCGATAAGCCTGGAACAGCATCGGTGGCAGCGGCGAGGGCTGCCTTGCAGTACGAAATCCATTTCATTAATCAATATTTTTACCCCAAATTACAATAGCGCACAGTAAAGGGAAAACAGTGTATGGTTGAGTACCAAGATCTAATGCTTACAGTTAAAGCTTGGGTTTATCATGTGCTTCCTCTTAAGGTGATGTTGCAATCTCACATGACATTATTCAAGATTGGGTTGAATTGCTGACTAAGTGTTCACCCTATAGTGAATTTTAATACAAATAAAACTTAAAAGAAAATGAACAGTTTTGCTTGTATGTAACTATAATGTTTCAAGGAATCTCAATGCAGTCAGCTCCTAAAACGGTAGGATCAGGAGCAATTCTGTTGCAGTGTCGTGTGTGTGTGTGTGTGTGTGTGTGTGTGTGTGTGTGTGCGCGCGCGCGCGGCAAGAAGACTGACGCTACAGTATCTGCAAGACTCAGCATGCTTTACACTTGCAGTTCCCTGGTGGTTGCAACACCAGCTCATTAATTAATCTCCTGAAGCGTCCCATTTCCCTGCTGCACGACACATTACAGTGGAAAAACAACCTGGCTGGTCTTTATAGTCCATCCTCACAAGTTGCAACATTCAAACATTCAAGCTTTGAATGATGTCAGCCATTTTTAATAGGTGAGTATAAGATGCAGCTGTACAGCACAGACATGTATATCTGGAAATGTCACATGACAATACAGCGTGTGTGGCTGAAGGCCAAGCCGCCTTTAACAGGCTTTGTCTTCATGTAGGAATGAATGTACGTCTCGCAACCAATCACGGCTCATGCTGCTATACACAATACACGTATAAGATTGTGAAGCCGAAAATAGCTATTATGAGTTTATTGATATAGCTATTATACTGTAAGTGCATGACCATCATTCGACAGAGCATAAATGTAAGGAATAAACAACATAGTCTTTACAATCTCTTTGAGACTCTCTCTTTAACGTTAAGAAACACAATGGATATATTTATAGTGGGTGCTACCTTTGAGCAAAGGAGACATTTACTGTCACATTTTATTTAGACTGTTGACTTCGTCATTCAAAGGAAAAGACGGCACTGTTTTTCCTTTATTTTTTGACGATGGGTTCTCAGATTGTACTTTTATTTGACATGACCATAAATAGGCTGTTTTTCAATGCAAGGGTGATGCCATTCCATCCTGTATGCTTAGTAGTTGTAGTAGTAGTAGAGAGAGAGAGAGAGAGAAGTTGTTGCTCTTATATAAAACTACATTTTCTTTGCTTTGTCAGTCTGTCTCCATCCATCCATCCACCCATCCATCTTCAGCCGCTTATTCCCTAGTCGGGTCGCGGGGGCAACAGCTCCACCAGAGAGCTCCAGACTTCCCTCTCCAGAGCAACATTGGTAACTTCCTCCTGGGGGATCCCGAGGCGTTCCAGGGCCAGTGAGTGTCATGTCTCACATCAACACAAGCATTCTACAGTAAGTATAGCTTATACTTGCCACAACAGTAGATGTGGGTCTTTACTCTTATCTGACTATTATCCTTCTCTGTCAAAAAATAATACAGTGTCCTGAGGACATGGCTGTCACACGCACGCAATGTAAATAATCTCCTGTTTGCATTTGTTACGTCATTGCACATCCTTCTACATCATGCATTGTTTGCACTGCAGCAGAAGTTCTGATGTGTTTTGTTAAAAGCCATGAATGAATTTAGGAGGCTGAGAAACGAACACCCACCTGTGTTCTTGACTTATTAGTGGCTTTCTTATTTGTGTACAACTGTATAGCGTCGATACATATTCAACCGGTTTTTTGCAGTCCAAGGAGCTTCCTGTATTATATATATTTTTAAATGATTAGTTCAGGACACTGAGTGAAAAGGTAAGCAACCCTATTGACGTACTAATGACAGACTGAACTGATGTTCAAAACGATCTAACATATTTCCTATGCTACTATCCTAATCATACAATCCTACTATCCTACCATGAAAACCTGTCATTCTATATCCTTTAATCCATTTCTCTCCTCAGTGGGTTGACCATTGGCAAATGCATAGAGTGAATAAGAAGCCAATATTTCCTTTTTTCCTTTAATTTTTTTTTAACTCGATCAAGTCTGTTTATGGTAGTGACTAGTGAAGTGAGTCACAGGAGCAGTCATGGGTTCAGTTGTGTAATTGCGCTCTCTTTCAAGTAGCATGATGCAGTGGCAGCATGACCCACGTGCGTTTCGCTGCTTGCACCTGTAGCTATGGGAGTGACAAGTGAACCCCTCGTTCTTGATTTGACGGTTTCATTAGGGTAGCAGGAACCTGGACAAAGCAGTACATTGATTGGATGCAGTGCCAGAAGTGCACTTGTATAAGTCCAATGTCGCCATGACCTTACTGACAAATTGGAAGATATTGGCCCATTCTAATATTTCTTAGAATTGAGGGGAAAAAATGGAAGTCAAAATGGAGCAAATAATAACATTGAAATACATGTGAGATTATATAATTGTTATAGTGTTAATTATATAGTTGGAACATTTTCTCAAAGAGAAAACCAGCACTCACGGAACTCTCGTTTTAAGGCACTTTTAATGTATTCTTGTGTCAGTTGACATGAGCAGCAGTACAATGAACTGTGTTTCGGCGTTCAGGCCTTCATCAGCGTTGTCTATCTGCTGGAGACACCGGAAGAGCCACATTTGATGGTCTCCCTAGGAGAGAGACAGTACCTCTGACCCATGCAGACAATGAGTTCTCAGCCAACTTGTACCAAAAGTGCAAACCCTAACAATTCACACAACAACTTTATACATTATAATAGACCTAATTAAGTCCTTAAATACCTATATACACGTCTAAATTATGTTGACATATCATTTCTGGTACTTTCATACGGGATAAAAAAGGACTGCTGCTCTGCGGCATACTATGTCGACTGACACAAGAATATATTAAAAGTGCCTTAAAGGGATTGTGACATTAAAAAAAAGGTTTTGGAATTGTTCTTATTTTTTTTAGGTTTTCTAATCTCAATTGCACCCAAAAAACATGAACTTTTAACATTCAGTAGATTTTCTGTGATCTGGGGTTTTCTGGCTCAAACAGGCCTCTGATTTCCCGGCAGTTTGTGATGTAAGATCCTGCAAATCCCATATATGTCAATGGGATTTGCCAGCAGATGTCACTGTTTTCACTGTTTTGCCTGTTTTCATTGTAGCTCAAAAGGCTTCCAAACCCCAAAGGAAACTTCAGACCACAGAAAATCCACTGAATGTTCAAAGTTCAGGTTTTTTGGGTGTAATTGAGGTCATAAAACCTAAAAGAAAAAAGAAAAACTAAAATAAATGAAAATTTATGTCATAAAACCTTTAAAACGAGAGTTCCGTGAGTGCTATAGCTGCTTTTCTCTTTGAGAAATGTTCCTGTTATGTTACCGACCGTGCACCCGGTAAAGATGCTCAAAGTGTTTAAAAGCAACTGGAGTCGTGCGAGCTATTACCCTGATATTAATGATATTGTTCACATCATTATCTTACCCACTGTCTTGCAAGAAGTTGCAACAACATTCCCAGCTAGTTCTAGAATGTGGTTCTGCCAAAGCTACACATTCGTTGTACACAATCATATCTCACGCAATCACTCAATGCACATCACTCACTCACTCAATCAACCTAGACGAGGTTGTCATTGTTTGATGGAAGCATAAAAATAGGCTATATACTTATGGGGCATGGCAGGTCCTACTACATTCCACAGATTCAAACACCGTGTGAATGAGTACAGGGTTTAAATTAGGTCTATATCATAACAGTTAATGGGTGGCAAGCGGACGTCATGTCATAATACGTCATAATATTGTCTCCAGACATAAAACACAAACTGGCATTGTGATTTATAACTTTTGCCATGTGTTCTGCTTTCAGTTGGGAATAAATAAATAAATAATAATAGATAAAATATATGATAAATGAATACAGAAACCAGATATGAATACTGGTTTCAGATATAATCATCAAGGAAATGTATACTAATGTGTACTATATGTAAACTCTTCATTTCCATTTTCGAAGCCATTCAGTTTGCTACTCAACCCGTGGGCCGCATGCGGCCCCTGCTTAATGATTAACCCATTCTGACCTGGCACCCATTTTGGTGTTAGCATCATGTTATGCTTTAGCTATTGAAAAATAGCAGATCTACAAGCTCATAGCGCGCCACCGAGTGGCGCGCTACGAGCTTGTAGGTCTGCTTTTTTTTATTATCAAAGAACGACTGACATTTTTTTAATCTGATCTCAGGTCAGAATGGGTTATTCAGACCAGTGTGTGTCCAGTGGAAAACCTCGTATGAATCTGATCTCAGGTCAGAATGGGTTAATGCCGGTCATGGTCATACCAATGAAAATATAATTAGTTCTAGTTATTGTCATTGTTTTGAACAAGATTGTAAGTATTGTATTGTATTGGTCCAAGAAAAGGTGATATGGCCTGCTGGTCAGCTGAGTATTCTGGGCGGGAACCCCTTTTGGTGTTTTAACTAAGCATTATGTTATATTTTAGCTATTGAAAAATAGCAGATCTACAAGCTCATAGCGCGCCACCGAGTGGCGCGCTACGAGCTTGTAGGTCTGCTATTTTTGAAAAATCGTGAAAATGTGGCACAAATCTTTGAATATATATTCTTTCAGAAGACCTTTTTTTCTCCGACGTCAGGCTTAAGTGGGTTAACCACTTATATATTCAGCTGTGATAATCTGTTCATTATGTACAGTATGTACACATTTTTCTTCACATTTTGTCAATGAAGCCTCATTTTGTAACTTCATCATTAATCACAATGTTTTAGTTCATTGAGGTTTGGCCTTATAGATGTAAATGTGGCTTTTAAAAGAAATCTGTGTTTGCTTATTTTTTAAACTAGTCATGTAGTCTGTTACAAAATAAAAATGTAAATGTTTCAAAAATAATACTGACATTTTTTAGCTTAGTGGCCCTTAATTGGACTCTTGGAATTTGGCACCTGAGCCATCTTAGGTTGAGTATAACCCTGCTTTACCACAATAATTATCTGGCTGTTTACTTACTGAACCCCTTTTGGTGTTAGCATTATGTTATGCTTTAGCTATTGAAAAACAGCAGATCTACAAGCTCATAGCGTGCCACCGAGTGGCGCGCTACGAGCTTGTAGGTCTGCTATTTTTGAAAAATCAAAGAGCGACTGACATAGAAGACATTTTTAGAATCTGATCTCAGGTCAGAATGAAAACTGTCAGGATGTAGAAGACATTATTAGAATCTGATCTCAGGTCAGAATGGGTTAAGCACTCATACTGTTGTACATGAACTTGTCTTGCGGTGAGAGTGATCATGTGTCTATGTTGCTTAATCTAACTCAGTGGTTTTTAAAAGCAGAATGCTGGCCTGGCAGTAAAATGGCTTTTTAGCTTCAGTTAAATTCTGGTCTCTCTTGATTCCTGAGGAAACAGAGATCTACTGCCTGAGGGCAGGTTGTTGTTTCAAACATCATGTACATACTGTACAGAATGTTCTTGAGGGAATTATGCATATGGTCAAAGATTCTAATGCAAGATTTGTTTTCCCGACAAACATTTGAGACATTCTTTGTACATTCACAATATATTTTTCTCGTGATTTACATTTTTAATTTGGACAAATATTAAATCTACTTAAGTTATTTTATGCATAACAAAAAACTCTCACATAATGTCTTTCACAGAACAATTTATCTGGGATGGGAGTATTGCATTGTTCAAGTGAATTAATCATTGTGTCTCCATAATATTATAGATGACATCTACTGGACGTGTCAGAAACCATATGCAGTGTACTGCACACTACCCAACTTAATGTGCCCATGGTGAACCCTCCACACCAGCCCCCCCACACACACACACACACACACACACACACACACACACACACACACACACACACGCCTACCTTACATACCAGCATCGAGGAGTGGCACCCTAGAACGATAGGATGGAATCTTGGATGGTATGGAATTTGCAGCGCTTCCACCTGTTATAAGACGGTCTGCAGGTGTGTGAGTCAGAGAACTAAAGAGGACGAGCACCTAAATAGACAACACCTGACACCACTGACGCTCACAGGTGAGGGCTGCTCACGCTAATGAGAATAATAAGAATGTAATGCTTTTCTAAGTACCGAAAAACGCTTAACATGGAAGCATAAGAAAACAACGTAGGAAAAAAGGCTTTATTGGGTAGGGGGGGGGGGGGGGTAAGACTAAGGAATAAAATCAATAAAACAGTGGAAAGATGAGAAGGGGGGGTTGTGGATCTATGCTTCTGAGTTACTTCTGCTTATTCAGAACCGTGTTATTGTATTGTATATAGAATAACCTGATATTGTCTGTTCTTTGGTTCTTGATTTTTTCCCCCTCTTGTATACCTGTCCTATTCTTCACCCTACTATACTGCTGCTATGCCACCTGCATTTCACACTGGCACTCAATAAGGGTTTATCTATCTCTAAATAACATGATAATAGCTGAATTCAAGCATTAATATCGGAGCTGTTTTTACAAAACTGTGACACTATTGTGCACCCAAAGCACAGCGAGCACCCCACGCATTCAGATTCAGATACCTTCATTTGCCATTGTGTATTCCCACACAGGAATTAGTTTTGACGTTGACATGTGTGCGTTCAATTCTCCTTTCCACATAAAAACCACAACAACCAACAGACACAAGACGACACCTTGCAGGGAAAATAAATATGAAATATACTGCTGTGTATATATATAGACCAAATTAAACTAAACTATGGACGTATAGCATTTTGAACACTTTGTGCACATGTGGCTTATCTTTCTATCTCAGTTTGGCATTCTCGTTCTCAGAACTTTCTCTGGGATTTAGCAATACTTGTCATTCCTGTCGTTGTGCTGCAGAATGCTGCAGTGCCAGTTTCGCTTCTGGCTCATAAATAAGATGCGAGGTTAACCCATTGTGACCTGAGATCAGATTAAAAAAATGTCAGTCGTTCTTCGATTTTTCAAAAATAGCAGACCTACAAGCTCGTAGTGCGCCACTCGGTCTCGGTGGCGCGCTATGAGCTTGTAGATCTGCTATTTTCCAATAGCTAAAGCACGACATAATGCTAACACCGCGCAAAATGGGTTAATGATGCATGATGATCTGTGTGTAATAACTCAGTAACACTCGACTGCCAAGTATGCCAAGTCATTTTGTTTTCGCATTCATGCGAGACACGGTTTCTTAAAATGATATTGATTAACATACTGTACAGTAGGACTATCAATTATACCCATGGTTCACACAGAACGTGTGTATGCGACTGTGCGTGTGTGTGCGCTCTGCGCGTGTGTGTGTGTGCGTGCGTGCATGCGTGTATTTATTCCCATTTTTGAGTTGATCTTTCGTTCTCTTCTTTCAGATTGACAAGTTGAGGAGAAAATCAATATTATTATGTCAAAAGGTATATTCAGTTTGAATACTATGCTGCAACAGTGTGTTATTTGTGTGTGTGTGTGTGTGTGTGTGTGTGTGTGTGTGTGTGTGCGTGCGTGTGCGTGCGTGTGCGTGCACGAAAGAGGGAGAGAGATACAGTGGTAAACACATCATACATTATTTGTACTATTACTATTATTACTACATAGTTGTGCTTTTTGCCTGACAAAGCTGACAAAGCCCAGGTGTTTCAGAGCACCAGGATACGCACTAATCTGAAGGGAGATGGCAGTTGGATCCACAGAGGCTCAGCAGCAGTACATGTGGAACGGGAGCAGACACAGTACTGTGCCACACATTTAATTCATTAACAAAAAGCATGAATAATGTATATTTGTTCATATCTGCGTCGAAAGGATATTTTTTTGTATTTCTTTTAACTCAAGAGTCAAGACCTTATTTACAGTGCGGTCCCTTGAGTGTAAATGTCTGGTGTTGCTCTCCCTCTATACTACAGTTAAGTGTATAATGGCAACCACCTGGGCCCCCAGGGGTCCTTGGGGGGAGTTCAGAGGGGGCCCCTGGGGGGGGTCCTTGAGGGAGCTCCAGGGGGTCCACTGCAGGGGTCTGTTGTGTCCAGGGATAATGGGAACCTCATGGGTGAAGGATGACGGAGAGACTCAGACATTGTTGCAACGTTTTATAGGAATGCATGTTTATTACAAAATGGGGCCCTCCATTCTCTGTTGGTCTGTCTGTGTCTTCTCTTATATATACGGGACCAGTGTGTGTGTGTGTCTGTGTGTGTGTGTGTGTGTGTGTGTGTGTGTGTGTGTGTGTGTGTGTGTGTGTGTGTGTGTGTGTGTGTGTGTGTGACTTAAACATGTCCATATACAGTATATGATTGAGGGTGCATGAGTGTGCGTAAGCTTATGTAAGTTTGGAGTGCTGTTGATGTGTATACATGTGAGTGGTCCTATATGAGATATTCTACAGGTCCTCGAGGGAGTTCCAGGGGGTCCCCATGCTAAATGATAGTTAGGAACCAAATGGACCCCTTATGGGTCTGTAACGCAGAGAGTGTACAAATGGAACCAAATGGACCCGTTCAGAGTTAAATTAGCATTTATTTAACAATACAAATGCCATTAAATGGGGGTCCGTATAGTCTAATTCATGTCAAACTGGGGGGGGTCCTTGAAATTTTAAATGGCTGAGAATCACTGCTAGAGCCGTAAAATATTATTCTCTTATGTGGGTCCCTGGCATATCCCCAGAGCTATAATTCGTGTCAATTTGGGGGTCCTTGACATGAAAAAGTTTGGGAACCTGCAATGGCCTAGAGGTGTGCATAGTTGAGTAAGACATGTATATCTTTCATCTGGGTAGTGCTTTGAGCACTCCCTGGTGGAAGAAATTGCAGACAGAATGACATACTACATACACAGATTCATAAGACTATTTGTCACGATACTCATACAGCATGTATGACTCACACACATTCTCATACGGTATGAGCAGTGAAATATTGATGCAGTGGAGCCGACTCCAGCAGACTGTGCAAGTAAAGTCCAGCATATACGTACAGTGACCACCGGAGAGACGGGTGACAGCCGGAATGTAGACGGCACCCGGGTGAGCAGTATGGATTAGTGCCCCCCCAGCCTGTGTCCTCTGTGAGGAGGAAGCCTTTAGGAGGGCCATCATAATCCACCACTCCTGAATGGAGTGCCTGGTGCTGGGAGTCATGGTGCAACACACAGGTCCTGGGCCTGGTGAGAGCAGGAGTGGACCTGGTGAGACGTATAGGAGGGGCCCGGACAGGAGTCAACCCACAGAGCCTATAGTCCTTCCACGCGCCAGAATTTGGTTCTCCCAGTCCCGGCAGAGTAGTTCCGGAGCAACGGATTGTGTGGCCCTGGTTTTTTCCCTAACTTACTGGGACGTAAGTCGGGACTTGATCAACCCCGACTGGGTCGCCTAGCTGAGTGAGGGGTATGATGTTCGACAGACCCGAAACCCTGATGACCTTGGGATACGTCCCAGGTGCATCCATGCAATGTTTATTGTTACAGTACAAAATATAATACACAGGTAATAAAAGATAGTTAAAAATCCCCCCCCCCCCACCTCTCTCTCTCTCATTCTCATTAGCAGGCAACAGTGCAGCACTATCCCTCTCTCTGTTTCTGGCACAACAGCGCCCCTACTGGTACTCATTATACTGGCGCTCATTAACGTCACATATAGGTGAACACGGACATTGCTGTTCCTTGGAGGTGGTTGCACCACTCAAAAATAGAATACGGACTGACCAACATACTGCTAATAGTATTGAATAATATTTTAGTATAAGGGCTTAGTATAGTAAGGGATATATATTTTCCCTGGGACTGAGTATATATAGAATATATAGAATATACAGTTGGAATTGCAGCTTCCGACGCATTTATCAGCTTCCTGTTCCAATTTATGCTCAGTTCTTTATGTCATCACCACTGTATCCTGCATGAGTTCTCTCTCATGATTGGATTAAATTGGTAGCCTGACCTGAAAAGGCATTTGTCTTTGTTTGAGAGAGAGCTGGAGAGACCTGCTACTGAACAAACACTGATTACTATCAGAATATATAGTTATTTAACACTTATTCCAACAAAGGAATATCACTACCCTACTTTGAAGCAGTGGATTTCAATGTCATTTAATCAAATAATCATGCAGTATACATTCACTATGAATGTATCTCTTTTATAGAAATGAGGATGCTGTGGAGACCACTCAGACCAGACCTCCGCTGGTTAGACAGAGTTCATATGTCCTCTCAACAGCCATGAAGTTTGGGTGAGTGCATGCCATGTTCATACTTCATAATATTCATCTTAAATGATAATAAAAGTAAATATAAATAAGTAACTACACAAATACATTGTCTAGGAAACCATGGTGGACATCTGGTGTTAAATGTAATGCCTTTCTATGTTGAATCACCATTGTACACTGTTGTTAGTTCAGCTGTCAGAACTTGCCGTTTATTTTGGATATGGAAGTTGCTTATCAAGGTCTCTCACCCTTCAGATCAGTGTCCTCCCCACTGAGCCCAACAAAAGACAACTCCCCAGAATTGGTGACTAAAAGGTTTGCATTTCAGTGTTCTGATGTGTAAATTGTCCCAGGTGTAAACAATATTCTACTCTTGAGCCTAATTGTTTTTCCATGATAGCCAGTATGATGCTTGTTCACAGTAGTAGTTTAGATTTCAGACCCAGTTTGGTAGGCTATGAATGTTCAATGCTGAAATCCCTTTCGTATTGTGTTGTTTTATGTTTTAGTGACTCAGAAAGCCAACCTAACAACGACGTTAGCCCTAAGACAGACGTCCAACCGACTGAAGCTATCGAGGATCCAACAGAAAGGTTAGTGTGTCTGACATATTATTGAGGCAACTGAACACACTGCTGCTGTTTTCTTATGTCTCTTCATTTGAAAACTCCTTGCCTCATCTTTAAATCTTACTACGCCAACATTTAATTTTCACACAGCCGAAAGGCCAATTTGCACAGCTATTTTTTGGGGAAAACTGTTATATTGTCCTCCTGAAAGCATATTTGGGTGAATTTGAATGAATAATCTTGTCTGTGTCTCAGCCCTGCAACACCCACAGGACAAAATGGCACAATGCAACCAGTTAATCTAGCAATTGGAAATGCATTGGAAGACTTTGTGGTGGAGCCAACTGAGCAAGCTCTTGCCAATGGCACTGCTGAACATAAGGAAGATGCACCAGTTGACCAATCAGACGCAGCAGAACCCAGTGAGACAACCACTGAAGTCTCTGCAGATCTCCATGTCGATCCAGTTGAAGAATCATCAGCTGAAGCCGTAGCAGAGCCGAGTCAAGAAACGGAGCAGACCCGAGACAATTCCCAAATCAGTGTAGAGCTCACAGATGAACCGAAAGCAGAAAGCCCTGCAGAGAACCCTGAACCAGCTGAACCAGAGAAAGTGAAACCTGCTGCTGACCATGAAGAGCCAGCTAGCAAATCCAGCCTGGAGGAGGTTGGAATGGAATCAACTCTCCTGCCAGCAGAGGAGCTTATTGAGGATAATGCAGTGGGGGCTGCCGAGGAACCTGTTACACAGCCTGCTGTAGAGCAGGCTGTTGAGAGCACCGTCGTCGGAACCAATGATGCTGCACCGGGAGGAGGAGCAGAACCTGTGGTCCGAGACCCTGCAGCTGTGGCTGCGGAACCAGACGTCATCCCTTCTCCCAGTGAGCTTCCCGAAGAAACGGCCGCCGCGTCGTGTGTTGTCGAAGCCGTCGCCGAAGCCGAGCCAGCTGCTCAGTCAGACCCCGTCTCTGTCCCCGAGGGTGAGCCGGAACCGGAAGCTGCCACTGCAGTACTAGTTGCTCACGAAGAGGTCCAGTGTGCGGATGTAGCCGTGGAGCAATGTTGTGTCGAACCATCGCCCGCGGCTGCTATTGATCATACTGATTGCCCCAGTGATGAGATTGATCCCGCTGAAGTAAGTGAGTCAGTCACTCAAGCTGCACAGAGCCAGTTGGAGGAAAGTACCCTTGAACTGGCTGATGCGCTGCAGGTGGCGGCGTCACCATCTGCTGTGGATGTGGACCAAGCAGACGATTCAAGCACAGTGGAGTTAACTCCGAATCAACAACCTGGTGCTGACACCAACACAGAATTAATGTGAGTGTCATTCATAAAGATTTATTTATTGTGTAGCCCATTGGTTCCCAGCCTTTTTATACTGAAGTAACACAAAATAATTTGGCTCTCCATGTAGCGCCATAATAAATAGAATTTATATTTATGTATTTAGTTAAAAATACAGGCGTGTATACCTGCCCATTCCTAAGCCAATAATGCTGCTGCTCTGACCAAACCCAGTCTAATCACTAATCAGCACAACTGATGATGTTTCTAATGTGATTAATCCGTTCTCAAATCTTCTATTAACGGCCAGGTGTGCTGTCATGCCCGTTTCAGCACGGCTGGATATCCTATTTTAACCAATTGCTTGGTCAGAAGAACGACCTGTAGTAACTAGTAATATAAACAATTCATTCCACTTTTGTCTTTTTTGTCTCCTTTTTTTTGGGTAGTACCACTAACCCATTTTGGGGGTGAACCCCTTTTGGTGTTTTAAACATTATAATTTAGCTATTGAAAAATAGCAGATCTATACAAGCTCATAGCGCGCCACCGAGTGCCGCGCTATACGAGCTTGTAGGTCTGCTATTTTTGAAAATAAATCGTGAAAATGTGTCAGATTTAGAAGACATTTTAGAAATGTCGAGGTCAGGCCTAAATGGGCTAAGTATGGTAAATGGTAAATGGTGCATTTATATAGCGCCTTTATCCAAGGCGCTTTACATAGATTGTGCATTACATTCACCCATTCATACACCGATGGCAGCGGAAACCATGCAAGGCACCAACTAGCACATCGGGAGCAATTAGGGGTTCAGTGTCTTGCTCAAGGACACTTCGACAGTAACTCTGGAGGAGCCCGGGTTTGAACTGGCAACCTTGCGGTTCCCATCCAGGCACTCTACCCCTGAGCCACTGCCGCCCCAGTATACCAGTATACCAGTGGTTGGGAACCTCTGGTGTAGCCTACACACACGTCCTCTGCCATATGAAATTGTCTTCATTAAAACAAATGATATCTTTTTCTTTTGCCAATTATTTCTTCTTCAGCGTTGAGACCTGTGAAAAGCCTCCGGTGGATGTGCCGAGTGTGAGTGTTCTGGCAGAACCTGAGATGAGGTGGGTTGAGAATAACGTCTGCGTTTTGTTTTGATTAAATTTATTTATAGATGGGAGTGTTGTTCATTATTTAGATTTAGGACAGCAGAGAGAGAGAGAGACAAAAGCTATGGTATAAATGAGTACACAGTATATAGTACACACAGTTGTGTAACTTAACTACATTTGAGTAACCTTGGCTGTCAAAACACAAAGTGTCTTCTACTTCTGCATATTCTGTTACACTTTCTTTTCTTTCTTTTTAACTCTTGTCCACTAAAGGGACGGCGTGCCCATTTGTACGTACTGTAAAAAGGCAGTGGACGGAAATATCAAGATCACAATTAATTACCCTCCGACATACAGCCACCCCGAATGCTTGAAGGTACTGTATATGTGCTCTGTCGTTGTCTGTGTGTACCTGTTGTTGGGATACAGTATGACCCCCGTTCCACCGGTTGGTTCCCAGTGGGAACCGGTTCAGTTCTTTTTGGTTTTTAGTCCATGAGCCAGAGCTCCAAAATTGGTGGGCAAACTATACTATACCCTATATTAAATTGTTTATAGGATCAATACAAGTAATGATTTGTGTAATTTTACACAAAAAATGTAAAATTTGTAATACAATAAATCATTGTCTTTGTGTAAGTACTCAATTGGGGAAGTTTAATGGTGATAACAATCTAATATAGGTATGGTTTTGCACACTCAATTCATAATTAACGTTTCAATTCTGGAGCTCTGGCTCATGGACTAAAAACCAAAAAGAACTGAACCGGTTCCCACTGGGAACCAACCGGTGGAAAAGGGGCCTATGTGTCGGTGGTTGTGCCATTCATTGTGGTTGATTGTTATCTTCCCGGTGCAGCAGCGTCGAAGCTAATATTGACTGTAATCATTACTGTTGCAGTGTGGTGTGTGTGGTAGGGCCCTGGGAGACATGATGACACCGATGTTCCTGCATGCGCAAGTCGTCCACTGTGGAAGCTGCTTCGCAAAAACCATCTAGGCCTTAATTAACGCCCAAGAGAAGGACCATCATGAATACTCTTTTTTATACAGACCCTTTGTTTTCTGCTTTACTGTAATTCCCAGTTGCATCTTGGCATGACTGCAAAGACTTATATACCGGTATGTTATGATATCTATAAGTCTATAGTGTTGCCAGATCCTTCAAAAAAAAAAAAAACATATTCTAATTTGAAATGTTGAATGGAAATACTCTACTATTACTATATTGTATTTTCATTACAGGATTTTTGCATGAGAATGAAATAAACATACAATGTGTAGATTCAAAAGCTTTAATCAAAGTCATCATTTCAAGAGCATTCACGTATACAGCCCGGCTCAGTCAATGGTTGGACTTGCGAATAAAGGCGCAAGGCGAAGGCACTTAAATAAAAAAACTAATGGTTAAGAGCACCACGAAGCCAGTAGACAAGATATGGCTTCTTTTATGCAACAACAGGTAAAGCATACCCACACAGTGGTATTAAAGACAATTAAAAAAAATGTTATTAACCCATTCTGACCTGAGATCAGATTCATACGAGGTTTCCACTGGACACACACTGGTCTGATTAAGTCATTCTGACCTGAGATCAGATTCTAAAAATGTCAGTCGTTCTTCGATTTTTCAAAAATAGCATAGCTAAAGCATAACATGATGCCAACACCAAAATGGGTGCCCGGTCAGAATGGGTTAAGTGTGAATGCCAAACAAAAGGTCTCAATTGAGATGGGAAATAATTACAAGATATAGGCTATAGCCTAAACATCATTCTGAGCAGAGAACTTTGACGCATTGATCTTTATTTGTATTAGTGAAAAATGAAATGTGAATACATAATTAATATCATGTACCATACGACGATCATAGGAAACAACAATGGGAGCAAATTACAGTATATTCAAAATAGATACAGACCAGATACCAGATCAGTAATCACTGAAGGGATTCTATATATGCAGTGAGGATGATTACGGTATAGCTCAGGGAACTGTCATTTATCCTGCTCTTGGCAGATACATCAGCACCAACAAAGCACCATGAAATGTGACATTTGCTGCCCCAAAGGGGAAATGAATCACAAACCTTTTAGGGAATCAACCCCTTGTAATGAAAGTAGGAGAGTAGAATTTTGTGAGCAGAGCATGTTATCCACGGTGGTTGCTATATGAGTTATCTTATGTACATTCCTCTACCTTAACCCATATTATATGTTATGCTTTAGCTATTGAAAAATAGCAGATCTACAAGCTCATAGCGCGCCACCGAGTGGCGCGCTACGAGCTTGTAGATCTGCTATTTTTGAATAATAGCTTTTTCAGAAAACTGTCAGGATGTAGAAGACATTTTTATAATCTGATCTCAGGTCAAAATGGGTCAAAGGGAGGGATAGGTATTTTTTTTGTTCTTCTTTTATATTAGTGCACCTCCCAAGGTCTTGTGTAATAGCTTAAAAAATACATTCAATCTGCACTATGGTTACTGAGAAATGCCCACCGAAAGCTTGTCAGAACGTTGCTGCCAGGATGCTGATCCATTCGTTTCCAATTGACGGATGCGGGATGGACATTTCAGAAACCCAGTAGGGCCAATTGAAAAGGAGGTTTCAATTATTTGGCTATTATTGTGAAACGTGATATCAAACTAAAATATCAGAAAGATCTAACTACCCCTTTAAGCCATATAAATGTATACTTTGTCGAACGTGTTGTCAATAAAATACGTTTGGCGTGTGACACTGTTGTTCGACAAAAGTAAAAAAAAAAAACATTATTCTTACCAATCATGACATGACGTCACATCACAGAGTTATTGGACAAATCATAAACAGTAAGCAGATGATGCAGCGTTTGTTGGTGTACAGAGGATGTGGTATATATATATGCACGTCGTCCACTGTCCATTCCATGTCAAATGGGACTGATTTCGACAGGGCAGTAGGAGGTATAGGCCTACATTCACCAGCGTAGCCCTTTCCTGCCCAGGAACCGCAAGACCGCGTAGTTATAGGTGGCTGCCGCCACGTACAGAACCTACAGAGGAGATGGGAACGGGTGGAAGGAGATTGTAGAGGAGACAGAAGAGCAGCTGAAACCAATCAGCACTAACGAGTCCTCAACGAGGGCACGCGAAGAAGGTAAGCAGGCACTGACGTACGGTAATTACTTCTCCATTCATTTCAACATCACTATACGACTATATGCTATAAAAAAAAACCCACACTGCACCACTTTAGTGGCATTTACTTGAGAGGAAATATTCTGTTTACTCTGTACTCTGTTTTTACTCACCAAAGCTAAGAGAGCAACCCCAGCACCAGCGAATGCAGCAATGTACAAGTCATATGTGAGATGGAACTGTGAAAACATCAAACACAACAGTCACTATAGAGAGACTCATCAATCCTTTTCTTTTTGCTTTTGGGGTGGCCAATTATGAATAATTACATTTTGATTTACATTAAAGATGCTCCACATTAAGCGAGTGTTTTTCTTTTTTTTTTTTTACTTCATAATACTTTGTAAGGACAATATGAAGGATAAGTGATCATTGGATATTGGCACATCTACTTACTTCACTGCTTTTACAAATGGATGCCAGGGTCAATCCACATGCCTTTCCTGGCATTGCGTTCCAAGGCAGCAGACCTTAAAGTTATAATGACATTAATTTTTAACAACATTTAACGTCTTTGTCACGGT
The DNA here is from genome assembly GCF_963924005.1 of Protomyctophum bolini. Classification (NCBI taxonomy): domain Eukaryota; kingdom Metazoa; phylum Chordata; class Actinopteri; order Myctophiformes; family Myctophidae; genus Protomyctophum; species Protomyctophum bolini. The sequence goes on along the minus strand of NC_137874.1, from coordinate 5,926,195 downwards.
CCTTCAAAAGTGTATTAAAAGGTTTTAACAGCAATATCTACTCCAGTATATGCCATGCCAGGTGTTTTTCTCTCTGGTTCTAACCGTGGTTCTTCAGATGCAATGGAAAAACGCCTCATTTTATAGCCAGCAGATGGCACTTTGCCTGTCAATCAATCATCGCCCCGGGGCTCCTGGGCGATGATTGTAATTATAATGCAACTACAGACTTACTGCAGTTATTCTTTAGCATAGATCCTTCAAATGTAAAGTCATGGGGGTTTTTTTGCAGCAAAAGCAACATACCATACTGCCTGGCGTCCATGCAGATCCAACCGTGCTGACCGAGAGGGGAGCTCTCAGCCAGGATGTTGATGTTGTGGCAGGTCTGAGCCATGTTGAAGAAGAAGTACACGGGGATGGCTGTGACGGCGAACACGGCCAGCCAGACGACGGCCAAGATGTACGTCACCACGATGAACTGTGGGAAAGGGAAGGGAAGCAAACACCGAAGGTTAACGGAGACAAACGTTATACAGCGGAAGAGCATTGCTAATAAACGTCGTGAGCCAGGTTGTCTTTTATATATATATATATATATATATCCAATTGAATAATATATAAATCTCTCAAAGCCAATTGTGCGTTTGAGGAGCTAAAACAGACGACCGTTCAGCATCTCAACAATGACATGACCTGATGACCATGACCTCATGTCCCCCCCCCCCCCCCCCCCTCCCTCATTCCCCCAGCTCCTCCATCCACCCCTCTCCATTTTCTCACAGTCAGACTCCAGCAGCGTCCACAGCTGGTGCTCCTGAATTCACCGAAGGTCTGCTTGACGGCGCTGGTGGCGTAGAAGCCCTCGGCCAGCAGCAGGATGCCATAGAGAAAGAAGAATGACGCCAGGCCATAGATCACGTACTGGAAGTATTGGATGCTGTAATAAGTCATATATAAGGTGAAAAGTTAGATAATAGCTATACTGTAGTATATGGTGGTGAGAGACACATGCTGAGAGATGTTTCGCTATATATAGCAACACAACAATGAAATAAAAAGGTTTTATTCGCGTGGCCAACTCACAACGACGACAGGACCACGTAGTCCTGGACGTTGCGAGCGAAGTACGTCTCGACCAGGAACTCGGTCTGAGTGAGCGCTTCGTGCCCGCAGCCGCAGAACAGCGCCATGCCCGCGAAGCACAGCAACGTGGCCACCAGGGACGGGTAGGGCACCGCCCCGAAGCACCGGACGCAGCAGTCATAGCAACCTGGTGAGGGGGCATAATATATCAGCACACCGGCGGCACACACCGCACATATAATCACACAGCACATCTAAAAACCCACTGCGGTGGTGCATGTGGCCCCTTTCACCCTTCTGCAAAATGGCCTCACTACTCGGTCTGGCTGTTATCCATCAGCATATAGCACACCCACAACTCCATCAACAGACATGAAAAAAAAAGCAACATAAAAGTTATAACGACAGCAGTGAAAGCCCCAAGTGTTCAAAGCAGTGAGTGCAGTCCCATCAAAAGCGTCCATACAAAAAACCACCAGTCACCATGCAGACTCACACCACTCTTCCAGAGTAAGCAGAGCTGCTCAAGCAAGGTATACTGTAGCAAATATCCAGGTTGTTAATAATTGCATTGGTGGAAATGGGAGAGAGGAAAAGCACCTAAGGCTTTGCAAAGCCAAGGCTGCCTGACCGGAAACATCTGCTTGCTTTTGATCCCGTGTACTCCCAACAAAACGAGCAAGGGTTCTCCGACGTCAACCCGGTGGATTTACTTGCGACGGAAAGACGACACTCCCTGCTGTGGTTTCATCCGCATGTGAAAAGCCGTTCGCTCTGCTCGTGACAATTATGCCACACACAGCTCAGCTAGCTCCCTTACTGTCTCTCGTCCAAGCCCTTCCTTCACCACTGGTCACAGGCGTCACCAAGCCAAGCGAAGGATGGCAGTGGAACTTGGTGCTTCAGGGGCCTGACGAAACAACTTTCTCTTTGTGGCAGGGGGACACAATACCCTTTGTCTTTGCAACGATCAGAGAGGAACAAAGGGCATCGAGGTCAAACAAACAAAGACCACAGTGCCACGGCGCGCGCACACACGCACGCACACGCACGCACACGCACACACACACACACACACACACACACACACACACACACACACACACACACACACACACACACACACACACACACACACACACACACACACACACACACACACGCACGCACGCACGCAATCAACTCTTTGGTTGCTGCGGGGTTGCCAGCATTCTGAGGCCAACGTCACTCAGGCTGGCGTACAGCCGTACACCCGCAGCTGGCTCAGCCTGGTACTGGACCCTCTGCCGAGGGGTCAATGCCGGCATGCATTGGGGGGCTATAAGGTCAAGTTGGTCGACCGAGGGCGGAGGCAGCTATAGGGGTGAACGAGAGGGTTCATTTAAATATCTTCACAACAACAGCCTTGCAGCTTATAACACTGACTCAACACTATATGGCCGAGAGATATATTTATGAATGTCTGAGCCAACGTAATTTCCGGAATGCTGAGAAAGTGTTCTCAAAGATTCTGTTTAGTGTTCATCCTTTTTAGTGTGAGGGCACAGAGGTGTATTAATTAAAACAACTGTCGAACAGCATTGGTGTCCCCAATAAATGTAATCTATAACACATGCCAAATAAGTACTTTTCTACTACTACTACTACTGTATTGTTTAACTACTATGGGGTCAGAGTGATATGTTTATATGGGATATGGTCTGTACAGTGTATATTATGATTTTCTGTGGTTTATTTGTAATGTACTCTTTGGTCCTCTTGATATGTAATGTTATTGTTGCCATGGTTATATAGCCTTGTTTCCCTTGTGACCCTGCATGATCCTCACCTGTGTTGACCTATAGATCCTTATACTGCGATTCATTCACATGGAGCTGACGACATTCTAGTGACCGAAACCTTTTGTCCTCTTTTGTCCTTTTTCTAGTCTCCCTTTACGGACTCATCCTTCAAATGTGACGTGCAAGTCTTTCACCTTTTCCAGTTCGCTCCAGAAACCCACACCTCGAGCGTTCTCAGCAACAGCGGTATAATAAGCATGACAAGTAAGTTGTGTTAACTTCTGTGCATTCAATGGAAAAAGCAGAAAGCAGTGTTTCAAACTTTCAAAGTAAAATCATAGATTAAAAAGTAAAATCAGAGCAGATTCGTCTCAACTAAACTAAAAAAAAAGGCAGCCGTTTGGGACAGACGTTTTCTCATTTTCTAGCTGGAGTTTCTTTCCTCATTGACATGAGTGACCTCGTATGGCCTTGGCCTTGTAGGAGGTCACTGACACTGTGAGCTGCTCTGGTTCTATACCACTTCTCTGGTTCCAGTAAATATATATATATTTATTGATTGATTTTAATACTTTATAAAATGCCAATCCCATTGATATTTAACTCCGTATTCTATACCCTGTAACCATCCCAAATTAGCAAAGTGTTGGAATTCGGTGCGTCATATCCCAAATTATTATTTTTTATTATTATTATTTACTTTAGGTTAGATCAGTGCTTCTCAAAGTGGGGTCCGGATTCCCCCCCGGGGGGGGGGGGTCCTTGAAGGGGTTCCATGGGATGCCCGGCTATAAATTAGGAACCAAATAGACCCTTTACAGGTTTATAACTCTGACTAAATGAAACCAAATGGACCCGGGTTCCACTTGTACACTGTGGGAACCCGGGTCCACAGTGTCCATTGGTCAAGGACTGGGGGGGGTCCTTGACCCAATGCATTACCAAACTGTGGGTCCTTGAAATTAAAAGGTGTGAGAATAACAGCGTTAGAGAGGATGGGTTATGTTATGTCTTCAGTGAAAAGTATCCCCTTCTCTGTGTCTATTTCATTTGCATTACTCAAAACCCCAAATGATTACTGGGGTGATTCAAAATGATTACTTTATTTCTATACAAAAAGGTTGACATAACTTCCCAAAAAAACACTGATGGAAAGCACATATAATCTATGATAAACCAATAATGCGAAGGTGCATAAAATTAAATGTTTATGACAAATAGAGCCACATATAGGATACATCTGCAACAAACCGTAAGTTCCTCACCACTGTTAGGTGTAGAATTAGGGCATATTGAAGGAAATATATTGCAAGTCTATGCCAATACCACATTACTAATAAACAACACAAAAACACATCAAAAAACTCATAGCACTCACCCATGTCCAGACAGAAGTATGGGGTTAGGGAGGTTTTGCCTTGACTTGACCGTGTTATGAGCTATGAGCACTTATTCCCCACTCACTCCTATATGAATCTGACTCGCGCTTTTGTCTCATCAACAATAGATAGACCCCATGCCCTCTAGAGGTCTCATCTTAAAGTCACAAAGTCCCATTTCAGCTGCCAGTGATTATTGATGGAGCCGTCAGTCCAGTTCTGAGGACACGGCACGGGTCACACAGACTCCAATAAGAGTCTTGTTCTTGGTGTCTGGTGGTGGTGGTATCCAGTGGAATGCCACCGTTGCTCTATTTTAGAAATTGTGACTAAAATGAACACTTATCGGTTATCGCGGCTTCTAATGTGAAGTAAGGTGTAGTGAGTCTATAGGTCCAGTAGCTAAATTTCTCTACTTTGCATCTGTATCTGTTATCTGTTTCAACAAGTTTTAGATGGTCATATCTCCTTCAATTATTGTCCAATTTCATTGAATGTAATCTGTAAAAATCGAGTTGAGGACCAAAGTGCTGGCCTGTGTCACATATATGGCATTCATTTGTTTCTTGTATAATTACTATTACACTTTACCATTAATGCATATAATAGATGTTGAAAGTCCTATACTTATAGCCTACTTATTGCACTACTAGGCACTTGGTGGACTACTAAGGATTCGTTTCACTGTAAGTGGATTAAAGGGGCATTCCACTCATTTTCAACATTTTACTATGTCATTAATATACCTTAGAGCTGTTGCGTGGAAATAATAATAAAAAGTCCTGTAAAAGAACTGTAATTATGAAAGAAAAAAAAAAGCTCTAAGGTATATTAATGACATAATGTATAAATGATAGATAAGGGGTCAGGACAACGAGGCCTTTTCGTGGAGGGGTCAGAATGAAATTTGGACTTTTTAGACTGTTTATCGTCTGTGGTACTTGTTGAAAATGAGTGGAATGCCACTTTAAGTACTAAGTGAATATGTTACGTCGGTGTTTGCTTGCTAACAAATCACCACATAGACCTTATCTGATTATCAAAGATGTTTTATACTAATTTTGTAGTATTATTGGATTATTGGATTGCATTATTGGACACAATTAAGGCTATTTTACTGTTTTGTATACGCATCAGGGCAGTGTGTTCGCTTGACGTGGTTCAGATCTTCATGCTCTGCATGTATAGATGTCATCGATGTCAGGCAGAAACCCTGTATCTCCAAATTTTAACTTGTGTGTTTTTTTCATAATTTAATGTGATACTGCGTCATACAAGAGTGTCAAGCTGAATTATAGGGAAAATAGCTGATCTACAAGCCCACAATGTGGCGCCTGCACGTGGCACATTGTGAGCTCGTATAGATCTGCAATTTTCACTATTTCGGAAAAATGTCGTGCCATTTCCTGAAAAGTATAACAGCGTTGGACGTGCCAGGCTTCCGTCCGACTGTGACCACACATGATTTCTGCCTGCACATAATGAATGGCAGTAGATAGATGTCAACATGATATTGTTAATGTGTCTGACAAAGAGCAGCATGTTCAGAACACACACAGATACGAGAAGGAGTATATAGCATACAGACAGCACAGAGCAAAATAACTCATATGCCTCTGTGGCTGACATTGATGATGTATATAGGCTATAACAAGGGAGCATTGAGGTTACTGCTATACTCTCTGTCCCTCCCTCCCTCCCTCATTTGTGACCCAGTTGATGTCAAAGCTTGGGTTCAGTTAGCCTACAAAGGAGCCAGTGTGGGGGGGCAGCTAGGGGCAAATACCATGCCATCTTTTAGGAGTCGCCCCTCAGGCTGTTATTAAAACAGTTTAAGAGCCATAAACGACAAGACGTCTAATTGCCAATTATGGACCGGATGCCACGGACGACAAGACGTGCTCCCTTGGGAATTAATTTTTTTTTTCTCTTTTTTTTAATCCATATTTTGAAAATTCCTCTAATCTGGTGTACAGGTGATGACATGCACATTACATGCATAATATAATTACAATTTCTTTATTTTTTTAATAATGGGAGAATTGGCACTCAAAGCCTATAAACTGGTGACCACCAGGTGGCGCTGAAAGAAAAATGTTCAACGTCTGTGTTAGAAAAGCTTTATGTTAAAAGGTTGCCTCCGAGCAGTGCCGGTTCTAGGCCTTTTGAGGCCCTAGGCAACATATTTTTCTGAGGCCCCCCCCCCTCCTGCTTTGCCACGCCGGGGGGGGGGTCCAGAAAAAATTGTAAATTTGCCATGAAAATGCTTCAATCTGGTGCACTTTGAGATCAAAATTAAGAAGCTAGGTGGGGGCCACATGTGGCCAGTAGCCCATGTAAGGGATAGGGGATACATGAAAAAATATATACAATAGCACGCCGTTTTTCATCATTTTTGAGGATTTGAAAAAAATGAAAAAATG